>NC_091978.1:285561033-285877226 GCF_044704955.1 Pristiophorus japonicus
TTGCACTATCTCTGACATTCCCTCCCTCATGGCCACTATTCCCTCACTGATGGTCTTGGATATCGTTCCCATTTCTCATGTCATTGCTGTTACTTCTCTCAACAGTCCCGCTACCTCATCACTCACCCCACTGGTATGCAACGGTCACCACACGTTTAAAAAATTCACGCACGGGTACCTTCCACCCTCTCAATTGGAGTTCAGGACTGGAACATCCAGGAGTGATTGGGTATGGTCAATGCTCTCCACACTCAATGACATCATCTGAACCACATCTGTTAGGTTCTGCACCTCAGGAGAGCGCAGTTGAGCTCTCCTTCCCCTCCTCTCCATGGGTGTGGCTCGCACCCCAACACTGGGACCCGCAGCCTGGGAGGGTGGGGCCCTGATTGTGCCTCGCTGCATCCCACCACTGGGACCCGCAACCTTGGAAGTTGGGGCCCTGGGCGTGCTTCGCTGCACCACACCACTGGGACTCACAACCCCGGAAGGTGTGAAACCATGGAATGTCCCACCAACACTCAAACCACTAGTCACAGAAGGGGCTGTCACTTCCATGAGCGGCACCTCCTTTAAAGTCAGTACAACGGTGGGAGCTTCATCCAACTCCATCCCCTCCCCCTCACCCCCATGGATGATTGGAAGATGTTCTCCTCTTCAGGCTTGTCTGCGTTTGAATCATCTGCATCATCAGGGCTGGCCTCAAGTTCTGCAAAATATAACGGAACAGTCAAATGGTTAGCAGCAGAGGAGGGGGCAGGATGGATAGCATGAGAAGGCTCACACATTGCAGGCCAGGCAGCAGGTTGATTTGAAGGGCCACGATGAATTTGCAGGACGTACCCTCTCCCTCGAATGTGGGCCCAGCTTATGCAGTACTGATTGCTTTTTTCCAGGCAGGACCCATCAAAGCAGTGACCCTCTCTTCCAAGGGTGTTAGTGGGTGCAGATTTTCTGGGCCTCCTCCTGTTTGAGTTCTTTCCCTTTTGTTATGTGCCACCTTCCTCTGCAAAGATGAAAATGCAACTTTTTAGAGAGGGTGTCTTTCTGCTGAGTGGGACATATGCAGCTGGTCACATTTACAATTGGATTGAATAAATGAAAATATTACTTACACTAACTACTTGACCAATGTCCTGCCATTCTTTTTACACTGGCCTCCAGATCTTGTGGTGGTCACCACTGCGCAGTAATCTTCTGCAACTTGGCTCCAACGTTTCTTCATTTCTTTTGGTGGAACTTTTATGTGACCTCTGCTGGTGTCTCAATCACAGTAACTAATGCCTCCACTTTTTCCTGTAAGAAATTCTTGGTCTTTGCACCGCGTTGCATCTTGTATTGCTGCAGCTCGATTTTTCCAATGCTCTCACACAGCACTCCTTCTCACACACACACACAACTCACTCTTTAAAAATGGCTGATTGCCAAATCCGAGCTGTACTGAACATGTGTGTCCATTGGAACGACGTCAAAAATTTAACTTTTTTTCCCGCACACGTGCAGAAGGTGCGGCTTTGTTTTTTGGCGCAGACAGCAGGACCCCCCGAGGCGACTGGACACGCTGCGCAGCGCCAAATTCGAATTATACATCGTGGAAACTTTGGCATAATATTTCTGGTGCATTTCTGGCCTAGAAAAACATACGTAACTCTGGCAATATGCCAGAAAATGGGCTTGGGGAAAATTGAGCCCATAGAGTACATCGTCAGTCAGTGTACGACATATCAATCGGTAAGCAAGAAACCATCATCAGTACCATTGCAGCCATGGAAATGGCTTCCCAGGGTGTGGCAATGGTTACATATCGATTTTGCTGAGCTAGAAGGATAACAATTGTTCATTGTGATTGGAAACATCTTGACCCTCTTCGAATGGCTATCAATGTGGAAAATAACAAGTCAAATATTAGACATTTTGCGAAGATTATTTTCTTCATTTGGCCTCCCAGAAGAAATTCTTTCTGATAATGGACCACAAATTTTTTCAGAAGAATTTGCACAGTCCACGAGCAAAAATGGTGTGAAACAGACCAAGGTTCCACCGTACCACCCTGCTTCAAATGGAGCAGCAGAGCGCACAGTACAAATTGTAAAACGTAACCTCATCAAAGAGATGTTGGATCCAAATCCAAAGAAACAACAGTTGTCATTAGACCACAAATTGGCTAATTTTCTAATTACGTATCATAATACTCCTCATACAATTACTGGTAGAACACCAGCAGAGTTGTTTCTCAAATGACAGCCACGAACTAAGTTCTCGTTGTTAAAACCAAACTTGGCGCAGTCCGTAGAAGAAACACAATTAAGACAGAAAGAGAACCATGATAGAGGTAGAGTAAAAGAGAGAAGTGTGAAATTAAATCAGAAGAACCATCACCATAAATGGTTAAAGTGGTTACCCAGAAAGAGTGGTGAAGATACGTGAGCCTCGCACATATTTGGTCAAGATGTTTGATAATGGACAGGTTAGGTTTGTTCACATTGATCATATTTTACCGATAGACGTGGAAGGAGTTGACGGTTGGAATGATTCAATTATTTCTGACTCATCAGATAATTTTGAGACAAGTAAAGTACCATTAGCATATCTTACATCAAATGTACTGGAAACAAGTCCAAGAGAAAGTCAAAATTTAAGTCTGAGTCCGAGTCAGGCAGACAAACAGCCTGAAGTTGTAGAGAGTTCAAATGTAAATCAAGGGCATCCCTTGGAGGAAAACTTTCCTCAGGATCAGCCTAGAATGAGTCTAAGTTCAACACCATGTTTGGAAGGTATCCTCTTCGAATGGAAAACAAGTGGTTAAGCTTGATTTGTAAATATGACAAAATAAATCCTACCTTTTGTTGTGTCTAACCATGCAAGTTACACTATAATTACTACTTCATTAAGGAGGGAGAAGTATAAATATATATATATATATAAATATATATATATATATATATATATCTCCACCCAGTGGACTACTGTGGCATTGCAGCCAATGCTGTTTACAAGAATAAACAGTTCAGGTCACCTGACAGGCTTCCTGATTTTATCAGCTATCTTGAAGTCTGTGTGTGTTTGTGATGTCCTACTGAAAACATAACAACCACCTAGAAGTACAAGGGCAGCAGATGCATGGGAACCCCATCACCTGCAAGTTTCCCTCTAAGTTACACGGCATCTTGACTTGGAAATATATCGCTTTTCCTTCATCGTTGCTGGGTCAAAATCCTGGAACTCCCTCCCTAACAGCACTGTGGGGGTACCTTCACCACAAGGACTGCAGCGGTTCAAGAAGGTGGCTCACCATCATCTTCCCAAGGGCAATTAGGGATGGTCAATAAATGCTGGTCTTGCCAGCGATGTGCATATCCCAGGAACGAATATAAAAAAAGATTGGAATAGGACAAACCAGGGATTGATGCCTTTACCGTCAGGCCCACTTGACCCCATTTGTAAGAATTATGATTTTTCTGGAGGAGAATTTTGGTGCTTTTTTTTTACTGGTGGAGTTAAGGTGGGAGTCATTATTGCCTGATTTTTAGAATTTACTGTCCCAAAACCACTGATAATGGGCAGTAAACCAAAGGAAAATCCAGCCTATCAAGCATTGAGTCTGGCTGCAGGGCGCAGTAGGTGTTGATGTTTGATGTCAGCATAGCTGGGATTGCATGCAGTACGGAGTATACAGTGGTATCGTGTATCAGGAAACAAGCATTTGAGAAACAAGCAAATGTGACAAAGAATAGTATAGGGGCAGAAATTCCAGCCTCTCGGGTCCGTACTGAGTGTCTACGGACCCGGGAAGGCATCGCAAAAGCCGGTGTTCAGCGCACAATGCGTATGCACTGTATACTGGCTTTTCTGATCTGTCAAGCTAGACAGATCCTCCATATTACGGGAGCGAGGAAATTTGCAAGGACAAGATTGCGGGATTTACTCATATCTTGCCCAGAAAATGTCCTCAAAACTCTTGCGCCTGATAAAAGCAGGCACATAGCCTACTTTTACAGGCGTAAGAGTTTTAAAATACACAAAAACATTTTAAAATAAAACTATAAAAACACATGTTATTGTTAAAAATCCTCCCCACTACGTTAAGTTTATTTTAAACCATAATTTAAAAAACTTTTTTAAAAATTAGAAAAATATATACTTTTTAAATACATAAATAACTTTAATTTAAATTAATAAAAATATGTAGTACATTTTTTCTATTTTTTTATTATTGGTTTTGTGTGTTCTGGGGGCTGTTTCTCATTCATAACAATGGGAACTCCAATTTATGGAGTTCCCATTATTATGAATGAGAACATATTTTACCTGATTGGCTGCCCAGAGCCATGTGACTCTAGCTCCAGGCCGACACACGTCACGACGTGCACACGCTGCAATGTGCAGTCAGAGGAGGCCTCAGGAGTGGGAACTCGCGTGGGTGCAGCAGGATAAGCTAAGTGCGCAATTTTTAAAAGTTTTTTACCCGATCGCCTGTGGGAAGCAGCAAACCGGGATTTCTGGCCCATTATTGGGAACAATTCAAATTATTGAGTAATTCGAGTATAAAAAAGAGAAGGGAGAATCTTTCATAATATTTTTACAATGGAAAGACAGTTTGTTACATTGCAACTAAAACCTGTCTTAAAAAGAAATGCATAGCTTCAAACAACATCTATTTAATATACAATTTTGAGTTCTAGCACCAATTAATTTTTATCATTTCACCTACACAGCAAAAAACAAGTTTCAAAGTGAATGTTTTGCAAAGAGCATTCCTTTACTGCCTTGGAGAGATGAGCAGCTTTTTGTCACTGCGGGCAGAATTCCACAAGAGAACCAATAAGTTCAACAATCTAATTCGGAAATTTCATTAAAGGCAAGGTTCACTAGTGAGTGAATGTAAAATACATTTTTTTAATGTTTGGCAGTGGTTAAAATTTACAGGAAACTGTACAGTCCGACCTGAATAGTATTGACAGATATTTTTAAATCAATATTAATCAATTAATGGCTGTCTTTCTGGAAGTTTCCTACACAATGAACAAGAAGTTAACCAAAGATGTCTTTTTATGCTGGTTAGCCCAGGAACACAGCTTGACCCCAGCAAGTAAATGCAGGTTGGAAGCAGAGGTAGGTATTGCATTCAGTGTTCCAACAATTCTTTCTCCCTCATTTCCACGGATTCACAGATGATCCTTTTACTGTGCATGAATTTTTCCTGTTTTTTCGCAGTATCCCTGAGTGCTCCTGATATAAATGCTCCCCTCATATGGTAGAAAAATTCCATGTATGTGGGGAGCAGCATGGAGTGTGGGTGGGGAAGAGAACTGGGTGGATATACTGTAGGAATGTGGTGTTAGAAACATGGGGCTAGAACCTTCACCTTTATTGCCTGTTTAACGGCCATTTAACCGCTGAAACGATGTATAACGCCCAGATAGCGCCCATTTTGGCACAAAATGGAAACTGACAGGCTTTTTTAGGAGACTTATTGGCAAGCGTTATTTTCCCAATGGGCTTAACGCTGAGAAAAAATATTACCGCTCGCCCACTTTTTTGGGGCGGAATCAACAGAATGGCCGATTTCAACGATTGTTTTTGGTCGTAAAGAGCATATTTACCCAAACTAGCGGCCATGGAGATCGCCCACCATCAATTTCACCACCTCACACACATATCGTCCAGAATATCGCCCGCTCAGAAAACCGCCCACAAAAAGTGGAACTAACCGGAATGGACGCCAGCAGTGTGGCTGGCATTTGTTAAATCCCACTCTTATGTGAGGAGTTGATATCGGAAAGATTTGCCTGAAAGAGCGCTGATGTAAGTGACGATGCTGACACACTGCTGTGTGTGTGCAGCTCAGACATCAATGGTGCCCATCATCTTGGTGCCAGTTAAAGTTTACGTTGATTGATGTTAAGTTGTATTTAACCCTTTCATGGTGAGGAATCACCATTGTGTAATGGTCCACTATCTGAGACAATGCGCAACAAGGTTATGTTTAATAACAAAAGTTTAATACCAACATTGGTTTGAAATCATTAGTAACACAGCCAATAACACTCAACCCCCACCCACATCCCACTTTTTCCACCATTGACATAAATCACATGGTCAACATGTCCAACAACACAGAATACAAAGGCAAAACAGGAGCGTGGTCCCCAGCCCCCATACATTGTAACAAATGGCATTCACCCAGATGGAGATATAACACAGCCATCACCTGCGTACAGGCACCTCACTTTTCTTCCCCCCCTCTTTCTTCTCCCCACCTCTATCCCTTCCCCTCTTCGCTCCACGGCGCCTGGCCGAGGAGCTCCTCAGGCGGTGCTTCATTCGGTGGGGGGGGGGATGAAGGCAGATGCGTTGGTTGGACGGATACGGAGCGGGGGTTGCCGAGGGGGCAACATTCTCTGATGCAGAAGCAGGATCTTGGTCCTTAATTGCATCTGTCATTTGCAGTGCTGGTGCGGAACCTAGGGGTGGAGTGCCCCGCTCTGGGACCACTGGAAGGGCTGTGGCAGCAGTGTTCCTGGCTATCGCATCCGGGACCTCCGCCATGCGTGGAATGCACTCGGACATGGTGGCCAGGTGTCGGGATATGCCCCCCAAAGCCTCGATGAGCTGGTCACCAATGTCTACAGTCCTCCTAGACAACTGAACCATCTCTCCACTGTCATGTCGTGCTCGTGGAACAGATCTGCCATGTCCACAGGGCCTCCATGGGGTCGATGCCATCCTGGGGACAAATGGGGTGCCCTGTGGAGAGGTGCTTGGGGCCGGCACCTCCAGAGTAGAGACAGGAATGACCGGAGGACCAATAGATGGCCTTGGGGTGGAATGGGTTCTGGAACGTGGCGATGCAGGTTCTTCGAAGTCCGCGCTCTCATCCGTCGAGAACAGACCCAGCGGATTGACGGACGACAATCGGAGCTCCTCAGCACCAGATGTAGTAGGATCGTCCTGTCCGACGCCCCCACCTTCTGGCCTCTGTGGCCTTGCCTGGGGCCGTGCTGCTGGCTGAGCTGCAAGACACAAATGAGGTTGTTAGAGGAGAAGGGGGTGCTAGGGTGACAAGGTGAGTCTAGCGCTACTCACAGCATATGCACAACAAAAGCACCACCGCTCTCAAAATCATCGCAGACATCACATTTCATGACCATCAACACATTGTGGATTGCAATGATTTCATTAGGCCAGCATTATTTCTATGGCACTTTTAGAAATCATGTATCATATATGATTGTTCGGATATGAGTTGGTGTGGCATCTATTGACTTTACATCATGCAATGGTGTAAGCTTTACTCACGTGGTATTAATTCAGGGTCTGCAGATACAGACTTTTATTCCAGGCCTATCCTTGTCCTTATCCATAACTAACTTGAATCTGACTGAATTATGGTCACTGGCACCCAAATGCTCTCCCACTAATACCCCTACAACCTGCCCAGCTTCATTCACCAAAACTAAATCCAAAACCGCCCCCTCTCATGTTGGGCTTGCTACATACTGACTAAAAAAAGTTCCCTTGAATGCATTTTAAGAATTCCGCATCCTCTATACCCTTCACACTATATTTGTCCCAATCAATATTTGGATAGTTAAAATCCCCAACTATTACCACCCTATGGCTTTTGGACTTCACAGCAATTTGCCTACATATTTGCTCCTTTATCTCCCTCCCATTGGGGGTCTATAATACATGCCCAGCAGTGTGATTGCCCCTTTTTTATTTTTCAATTCGACCCATATGGCCTCATTTGATGATCCCTCTAACATATCATCCCTCCTCACAGCTGTAATAGTTTCTATAATCAGGACCACGACCCCCCCCCCCAACTCTTTTTACCCCCCCTCTCTGTCTTGTCTAAAAATCCTATAACCAGGAATATTAATCTGCCAAACCTGCCCCACTTTCAGTATGTTTCTGTAATGGCTATAATGTCATACTCCCAACTATCTACCTGTGCTCTTAGCTCATCCGCCTTATTCACTATACTCCTTGCATTAAAGTACATACCATTTAGCACAGGAAGACTTCCTTGACTACTACTTACTAACCTTTGTTTTCTCTGTCTTACAGATTCGCTTTCTAAATTCTTGCTATCCAATTTCTGCTTTACTTCCTTCCCTATTGAATTTGTTCTCAGGTTCCCATCCCCCTGCCAATTTAAGCTCTACCTAACAGCACTAGTAAAATTGCCCGCGAGGATATTGGTCCCAGCGCTGTTGAGGTGCAACCCATCGGTTTGAACAGGTCCCATCTCCCCCAGAAGCAGTTCCAATGCCTCAAGAATTTAAAGCCCTCCCTCCTACTCCAACTCTCCAGCCACATGTTCATCCTCTCTATCTTTCTATTCTTGTACTCATTAGCACATGACACCGGTAGTAACCCGGAGATTACTACCTTTGAAGTCCTATCCTTTAATTTTCTTCCTAGCTCCCTGGATTCTGCCTGTAGGACCTCATCCCTCTTTTTACCTATGTCATTGGTCCCGATATGGATCTTGACCTCTAGCTGTTTACCCTCTTCCCCCAGAATTCCCTGCATCCGCTCTGTGACATCCTTAACCCTGGCACCAGGGAGGCACCATACCATTCTGGAGTCACCTCTACGGTCGCAGAAACGCCAGTCTGTTCCCCTACTATAGAATCCCCTATCACTAGAGCTCTTTTATTCTTTGTCCCTCCCCCCTGTGCAGCTGAGCCACCTGTGGTGCCATGGAATTGGCTGTGGCTGCACTCCCCAGAGGCACCATCGCCCTCACCGATACTCAAAAGTGAGTATCGGTTTGAAAGTGAGATGGACTCATGGGTATTCTTGCACTACCTGCTCAGCATTCTTACTTCATCTGGTGGTCACCCACTTCCCCTCTGCCTGCACGCTTTTAAGCTGTGTATTGGAACTGATTTTTTTAATCCTCCAACTGTGTGGCAATATATATATCAATACATGGAGCCTTCTGTCACTGCTTTAACTATATAGGGCTTGCAACATTGAATACACATTCAAAATCTAATTTAAATGGTTTTCGACTGTATTTTTGCATCGATACATTGGAATTCCAAAGGGACACTGGGCAGGAAATCATCGTATATGGTGCAGCATAGATATGCACCCCTAGCCCCAATTCTTCCTGTCTCCACACCTGCCCTCCCCCCATCCCCCACTCCCCAAATCAATTGTGTTGACAGACACTATGGTAAAACTATTATGCCCATCACAGAATCATGTACTGTCAGGGGTTTGGCTGCAATCAATTTCACATGCAGTCTTAGGGTAGCAGGAAGCTTTGATATATTTTTTATTGCCGATTATTTGTAGTAGAATAGCAATAGTTAATTAAGCCATATTGCGCCTATAAGATGTGTTCATGTACCACGTTTGACGTATTACTGAAGCCACACTGTTTGGCTAAACAACACATAATTTCACTGCATTCAGTCTTATGATGCATTTTAAGTGTGTTAGGTGTTGGAGCTGCTTGTGAGACACAGCAGATGATCAATGCAACAGTTCTTCCCAGTTCCTCAACTAATTCAAACACCACATTAGAAATTTTTAAGAATATAAGCAAATAATTCAGTTTTTTTTTCAGAGGCTGAATTCAATGCCTGAGTTTCCAAGATATGGCACAAAGAATAATAAGCAAATCATACAGCTCCACTTTGGACAGGTCAACTTTTGCTATGCATTGGCTGTACTTTTGCCCTTACTTGCACATGTTTGTTTTTTCAATTTGGTGTTGCAATTGAAGATTGTCAGTTGAATAAATTGTTATGATTGAAAAGCAATGATCTTATTCTTCTCTTGCCTTCTGATTCCTTTTTTTATTTGCTCTTGGGATGCGAGTGGAACAAGGTGGTATTTAATGACCATCCCTAGGTGCCCTGAAGGCATTAGTCAACCACACAGTATGAGACTGGATTCATCTGTAGGCCAGACTAGGTAGGAGTGGCACTGGTGAGCTAGTTGGGTTTTTACAACTCCAGCTGCTTTCATGGTGATTTGTCCTACGGTGCACAAATAACTATATTTATTGAATTTATTTAACTACTTGTGATTGGTGGGATTTGAACTCTGGGTTGCAAGTCCAGTACCATAACCACAACCTACATACCCCTTGGCTGAGGCACCCTTCCCCCAACAAGGAGTCAGCCAGATGACTTATTCCCATACCTTAGGGTAAGCCACTCTGAACCTAGGCATTGGGAGGGACGCGAGAGTGAGATCTGGGTCTACTTGTTCAGCACATTTCCTGCTGTTCCTCCCAGCTCCAAACTTCCCCAGGCAGTGCCACAGAAACCAGAGGGCAGACTTTTCTATTACTGTGCTTGCGCATAAAACATTGCCTGGTCTGCACGCATAGGGGAAATTCGAACAGCCTGTGTTACACTCACCTGATCCTCCCCACCAACAGTCTTCTCTGCATTGCGCCCAGTCTGTTACATCTAATAGCAAAATAAGTTAAATCAGCCCCCAGCAATTCACATGGGGTTTAGTTTGCTTAGTACATTAGAGTTGGCACATGTGAATGTTCCATTTCGAGGTATTAATTTTGTGAGTTACTATTAACAGACCAAGTATTTCTTCTCACACATTTAAGCTTGCTCCTGACAGTGAATATTGTTGTGTTCATATTCTATTTGTTTGTTACAGGACACTAGACGGCATTACGACCCTGCGGGAGCTATTCACACACTGTTATAAACAAGCTAGTTCAGATTGGCTTGGAGTCACTATTTTGGGACTTGTTATAAAGCACAGTTAAGTTACATTTCTCCTGGCTCAGTTTGTCTGTTATTTACGTATACCACATAATTTGGCAACGAGGACGACTCAAATTAACCTCCCTACCACCACCCACCCCCCCCACCCCCCCACCTTTCCTCGCCACACCCAGGGGCCCTCCAATCCCATGGCCAAGATGGATAAAAAGCTTTTCTACGTACATCACGGCCAGTGGGTTAGGCAACGACAATGTAACACCAGCTCGTCGCCGTGCAATACTTATCCACTGCCTCGGCACCGAAGGACAATGCATCTTTGGCCAAATCGAAGACACTTAGTCCTATGACAAAACGGTAAACGCCTGAGAAAAAAATTTTGGGCCAAAGAAAAGTATCATGATGGAGAGATACCAATTTCGCAAAAGGGGGCAAGGGAACGGTGAACCAATCAAACAGTACATCATTACATTAACTGAACTGGCCGCTACGTGTAACTTTGGAACACTTACAGAGGAAATGATCAGGGATCAAATTATTGAGAAAACAACGATCCCCCACATTCAGGAACGTTTGCTAATGGAGGATAACAAATTGTCATTGGACAAAGCAACTAATTTCGGCATCCAAATTGATCAGTGCTTTCCGATTCAAAAGCGATCAGATTCCCTGCTCCCCCTGTGCAGCAGACTGCAGCTGCAGCCCATGTGCAAGGCATTAGTCCAAATTGTAAATCACAGCAGAGACCCAGGGCTAGTAATAAGCCACCCACTTTTGATTGCGGGCTTATCTTCCACTGCTTTAACTGTGGGGACCAATCACACTCGGCAAAGAGTCCTAACTGCCCTGCACGTGGGAAAAAATGCTCTGCATGTGGTAAAATGAACCATTTTGCTAGTGTCTGTCACTCATCGCAGCATATTCGACATGTGGACAACCCCGATAGTGATGAACCCAGTATGGTTTACACCGTTGGTGACATTTCGCACATCGGTTCGGGAAAATTCAAGGACTGAGGGGTAAACATTGATTGCAATGCCCAGCTGCCTCCTCATTGACCTTGGAGCCAAAGTCTTCATATTGAGCGAGGTTGTTTACAAAACCCACTTCGCGCACTGTCAACTGCAGCCTGCAACTTCCACTCTACATGCGTACTCCAACTCCAAAATTAAGGTACTTGGGGTCATATCTGTCCCGATATACTACAAGGACATAACATTAGAAAACGTTTCGTTTTATGTCACGAAGGCTCATGGGTGTTGACCTTTTTGACAAGCTTGGGTTCAAAGTTTACGACTCAACAGGCGCAACTGTATATACGGTGTACTTCGACAAGCATATCCCTCAATCTTCACAGGGTTTGGAGTGACAACAAAATTCTGCCATCGTCCCTGCGTTGACCCTTCCATCAAACCAGTTATGCAGTGACTTCGCCGTCTCGTGGTTCACAACCAAGTATCTGCAGAATTAATGCTACTCGAATCTCAGGGAGTCATTGAGAGCATTGACTCCTTATCCTGGATTTCGAACTTAGTCATTGCTTGGCATAAAAATGGGGAGATCCGCCTATGCATCAACCTGAAAGAGGTCAATAAGGCCATCATCCCTGACAAGTACCCTCTTTCTACCATCGACGAACTGTCTTCAGAATTCCACGGCTCAATAGCCTTTACGAAACTTGATATGTAGCGCAGTTATCTAGCGGAGGACAGCAAACCGCTCACGGCATTCATGATGCACGATGGTCTGTATCAGTATTGACGCATGCCCTACGGACTATCTTCTGCACCAAGTGCATTTCAGAAGATTGTCACAACTCTGCTAGCAGCCATAGAGGGAGCCCTCAATCTGCTTGATGATATCGTCATCCATGGATGGACAATGGAAGAACATGACCAGCAACTTCATGCAGTTATGGCTAGACTTGCAACACATAACATTACACTTAATGCCGATAAGTGTACATTCGCTGCTGGAGAAATAAACTTTCTGGGCTACAAAGTCACAACACAAGGTGTCAACATTGACGCAATCCAGCGAATGCAGGAGGCTACCAATGTCAAAGAACTTTCATCATTCCTCGGCACTTGCAACTTCTATCTGAAGTTCGTGCGCACTATGCGCATGTTGCCGAACCATTTTGCAAGTTGCTGCACAAGGATGACCCTTGGGAATGGACAGATTCCCAGGCTCAGGCATTCACCACGCTTGAGGAGAAAATCACATCCCCTCCTATCCTCGCGCACGTAGATCCGTACGTCACCATGGATGCATCAGGCACCGCCATGGGTGCTATACTTTCGCAATGGATTGACAACCTGGAACGCCCAGTAGCCTTCGCCTCTCACACGCTCTCGTCTGCAGAATGTAAATACTTAACAGGGGAACGCGAAGCACTCGCTTGCATCTATGCCATGTGAACGCTGGCACATCTACCTCTATGGCAGGAAATTTACCCTCCATACGGATCATAGAAACATAGAAACATAGAAAATAGATGCAGGAGTAGGCCATTCGGCCCTTCGAGCCTGCACCACCATTCAATAAGATCATGGCTGATCATTCCCTCAGTACCCCTTTCATGCTTTCTCTCCATACCCCTTGATCTCTTTAGCCATAAGGGCCATATTTAACTCCATTTTGAATATATCCAATGAACTGGCATCAATAGCTCTCTGCGGTAAGGAATTCCACGGGTTAACAACTCTCTGAGTGAAGAAGTTTTTCCTCATCTCAGTCCTAAATGGTTTACCCCTTATCCTAAAACTGTGTCCCCTGGTTCTGGGCTTCCCCAACATCGGGAACATTCTTCCTGCATCTAATCTGTCCAGTCCCGTCAGAATTGTATATGTTTCCAAGAGATCCCCTCTCATCCTTCTAAACTCCAGTGTATACAGGCGCAGTCGATCCAGTCTCTCCTCAAATGTCATCCCGGGAATCAGTCTGGTGAACCTTCGCTGCACTCCCTCAATAGCAAGAACATCGTTCCTCAGATTAGGAGACCAAAACTGAACACAATATTCCAGGTGAGGCCGCACCAAGGCCCCGTACAACTGCAGTAAGATGTCCCTGTTCCTATACTCAAATCCCCTAGCTATGAAGGCCAACATACCATTTGCCTTCTTCATCGCCTGCTGTACCTGCATGCCAACTTTCAATGACTGTTGTACCATGACACCCAGGTCTCGTTGCACCTCCCCTTTTCCTAATCTGCCGCCATTCAGATAATATTCTGCCTTCGTGTTTTTGCCCCCAAAGTGGATAACCTCACATTTATCCACATTATACTGCATCTGCCATACATTTGCCCACTCACCTAACCTGTCCAAGTCATCCTGCAGCCGTTTAGTGTCCTCCTCACAGCTCACACACCACCCAGCTTAGTGTCATCTGCAAACTTGGAGATATTACACTCAATTCCTTCATCTCAATCACTAATGTATATTGTAAATAGCTGGGGTCCCAGCACTGAGCCCTGCGGCACCCCACTAGTCACTGCCTGCCATTCTGAAAAGGACCCGTTTATCCCGACTCTCTGCTTCCTGTCTGCCAACCAGTTCTCTATCCACATCAGTACATTACCCCCAATACCATGTGCTTTAATTTTGCATACCAATCTCTTGTGTGGGACCTTGTCAAAAGCCTTTTGAAAGTCCAAATACACCACATCCACTGGTTCTCTTTTGTCCACTCTACTAGTTACAGCCTCAAAAAATTCCAGAAGATTTGTCAAGCATGATTTCCCTTTCATAAATCCATGCTGACTTGGACCGATCCTGTCACTGCTTTCCAAATGCGCTGCTATTTCATCTTTAATCATTGATTCCAACATTTTTCCCACTACTGATGTCAGGCTAACCGGTCTATAATTACCCATTATCTCTCTCCCTCCCTTTTTAAAAAGTGGTGTTACATTAGCTACCCTCCAGTCCATAGGAACTGATCCAGAGTCGATAAACTGTTGGAAAATGATCACCAATGCATCCACTACTTCTAGGGCCACTCCCTTAAGTGCAGACTATCAGGCCCCAGGGATTTATTGGCCTTCAATGTCATTATTTCCCTCACATAATTTCCTGCCTAATAAGGATTTCCTTCAGTTCCTCCTTCTCACTCGACCCTCGGTCCCCTCGTATTCCCAGAAGGTTATTTGTGTCTTCCTTCGTGAAGACAGAACCAAAGTATTTGTTCAATTGGTCTGCCATTTCTTTGTTCTCCATTATAAATTCACCTGAATCTGACTGCAAGGGACCTACGTTTGTCTTCACTAATCTTTTTCTCTTCACATATCTATAGACGCTTTTGCAGTCAGTTTTTATGTTCCCAGCAAGTTTCCTCTCATACTCTCTTTTCCCCCTCCTAATTAAACCCTTTGTCCTCCTCTGCTGAATTCTAAATTTCTCCCTCAGGTTTGCTGCTTTTTCTGGCCAATTTATATGCCTCTTCCTTCGATTTAACACTCCTTAATTTCCTTTGTTAGCCACGGTTGTGCCACCTTCCCCGTTTTATTTTTACTCCAGACAGGGATGTACAATTGTTGAAGTTAATCCATGTGATCTTTAAATGTTTGCCATTGTCTATCCACCGTCAACCCTTTAAGTATCATTTGCCAGTCTATTCTAGCCAATTCACGTCTCATACCATTGAAGTTACCTTTCCTTAAGTTCAAGACCCTTGTCTCTGAATTAACTGTGTCACTCTCCATCTTAATAAAGAATTCTACCATATTATGGTCACTCTTCCCCAAGGGGCCTCGCACAACAAGATTGTTAATTAGTCCTTTCTCATTACACATCACCTAGTCTCGGTTGGCCAGCTCCCTAGTTGGTTCCTCTATATATTGGTCTAGAAAACCATCCTTAATACACTCCAGGAAATCCTCCTCCACTGTATTGCTACCAGTTTGGTTAGCCCAATCTATATGTAGATTAAAGTTGCCCATGATCACCAAGCGCTAACTACGCTATTTGCTACAATTGGATCTGGGCACAGGCCACTATGAATCAGCCGATGGTCAGATCTCCTTCATCAATGTAACTTTGATGTACAGTACATCGCTGGCAGTCGCAACCATGTAGCTGACATGTTCAGCCGCTCGACACCTGTTTCGCATTTTGGTGCTGACTTGTTCACAGATGACGACACATATGTCACGTCGATCATCACTCAGTCCATCAGAAACCTTGTCTCCTGCGACAAACTCAAAACCGAATCACAGAGTGATGCTATGCTCCAGTACATCTTCCACTTCCTCCAGACTGAGTAGCCTAAGCAAATTCTGGAAGAGCTGAAAACCTTCCACAGATTTTGCGATGAATTTTCCATTTGGAACTATGGCTGTCTAGGTCGTGGTGATAGAGCAGTAATTCCCAAGTCACTTCAACAGCGCGTTCTCTCATTGGCACATGATGGACACCCTGGCATTATCCGCATGAAGCAGAGATGTAGTGATTCAGTATGATGGCCTGGGATTGACACTCTCATCGAGGAGTTTGTCTCGCACTGCGAAGCATGCAGTCTGAGTGAAAAGGCCAGAAACATCCGACCAGCGCAAATGAAGCCCATTCCATGGCCACAAAAACCATGACAACAACTTCAGTTGGATATCCGGTCCAGTTGAAGCAGCTCCACAGCACCAGTGTTTCCTTGTTGTACTACATGACCTGCATTCCAAATGGCCAGAAATTGCTACAACAAGTTCAGTGACCTCATCAATGATTGCCACTATTCTACAACATATGTTCACGAGGTTGGGCCTCCCAGAGGTCATAATCACTGACAATGGACCACTGTTTGTGTCCGACCAGTTCGTGGTTTCCTCATTCGTCATGCTATCGAGCATCACCTTACTGCTTGGTTCAATCCTCAAAACAACGGAGGTTTTGAGCGATTTAACCGTGTCATCAAAGACGGTTTGAAAGCCAACCTCGCAGCAGGCCAAACATTCAATGAAGCGGTTCAAACCATTCTCCGCACATACCGTTCGACAAAGCACTCACTAACGGGGCAGACACCCACTGAGTTCATGATTGGGCGGAATCTTCGCTGGCTACTGGACATTCTCAAATCCCCAGCCAAACCTAGCGCGAAGATAACCACACTCGCATCCCAGATTTCGGACGCCAATGAAAAGCTAAGTCGTACACTGACACAAAATGACGCGCTCAAATGCCCCAACTGAAGAATGGAGATTAAGTCAGAGTTAAACGCCCAAACCATAGTCATAAGTTCGCATCTTCACTTTTGCCTCCAAAACAGATCGGGCAAAAGTTCAGCCATCACACCTACGAGCTCAATGATGGAACTCGCTGGAATGCTCGTAGACTGATCCCAACTCACAGGCCAACAGACCAGCAGGATGGAACAGAGGCACCGTTCTGTTTCCCGACCGAAAACCTCGATCAAACACCGTAAGCTCCACACCGGTCTCAGCGTAACAGAACATGGCCTGGCTATCTCAAGAACTTTGTTTGTTCATAGACTGTGTTTTAAAAAGAGGGGAAATATGTGGTGTTCATACTCTATTTGTTTGTTACAGGACACTAAATGGGCATTAGGACCCCGCAGGAGCTACTTACGCACTGCTGTAAACAAGCTCGTTCAGGCTGGCTTGGAGTCACCGTCTTGGGAGTTGTTATAAAGCACAGTTAAGTTACATTTCTCCTGGCTCATTTTGTCTGTTATTTACGTACACAACAAATATTTCCATACATATAAATATCAGGTCGAACGGTAACATTATTTTGCTAATTAACTGCTTGTTAAGCAGAAATTCACATGACGTGTGCAAATTTACTTAGGGTTTACTTCAGCCCTATATTGCGTTAATTTCCTTACTTAAAGTTAACATTGAAGGGCCAGAAGCAACTTGCAATATGTCACTAGTGAGCAAAGCAGAACAACTCCATCTGGAAGGAATCAATGGGAGTGGTAACTGCACGGGCTTTAAGAGTTGTCCCTGCACTCAAAATGTGCTACTTACTATTCTACAATAGAATCTGAGTAAAGTTCCCTCAGAATAAATGAAATTAATATCATAGAGAGAGAGGCTGGCCTGTTGTGCTCCACCATCACCACATTAATGAATTTATTAAAAATAAGGCAGAGCTTACATCAGAAAATTGGGTTCAGCACATGCCCGTTTATGCTGAGCTCAGGAAATTGGGCCCTGAGTACAGAGATTTGGCAAACATGAGCTCCACCTGACTCCCATTCCCACCCAGTTTTTCTTACACATAAGCTATTCTTTGCACAAAACAGGAATGATGTTGTCTCCACAAATGTCAGTATCCCACAGTCTATGGCATCTGTAATGGTCTGCTCAGTCGTACCTTAGTTGAAGGTTGTTTTCTACAAAAAGAACAATCTGCATTCCTTAAGATGTCAATTTACAGGCTTCTTTGCTTTACAGAGGGAAACAGAACAGTGGCACAACAGTGTAGATGTTGTCAGGTATAGCGGAATGAAATGTAAAATACCTCATTTTCTGAAATTGGAAAAGTTGAGTGAATACTTTAGTTAGTATACCATATTTCTCAGCTGCTAATAACAAGGTCTGTCTTTTCTTGTTTGTAATAATTCTGAAGCATCTTCATTGCCTTCCTTTTGTGCCACATTGTTACTGTTTTTCCCTGATGCTCAGTTGTTGTAATGCATCCTAGCTTCAAGAATGCACAATGAGTAAATTTGCAGGCTCCTGTGAGTGCACCTAAAGAGGAAAAAACAGTCGGGCCAAAATTGCGTAGCGCCCGGTTTGGAGTCACAGCCTGTAGGTAGGTCCTCTTCCTTTCCCATGGGCGGAAGAGACCCTCCAGAAGATCAACACAGCCTGGTTGCACATTGCAGAGGAGGGCACAAGCAAGCATGTGATCAGGAGGACCTAGGTGCAGTACCGCAAACGTTTCAATGATCTCAGTAGATCACAAAATGTTAGTACAAAGCCACACTCAACCTCATCCTGTTGTGCCTCTCATCACTCTGCATTCCCTACCCTACTCCTGCACATCCTTACACCAACCTACTTTGCACCTCCACACATCCCCCTCTATCTACATTATCACATCCCCATCTCACTAGCCACCCCTCACACTAACCCTCATCCTAGTGCAATCATACCAATTAACAACACACAAGGGTAGGCACTTGGGTGTTTTATGCAATGTTCATGTAAAGTTTCTGTTAATGGGGTGTCAAACATTGAAACCTTTATTTTCAACACTTTGCGTTCTTGGACAGATTTGTGTGCACCTTTGGAAGTGGCTTAGTGAGTTGCAGTGAATGGTGAGACATAACGGTACCCCCCACAATGGTGATGAGTGTGAAAGGAATGGCTTGGGAATTATAGGGATGCTTTATGGTGTTGGTGTGGGGTGGTGCCAACCTGATACATCATGTATCAGCCAGGGTGTGCAACATCAAGTGAAATAAATCTGGCCATGGTGAGGCCACTCCTGACAGCAATGTAGTCGGGTGCTGATGCCCTCTGTCCTGTGCAGCATCAGTTGATTGCGGAGAAGGTTTGTGGGTGCTGTTGGTGCGCCTGGTGATGCTGGTGGTGGAGCTGATCATGGTGGGATTCTGAAGACCAAGATGATAGATTTTCAAAGGCACCCATGCTGATGGAATAGATGGCAGGTGAAGCAGAGATGACAGAAGCAATCTGTCAATGGTGGGAGAGGTAATGAGGACAGACTGGATGGAGACTTGTGCAAAGACTTGCAGCATCCTGAACCTATAGTGGAAATGCCATTTAGAGAAGCTAGTGGTTAAGGGAACATTTCTCAATTAGCTGGAAGCTTTGACTTGACTTTGAAGCTGTCAACTCATCAGCTGATTCAATGGCCACTGACTTCCTGCCTCAGCTTCACAGATGAGGTCTAGACATAGCGGGAAACCGTGGTAACCTGTCAAATCCAAAAAGCTGGAAAAAAAACTATTGATAAATGGCTGTAAACAAGCCACTAATGATTTTAATTGCCATCCCCACCACTGAGTGTCGGGTCTGCTCAGCGCCGACAGACCCAACATTTGGTAAAGGTGCGTGGTGGCAGTTCACAGCAGGGTCCCAACCTGCTGGAGGAAAAAACTATCCCACCCGACCCGCCACCGCTCGCGCCCATTGATCCCCCCCCCCCAGCAAAATAGCCTGAAATCACACTTAGTGAGAGCACAGATTTGAGAATGAAGTGCAGAGGTCAGTGCTCCTGATGTTCTGGGTATTGATTTAATGGTCAGGAAATCAAGAGCGGCACAAACCAGGGCAATGAGCTCTATGCCTGATTTTTCCCTCCTGTTGAGCGAGGCTCCAAACTACGAGTACAGTCCTGCAATTTCAAAACTTTTAATTTTTTAAATTATCACCAGGTTGGATTTTCTTATTGATGGCTTTTGAGAATAGTATCATCCTGACAGTAAGTGGATGTTATGGTTGGACAGTAGTGGCAATATAGTCAGAGCAGCAAGAAAGTCAACCTCCCAGAAGCTGTGCACTGGTGATATGGCAAGCATTTTCCTCAAATCTTCTCCTGCTCCACCATTGAAAATTGGTCAGAAAGGCGATGGATATCCCGTTTATGTATGTAAACAGGGTTTCTGCTGCACTTCCAGCAAAGTTACAGTGGCGGAGTGGGAGCAGCTCTGAGGATATTCCTAACATATTGGAGTTATAGTCAAAGTTCCAAAAGGAGAGCTGGATGGTTAAAAAGGCAGGTTGGCTGCACAAACAATCCATAGTTCTAATTCCTATCCCTGAATTGATGAATTGATCCATCTGGAAAAGCTTTATCAAACCTGCAAAAATAATAGTTCACGTCGATTTTATCCCCACAACAGGAACAACAAGTGTTATCAAAGGAGTATTCTGATACATAAAATCATAAGAACATAAGAAGTAGGATTAGGTCATTTGGCCCCTCGAGCCTGCTCCGCCATTCAGTAAAATCATGGCTGATCTCATCATGGACTCAGCTCCACTTCCCTGCCCGTCCCCCATAACCTTTTACTCCCTTAACGCTCAAAAATCTGTCTATCTCCGCCTTAAATCTATTCAATGACCCAGCCTCGACGGCTCTCTGGGGCAGGGAATGCCACAGATTTACAACCCTCTGAGAGAAGAAATTCCTCCTCATCTCAATTTTAAATAGGCGGCCTCTTATTCTATGTTCTCTAGTTTTAGTTTCCCCTATGAGTGGAAATATCCTCTCTCCGTCACCTTGTCGTGCCCCCTCATTATCTTATAAGTTTCAATAAGATCAACTCTCATTTTCTGAACTCCAATGTGTATAGGTCCTACCTACTCAACCTATCCTCATAAGTCAACCCTCTCAAATCCGGAATCAACCTATGAACCTTCTCTGAACAGCCCCCAATACGGAGACCAAAACTGTACGCAGTACTCCAGGTGGGGCCTCACCAATACCCTGTACTGTTGTAGCAGGATTTCCCTGCTTTTATACTCTATCCCCCTTGCAATAACAGCCAACATTCCATTTGCCTTCCTGATTACTTGCTGTACCTGCATCCTAACTTTTTGTGTTTAATCCACAAGGACTCCCAGGTCCCTCTGTACTGCAGCACTTTACAATTTTTCTCAATTTAAATTATAATTTGCTTTTCTATTATTTCTGCCAAAGTGAATAACCTCACATTTTCCCACATTATACTCCATCTGCCAAATTTTTGCCCACTCACTTAGCCTGTCCATATCACTTTGCAGTTTTTTCTGTCCTCCTCACAATTTGCTTTCCCACCCAACTTTGTATCATCAGCAAACCTGGCTACATTACACTCAGTCCCTTCATCCAAGTCATTAATATAGATTGTAAATAGTTGAGGACCCAGCACCGATCCCTGCGGTACCCCACTAGTCATTGTTTGCCAACCGGAAAATGACTCATTTATCCCGACTCTCTGTTTTCTGTTAGTTAGCCAATCCGCTATCCTTGCTAATCTATTACTCCCAACTCCGTGAGCTTTTATCTTGTGCAGTAACCTTCTGAAAATCTAAATATAGCACATCCACCAGTTTCCCTTTATCCACCCTGATCGTTATCTCCTCAAAGAACTCCAGCAAATTTGTCAAACATGATTTCCCTTTCATAAAACCACGCTGATTCTGCTTGATTGAATCATGCTTTTCCAAATGTCTCGCTACTGCTTCCTTAATAATGGACTCCAGCATTTTCCCAACAACAGGTGTTAGGCTAACTGGTCTATAGTTTCCTGCTTTTTGTCTGCCTCCTTTTTTAAATAGGGGCGTTACATTTATGGTTTTCCAATCTGCTGGGACCGCCCCAGAATCCAGGAAATTTTGGTAGATTATAACCAATGCATTCACTATCTCTGCAGCCACTTCTTTTAAGACCCTAGGATGTAAGGCATCAGGACCAGGGGACTTGTCTGCCTTTAGTCCCATTATTTCACCGAGTACTACTTCATTAGTGATTGTGATTGAATTAAGTTCCTCCCTACCTATAGCCCCTTGATTATCCACTATTGGAATGTTTTTAGTGTCTTCTACCGTGAAGATCGATACAAAATATTTGTTCAACGGCACTGCCATATCCCTGTTCTCCATTATTAATTCGCCTTCTATACCTTATATGTATAGTTATATGGCCTGACTATATAATTTATTACCATAGACAACAATTGTGGGAAAATCAGCTTTATTGCTGTCTTTTACATGAAAATGGGATGAAATGGATTTGTGCATAGCTATGTCATCATCATCATCATCATCATCATAGGCAATTCCTCGAAATCAAGGAAGACTTGCTTCCACTCTAAAAGTGAGTTCTCAAGTGACTGTACAGGACAATATGGGAATTATAGTCTCTGTCACAGGTGGGACAGACAGTCGTTGAAGGAAAGGGTGGGTGGGGAGTCTGGTTTGCCACACGCTCTTTCCGCTGTCTGCGTTTGGTTTCTGCTTGCTCTCGGCGACGAGACTCGAGATGCTCAGCGTCCTCCTGGATGCTATTCCTCCACTTAGAGCGGTCTTGGGCCAGGGATTCCCAGGTGCTGGTGAGGATGTTGCACTTTATCAAGGAGGCTTTATCAAGGAGTTCCTCTGCCCGCCTGCGGCTTTCTTGCTGTGTAGGAGTTCCAAGTAGAGCACTTGCTTTGGGAGTCTCGTGTCGGGCATGCGGATGATGTGGCCTGCCCAGCGGAGCTGGTTAAGTGTGGTCAGTGGTTCGATGGTGAGGATGTTAGCCTGATCGAGAACACTGACATTGGTGCATCTATCCTCCCAGTGGATTTGCAGGATCTTGTGGAGGCAGCGCTAGTGGTACTTCTCCAGCGCTTTGAGGTGTCTACTGTTGGGGAAGTCCAGAATCAGGATAAGGGGTAAGCTATTTAGGACCGAGATGAGGAGAAACTTCTTCACTCAGAGAGTTGTGGGCATATGGAATTCTCTACCACAGAAAGTTGTTGGGGTCAGCTCGTTAGATGTATTCAAAAGGGAGTTAGATGTGGCCATCATGACTAAAGGGATCAAGGGGTATGGAGAGAAAGCAGGAATGGGGTACTGAAATGCATGATCAGCCATGATCATATTGAATGGTGGTGCAGGCTCGAAGGGCCGAATGGCCTACTCCTGCACCTATTTTCTATGTTTCTATGTTTCCATGTATATGGTCCACATTCCTGAGCCATATAGGAAGCCAGGTATCACTACTGCCCTGTCGACCATAAGCTTGGTGCCAGATTTGAGGTCCTGATTTTCGAACACTCTCTTCCTCAGGCGACCAAAGGCGATGTGCAGTTGCTATGAATTCACAAAATACAAGAAGATATTTTGACCACTGAATTTCATTGAAAGGAAGCAGTTTTTCAATGAAAAATCTCAATTAGCAAAGAAACAGTTTATCCGCAGGCAGTTTACTAAACCAGGTTTGGGTCAAATATTTATTGCTAAAACCAGGATACCTCAATTTCAATGTAACCTTCATTATAACATGCCTTTTGGTTGGCTCCCAAATTGCACATTATAACAATTGTTTACTCTGAGCATACATATTATCAAGTACAACTTTCCTCAGCAATGTGACCTGTGTGTCCAGAAGCTTACCTTTCTGATAAAATCAGCCCCTCTCAGAGCTTACAGCCATAGAAACATAGAAACATAGAAAATAGGTGCAGGAGCAGGCCATTCAGCCCTTCTAGCCTGCACCGCCATTCAACGAGTTCATGGCTGAACATGAAACTTCAGTACCCACTTCCTGCTTTCACGCCATACCCCTTGATCCCCCGAGTACTAAGGACTTCATCTAACTCCCTTTTGAATATATTTAGTGAATTGGCCTCAACTACTTCCTGTGGTAGAGAATTCCACAGGTTCACCACTCTCTGGGTGAAGAAGTTTCTCCTTATCTCGGTCCTAAATGGCTTACCCCTTATCCTTAGACTGTGACCCCTGGTTCTGGACTTCCCCAACATTGGGAACATTCTTCCTGCATCCAACCTGTCCAAACCCGTCAGAATTTTAAACGTTTCTATGAGGTCCCCTCTCACTCTTCTGAACTCCAGTGAATACAAGCCCAGTTGATTCAGTCTTTCTTGATAGGTCAGTCCCACCATCCCGGGAATCAGTCTGGTGAATCTTCGCTGCACTCCCTCAACAGCAAGTATGTCCTTCCTCAAGTTAGAGACCAAAACTGTACACAATACTCCAGGTGTGGCCTCACCAAGGCCCTGTACAACTGTAGCAACACCTCTCTGCCCCTGTACTCAAATCCCCTCGCTATGAAGGCCAACATGCCATTTGCTTTCTTAACCGCCTGCTGTACCTGCATGCCAACCTTCAATGACTGATGTACCATGACACCCAGGTCTCGTTGCACCTTCCCTTTTCCTAATCTGTCACCATTCAGATAATAGTCTGTCTCTCTGTTTTTACCACCAAAGTGGATAACCTCACATTTATCCACATTATACTTCATCTGCCACGCATTTGCCCACTCACCTAACCTATCCAAGTCACTCTGTAGCCTCATAGCATCCTCCTCGCAGCTCACACTGCCACCCAACTTAGTGTCATCCGCAAATTTGGAGATACTACATTTAATCCCTTCGTCTAAATCATTAATGTATAATGTAAACAGCTGGGGCCCCAGCACAGAACCCTGCGGTACCCCACTAGTCACTGCCTGCCATTCCGAAAAGTACCCATTTACTCCTACTCTTTGCTTCCTGTCTGACAACCAGTTCTCAATCCACGTCAGCACACTACCCCCAATCCCATGTGCTTTAACTTTGCACATTAATCTCCTGTGTGGGACCTTGTCGAAAGCCTTCTGAAAGTCCAAATATACCACATCAACTGGTACTCCTTTGTCCACTTTATTGGAAACATCCTCAAAAAATTCCAGAAGATTTGTCAAGCATGATCTCCCTTTTACAAATCCATGCTGACTTGGACCTATCATGTCACCATTTTCCAAATGCGCTGCTATGACATCCTTAATAATTGATTCCATCATTTTACCCACTACTGAGGTCAGGCTGACCGGTCTATAATTCCCTGTTTTCTCTCTCCCTCCTTTTTTAAAAAGTGGGGTTACATTGGCTACCCTCCACTCGATAGGAACTGATCCAGAGTCAATGGAATGTTGGAAAATGACTGTCAATGCATCCGCTATTTCCAAGGCCACCTCCTTAAGTACTCTGGGATGCAGTCCATCAGGCCCTGGGGATTTATCGGCCTTCAATCCCATCAATTTCCCCAACACAATTTCCCGACTAATAAAGATTTCCCTCAGTTCCTCCTCTTTAATAGACCCTCTGACCACTTTTATATCCGGAAGGTTGTTTGTGTCCTCCTTAGTGAATACTGAACCAAAGTACTTGTTCAATTGGTCTGCCATTTCTTTGTTCCCCGTTATGACTTCCCCTGATTCTGACTGCAGGGGACCTACGTTTGTTTTTACTAACCTCTTTCTCTTTACATACCTATAGAAACTTTTGCAATCCGCCTTAATGTTCCCTGCAAGCTTCTTCTCGTACTCCATTTTCCCTGCCCTAATCAAACCCTTTGTCCTCCTCTGCTGAGTTCTAAATTTCTCCCAGTCCTCAGGTTCGCTGCTATTTCTGGCCAATTTGTATGCCACTTCCTTGGCTTTAATACTATCCCTGATTTCCCTAGATAGCCACGGTTGAGCCACCTTCCCTTTTTTATTTTTACGCCAGACAGGAATGTACAATTGTTGTAATTCATCCATGCGTTCTCTAAATGTCTGCCATTGCCCATCCACAGTCAACCCCTTAAGTATCATTAGCCAATCTATCTTAGCCAATTCATGCCTCATACCTTCAAAGTTACCCTTCTTTAAGTTCTGGACCATGGTCTCTGAATTAACTGTTTCATTCTCCATCCTAATGCAGAATTCCACCATATTATGGTCACTCTTCCCCAAGGGGCCTCGCACAATGAGATTGCTAATTAATCCTCTCTCATTACACAACACCCAGTCTAAGATGGCCTCCCCCCTAGTTGGTTCCTCGACATATTGGTCTAGAAAACCATCCCTTATGCATTCCAGGAAATCCTCCTCCACCGTATTGCTTCCAGTTTGGCTAGCCCAATCTATGTGCATATTAAAGTCACCCATTATAACTGCTGCACCTTTATTGCATGCACTCCTAATTTCCTGTTTGATGCCCTCCCCAACATCACTACTACTGTTTGGAGGTCTGTACACAACTCCCACTAACGATTTTTGCCCTTTAGTGTTCTGCAGCTCCACCCATATAGATTCCACATCATCCAAGCTAATGTCTTTCCTAACTATTGCATTAATCTCCTCTTTAACCAGTAATGCTACCCCACCTCCTTTTCCTTTTATTCTATCCTTCCTGAATGTTGAATACCCCTGGATGTTGAGTTCCCAGCCCTGATCATCCTGGAGCCACGTCTCCGTAATCCCAATCACATCATATTTGTTAACATCTATTTGCACAATTAATTCATCCACCTTATTGCGGATACTCCTTGCATTAAGACACAAAGCCTTCAGGCTTGTTTTTTTAACACCCTTTGTCCTTTTAGAATTTTGCTGTACAGTGGCCCTTTTTGTTCTTTGCCTTGGGTTTCTCTGCCCTCCACTTTTCCTCATCTCCTTTCTGTCTTTTGCTTTTGCTTCCTTTTTGTCTCCCTCTGTCTCCCTGTATAGGTTCCCATCCCCCTGCAATATTAGTTTAACTCCTCCCCAACAGCACTAGCAAACACTCCCCCTAGGACATTGGTTCCGGACTTGCCCAGGTGCAGACCGTCCGGTTTGTACTGGTCCCACCTCCCCCAGAACCGGTTCCAATGCCCCAAGAATTTGAATCCCTCCCTGCTGCACCACTGCTCAAGCCATGTATTCATCTGCGCTATCCTGCGATTCCTACTCTGACTATCACGTGGCACTGGTAGCAATCCCGAGATTACTACTTTTGAGGTCCTACTTTTTAATTTAGCTCCTAGCTCCTTAAATTCTTTTCGTAGGACCTCATCCCTTTTTTTACCTATGTCGTTGGTACCAATGTGCACCACGACAACTGGCTGTTCTCCCTCCCATTTCAGAATGTCCTGCACCCGCTCCGAGACATCCTTGACCCTTGCACCAGGGAGGCAACATACCATCCTGGAGTCTCGGTTGCGTCCGCAGAAACGCCTATCTATTCCCCTCACCATCGAATCCCCTATCACTATCGCGCTCCCACTCTTTTTCCTGCCCTCCTTTGCAGCAGAGCCACCTACGGTGCCATGAACTTGGCTGCTGCTGCCCTCCCCTGATGAGTCATCCTCCCCAACAGTACTCAAAGCAGTGTATCTGTTTTGCAGGGGGATGACCACAGGGGACTCCTGCACTATCTTTCTTGCACTGCTCTTCCTGTTGGTCTTCCATTCCATATCTGGCTGTGGACCCTTCTCCTGCGGTAAGACCAACTCACTACACGTGATACTCACGTCATTCTCAGCATCGTGGATGCTCCAGAGTGAATCCACCTTCAGCTCCAATTCAGCAACGCGGACCGTCAAGAGCTCGAGGCGGATACACTTCCCACACACGTAGTCGTCAGGGACACCGGAAGTGTCCCCGAGTTCCCACATGGTACAGGAGGAGCATATCACATGACTGAGCTCTCCTGCCATGTCTTAACCTTAGATACCCTTAAATTGGTAATAACAATGTTATAGTTCACTTACTGATATAAAAAATAAAAGAAAAGCTACTCACCCAACACCAGCCAATCACTTACCCCATTGGCTGTGACGTCACTTTTTGATTACTTTCTACTTCTATTTTGCTTTTTCTCCCGCTGTAGCTGCACCGGTATGCTTTTGACAGGTCGCTCCCCTCTCACCAACTGCCGCTGGCTCGATCTCCCGCTGGGCTTTTGACAGGTCGCTCCCCTCTCACCAACTGCCGCTGGCTCGATCTCCCGCTGGGCTTTTGACAGGTCGCTCCCCTCTCACCAACTGCCGCTGGCTCGATCTCCCGCTGGGCTTTTGACAGGTCGCTCCCCTCTCACCAACTGCCGCTGGCTCGATCTCCCGCTGGGCTTTTGACAGGTCGCTCCCCTCTCACCAACTGCCGCTGGCTCGATCTCCCGCTGGGCTTTTGACAGGTCGCTCCCCTCTCACCAACTGCCGCTGGCTCGATCTCCCGCTGGGCTTTTGACAGGTCGCTCCCCTCTCACCAACTGCCGCTGGCTCGATCTCCCGCTGGGCTTTTGACAGGTCGCTCCCCTCTCACCAACTGCCGCTGGCTCGATCTCCCGCTGGGCTTTTGACAGGTCGCTCCCCTCTCACCAACTGCCGCTGGCTCGATCTCCCGCTGGGCTTTTGACAGGTCGCTCCCCTCTCACCAACTGCCGCTGGCTCGATCTCCCGCTGGGCTTTTGACAGGTCGCTCCCCTCTCACCAACTGCCGCTGGCTCGATCTCCCGCTGGGCTTTTGACAGGTCGCTCCCCTCTCACCAACTGCCGCTGGCTCGATCTCCCGCTGGGCTTTTGACAGGTCGCTCCCCTCTCACCAACTGCCGCTGGCTCGATCTCCCGCTGGGCTTTTGACAGGTCGCTCCCCTCTCACCAACTGCCGCTGGCTCGATCTCCCGCTGGGCTTTTGACAGGTCGCTCCCCTCTCACCAACTGCCGCTGGCTCGATCTCCCGCTGGGCTTTTGACAGGTCGCTCCCCTCTCACCAACTGCCGCTGGCTCGATCTCCCGCTGGGCTTTTGACAGGTCGCTCCCCTCTCACCAACTGCCGCTGGCTCGATCTCCCGCTGGGCTTTTGACAGGTCGCTCCCCTCTCACCAACTGCCGCTGGCTCGATCTCCCGCTGGGCTTTTGACAGGTCGCTCCCCTCTCACCAACTGCCGCTGGCTCGATCTCCCGCTGGGCTTTTGACAGGTCGCTCCCCTCTCACCAACTGCCGCTGGCTCGATCTCCCGCTGGGCTTTTGACAGGTCGCTCCCCTCTCACCAACTGCCGCTGGCTCGATCTCCCGCTGGGCTTTTGACAGGTCGCTCCCCTCTCACCATCTTCCATCTCTCAGTCCATCTCTTCCCCCACTGCTCCTACCCTTGCGCCTGGCTTCCTATTCTCTTCACAGTCTTGCTGCTCGGTGTGCCTTGGTTTCTTCTCTCCATCCAGTGCATTCCCAATGTCACTCTTGCCTCCAGTCTACAGCCCTCAGGAATTTTACCTCCATTCACCCAGATTTATCACATTCCCCTACCTCCACCTCCCCCCTTCCAGGCCTCTGCTCCTATTTTTTGACTGGCCTCACCATCATTTCACAGCCTTGCTCAGCATGCTCCTCAACCCTAGTTTCTCTCTGCTCCAATGCCCACCTGACATGGTTATTAGCTCCCATCATCAGGCCTCAGGCATCTCACTGCTGTCCACCCTCAATGCCCTCTCTCCCTTCGGTTTCTACATCTATTTTTAACGTATATGATTTTTTTTTAAGAAAGTTACCATTTTCAAAATTTCCATTTCCAGCAGGTCCCATCCAGGCCACTGAAACCTCTAACAATGCATTCAAGATACGAAAGATCTGAATGCAGACACTGTGGAGAACAACAACTCTCCTTTAACGAGGAGATGGTTCGGGGACAATTGATTTTCATTCCCATGAGGGAGCAAGGTAGGGCAACCAAAGTCAGAACTCCCTGGATGAGGAAAGAGATAGAGAGCAAGATGAAGCAGAAAAAGAGGGCATATGACAAATGTCAGATTGAGAATACAAGTTAGAGCCAGGCTGAATATAGAAAGTTCAGAGGGGGAGTGAAAAAGGAAATGAGAGGGACAAAGAGAGAGAGTATGAGAATAGGTTGGCAGCTAACATAAGAGGGAATCCAAAAGTCTTCTATAGGCATATAAATAGTAACAGGTAGTAAGGTAGTGGAGCTGAGTAGGGACCAAAATGGAGACATACGCATGGAGGAAGAGGGCATGGCTGAGGTACTAAATGTGTACTTTGCATCAATCTTTATCAAGGAAGAAGATGCTGCCAAAGTCATAGTGAAAGAGGAGGTAGTTGAGATACTTGATGAGATAAAAATTGATAAAGAGGAGGTACTAAAAAGGCTGTCTGTACTTAAAGTAAATAAATCACCAGGACCGGATGAGATGCATCCTAGGATGTTGAGGAAAATAAATGTGAAATTGCGGAGATACTGGCCATAATATTCCAATCCTCCTTAGATATTGGGATGGTGCCGGAGGACTGGAGAATTGCAAATGTTACACCATTGTTCAAAAAAGGGTGTAAGGACAGTCAGTTTAACATCGATAGTGGAGAAGCTTTTAGAAACGATAATCCGGGACAAAATTAATAGTCTCTTGGACAAGTATGGATTAATTAGAACATAAGAATAAGAACATAAGAATTAGGAGCAGGAGTAGGCCATTCGGCCCCTTGAGCCTGCTCCGCCATTCAATAAGATCATGGCTGATCTTCTGCCTCAACTCCACTTTCTTGCACTGTCCCCATATCCCTTGATTCCCTTAATAATAATAATTAAGGAAAGCCAGTACAGATTTTTTTTAAGTCAAGTTGTGTTTAACTAACTTGATTGAGTTTTTTGACCAGGTAACAGTTTAGGGCTCCCCTAAAGAGGTTGTTGAGGGCAATGCAATTGATGTGGTGTGCATGAACTTCCAAAAGACATCTGATAAGGTGCCACATAATAGGCTTGACAGCAAAGTTGAAGCCCATGGAATAAAAGGGACAGTGGCAGCATGGACACAACATTAGCTAAGTGGCAGGAAACAGAGAGTAGTGGTGAACAGTTGTTTATCAGACTAGAGGAAGGTACACAGTGGTTTGTACTGGGACCACTGCTTTTCTTAATATATATTGATGACTTGACACAATACAGGGCACAATTTCAAAGTTTGAATATGACACAAAACCTAGAGGTAGAGTGAACAGTGAGGAGGATAGTGATAGACTTCAAGAAGACATAGATAGGCTGGTGGAATGAGTAGATATGTGGTAGATGCAATTTAACGCAGAAAAGTGCAAAGTGATACATTTTGGTAGGATGAATGAGGAGAGGCAATATAAACTAAAGGGTACAATTCTAAAGGGGGTGCATGAACATAAAGACCTGGGGGTATATGTGCACAAATCGTTGAAGGTGGCAGGGCAGGTTGAAAAAGCAGTTCAAAAAGCATATAGGATCCTGGGCTTCATAAATAGAGGCATAGGGCGAGAAATTCAACATTTAAGAATAGCACCGTTTTTAGGTGTTATTTGCGAATAACGGCCATTTTTTAATGCTGAAATAACGCCACAAAAATAAGACTTAAGTTTCGCCAAAAGTTTAAAAAATTTTGATGCGGCATTAAAATACCACCTTTTTTAAGGATGGATATAAATTTTTTCATATTAAAAATACCTGCCGTTCTGCGCATGTGCAAAGAAAGAAAAAAAATGCCTGTTTTTCATGTCGCGGGTGTGCCCGCACATGGGCAGTACACTTCCTGGTCTGGATCAGCCATTTTTAAAGACCATTGTAAGTTTCAGGAGATTTGTGAGTACTTCCACACAGGAGTTGCAAAATGAAAAATGGAGGGTGATTGGGAAAGGAAAAGGGCCAGGAAGTGTAACCAAGGCGCCAATGAGGCCCTGGTAGGTGCTGTGGAGAGAGGATGGCGCCAGATTGGCAAGAAGGGTCCTGCTAAACTTAAACCAACAGCAATAGCTCAAGCTTGGCAATGCGTTCCTCAGTGGGGACAATCAAGAGGACTGACCAGCAGTGCCGGAAGAAGTGGCAGGACCTTTGCCAAGCATTTAGAGTAAGTAATATTTTTATTTATGCACTACAATTACTTGAATTTAAATATGACTATCTGTGTATGCCACGACAGCAGAAGACCCCTCTCTTAAAAATTTCTATTGCCATCTTTGCAGAAGAAGGTGTCCGATAACCACCGAGAGCGGACGAAAACTGGTGGAGGTCCGCCAAGACTGCGCCCACTAACAGCCTTGGAAGGTAGAATCGCAGGTATTATTGGAGGGTCCCAACGATCGACCACCTGTGCGGATGCTGGGCCCAGGTTGCAGAGAGAGATTATGTCCTGCAAAATCCAGTCTGGGTTGGCACAAGTGGGCTATGCTTCGATTTATGCGATGTATTATCATTCGTCGCGCTATGTGAGCCTTCTCATGTCACCCTGCCCCCTCCCCTGCTGCGAACTATTCATCTGTTCTGTTATATTTTGCAGATGTTTCACAGACATCCAATAATGAAGGAGAAGACCCCGCCACCTTGCCACAAGCAGAAGTGGATGAGCCCAACGACCTCGGCCATACTGAACAAGTTCCATAGGGCGATCACGAGGAGGAGAATGAGGAGGAGCAGGAGGCCAACAATATTTTTCATGTGGGGGGGGGGGGGGAGAAGGAGGATGATCATACGGTCCTATTGCAATTGGAGGAGGTGCAGGCCACGGATGTACCAAGCGTTTTCAACAGCTCTACACGCGAGGGGACATTTCTGGGTTGTCCACCCTATGAGGTTGCAGAACCCAGTAGGTTGCAGGAAAGCACACCCAGGGCAGCAGGAGGCCCGTCTGTATGGAGGAGGAGGAGGAGACTAGAACAGCACTCTCCTGAAATGCAGGCTCCACGGGAAGTGGTAGAGCTCATGGGAATGAGTGGGGAGAACGTACAGCTTACAAAATCGCTCCTTGAGGCCGTGGGTGGGATCAAGGGCGAAATAGCAGCACTATCTGCTGACATTAGGGAGGGCACGTCAGGAGGAATAGCAGCACTATCTGCAGGCATGTCGGAGATAGTCGCTGCAACGCGGAAATACACCCAGGCTGTCATTGCCCAGTGGCAATTGACGGTATCAAATGATGCCACTCCCACTCCAATCCCCAGACTAACTTCAACAGTCAGTGTGCAGGTTGATCTACAGGCTGAAGAGTCCCAAGCCGGGCCTTCTGCAGCCAGAGGTTTTCAAGGGCTTCCATTGCCATCTCCTGGGTCTGTCCTCCAACAAGTGAAGCGCCGTACCCGAGTCACTAACAAAAACCTTGGGCTCACCGGGAAATGGCCTAAGGCTAAGGAAACGGCCAAGGCTAGTGGCCAGTCCAAGAAGGGCGCGGGCAAGAAGGGCATGCGGTGCGGCGATTTTTAAATAAGGGGGGAGGAGAGATGGCTGCAGCTGAAGTTGTTTGCTGCTGTTGTTGTTGTTTTGCCGTTCTTTTGTTCTTTTATTGTTATTTAAGTGATGTTAATTTAAAAGTTTAAAGTTTAATATAATTTTTTTAATTAAAGTTAAGAACAAGTGTACAAATGTTTATTAAACTGCAAATTATTTTTCAACTAAAGCAAAATTATGTACAATATTTTTTCAACTAAACCAAACTTATGTAGTGTCTCATTCGCAGAATAACAGGTGGAAATAATCAACATGGTGGGATACAATGATCAAACGTACCGTTCAGCCTTCATGCAAAGCGGTGAAGTATCAGCTGCTGACGCAAGGCTCGTGCAACGACGTAACATCTACGAGGCCTCCTCCCCCGTCATCCTGTGTTGTAGTGGTGCCAAGGGTTCCTCGTCCTCCCCGCTCTTCCTCCTCCTCCTCCCCTCTCTCCTGAGGTGGTTCTGCCATCCTCAGTGGGAAATTCTGTTCCCTCACAATGGCTCAGTTGTGTAGCATGCAGCACACCACAGTGAACCCACCAACTTGCTGAGGGGAGTATTGCAGGGAGCCTCCAGAGTGGTCCAGGCATCGAAACACTGCTTTAGCACTCCAATTGTCTTCTCGACGATGTTGCTTGTGGCTATGTGGCACATATTGTAGCGATGCTCGCCTTCTGTCCGCGTATTGCGGAGAGGGGTCATGAGCCAGGTGGCGAGCCTGTAACCTTTGTCCCCCAGCATCCAACTATGTCCTTCTGACTTTTGCTCAAACATCTATGAGACAGTGCTCTCACACAAGATGAAAGCATCATGGATGCTCCCTGGATATTTTGCATCTACTGCCATGATACGCTGAGTATGGTCGCAGACGATCTGTACGTCAGCGAGTGGAATCCTTTTCGGTTTTGGTAAACCTCCGGATCCTCAAAAGGTGCTCACAGGGCGATGTACGTACAGTCAGTAGCAGCCTGTACCTTGGGGAAGCCGGCAATTCATGCAAAGCCTAAAGGCCTCTCACTCTGTGCCTCCCTGGTCATTGGGAAGTTGATGAAGTCGTCCCTGCGTGCAAACAGTGCAGCAGTTACCTGGCAAATGCAGCAATGTGTAGCATGCTGCGAGATGCAGCTGATGATTGAAAGGAGTCGGAGGCAAAGAAGGAAAGTGCTGCAGTCACCTTGACCTCGATAGGCAGTGCAGTCCTCCTCCCACTTGTAGGCTGTATGTCTACCTTTATGAGCTGGCATATCTCTGTGACCACCTCTTTTCGAAAGTGCAGTCTTCTAACGCACTGTGCCTCAGTCAGATGCAGGTATGAGCGCCTCTCCCTGTAAACTCATTGGGGGTAAGGCCTCCTCCCCATAACTCTGCGACCTCTTTAATGACACTGATAATGCTGTCGAATAAGCCTTCTTCTATGATAATCCAGGATAACATAAGCACTCACCACATATGGCAAAGATAGAATAGCCCCCATTCTTTAAATGTCCTTAAATCTCCTTAAATGTTCCTAAAAACGCATTATAAATTCCCTCCAAAAAAGCTCAGTTTCCTTAGATGGCGCCGTTAATGCCGATTTCGATCGGACTCGACTAGGTAAGGCAAGCTTTTTCAAATCGGTATTTATCACTGTCCTTAAAAATGTCCTTATTGAGGAAATTCAAAAACGGCGTTATCGTTGGTTTTGACGCCGAGTGACGTCACAAAAAATGATTTTTTAAAAATCGGTCCTTCATTTTTAACGATGGCATTATACCACTGGCGAAACTAGCAAAATGGCCTTAAATTTATTTAGCACCAAAAAAAAACTTCTAACGCCAAAAAATGGAGCTAAATTGAATTTCTAGCCCAAAGCAAGGAAGCTATGATGACTCTTTATAAAACACTGGTTCGGCCGCAACTGGAGTATTGTGCCCATTTCTGGGATCTGCACTTTAGGAAGGATGTGCAGAAAAGATTTACAAGAATGGTTCAAGGGTTCAGTTACGTGGATTGACTAGAGAAGTTGGGGTTGTTCTCCTTAGAGCAGAGAAAGTTGAGAGGAGATTTGATAGAGGTGTTCAAAATCATGAGGGGTGTAGATAGAGTAGCTAGAGAGAAACTGTTCCCATTGGCGGAAGGGTCGAGAACCAGAGGACACAGATTTAAGGTGATAGGCAGAAGAACCAAAGGCGACATGAGGAAAAACATTTTTATGCAGCGAGTGGTTAGGATCTGGAATTCACTGAGTGAAAGGTGGTGGAGGCAGACTCAATCGTGGCTTTCAAAAGGGAACTGGATAAGTACCTGAAGGAACAAAAAATGCAGGGCTGCTGAGAAAGGACAGGAGAGTGGGACTAGCTGAAGTGTTCGTGCAGAAAGCCAGCATTGGCTCGACGGGCCAAATGGCCTCCTTCTGTGCTGTAATCATTCTATGATTCTATGTTTCCTTGTTCCTTTTAATAACTTATCAGGAAGGAACAATTTGTATTCATTTCTATCTAATATAACCATAATCTTGGTAAACTCTCCTCTAATTACAATGAGCTTTGAAAATCTAATCTGATCCTAAAATCTCAATCTATTTGATGCTGGTAATTATCCATGTAACCAGTTGCTATAAGTTACAAACGATAGGGTGTCTGAAGCTATGGTCCAACCTTCCTCAAAGACTCTGCTGGACTTTCACTATAACATTGGCAGGAGTCCACTGGAACCTGCAGTAAACGCCATGGACCCAGTTATGCTGCTTTCCCACTGATTCAGGATTTCCCAATCAGCTTTGCAAGGGGCGGACCCATCATCTGCCCTTTGCAAGACCAATCACATCAGGGGGTGACCCTGTGGGTGGGGACTCCTTACTCTGGGAATACATCCCTCCACAGTTTATTCGATATATGAATGGACATTCATGCAGCAAGTATGTTGCGTTGGGAGCATCCAGGCCAAGGAAGTGGCCTGAACCCTTAAAGGGTGCAACATTTTTCTTAAATAATTTGGATTTGTTCCATTATACAGAGAGTCGAGAGAGTTGAGGGCTTCCTCCATGAGTTCGGAGGGCCTGGACAACCCGCTCTAATTGTGGAGAGGTGCCAGATTTTCCAGCTGCTTGGGACAAGCAGGCACTGGAGATGCATCCATAGTGAAGTCAACATTGCAGGGCACTGGTGGCACATATATGTAACTGTTGGAATCATGGCCCTCAGGGTTTTGAGGTCCAGGACTTTAAATTAGGCCACTGTGGACTAAACCTTCGTGTTCTTATCATTGAATTACCACCCGATTTAGTCCCGTTTTAGCGTTTTCATTACTTTACCACCCAATTTTAGATCGATATGCAAATTTTCACCCATACATCACCCGTTAACCGCCGGTGGTATTTTCGGGTTCAAATGATCGCCGGTGGTAAATACGGCCGCCCACCCAGTAGTAGCCATCAATTTTCCCTCCTGAATGTCGTGCACCACTTGCAAGACCACCCAATGCTATTTTCGGACTTTAAAAAAAATCATTCAAAATACCGCCCGCGATCAATATCGCTATGAAAAGGGTGCACTTAAATGCCCCTGACCCAGCTATGTGGACACCATTTTGTAATCGGAGCTACAGCTGGATTAAATTGCAGGTTAAACTTAAATCATTTTTTATTGCAATTTATTGTTGTATTACAGGAATACTTTTAATTTCAGGGGTTTATAAAAATATCTGCTTTAATTTGAGTAGAGATTAATGAAATTTGATTAATTTTTGAACAATTCACATAAAATTTACCTTTAAAATAAAGGGACCTGTAATTACATGCTGCAGCGTACAGCTTGAAGAAGGTTTATTGTGCCCATTCAAAGAGGTGACAGACTGCTGAGGAGGAGGAGACTTTACCCACAATGCATTTACAGGGCTAAGCGATCATACCGGGACTTTAGAAGGCTGCGCTTCCGAAAGAAGGTCGTCAGTGAGATATGCCAGCTCATTAAGGGAGACCTGCAGCCTACCAGCACCATCAGAACCATTCTGCCCACTGAGGTTAAGGTAACTGCGACACTTTCATTCTATGCATCGGGCTCCTTTCAGGTATCAGCTGACGACATTTGCTGCATCTCTCAGCACGGCACACATTGCTGCATTCAGCAGGTGAAACAACGCTTTACACACGAAGGTTTGATTTTATAAACATCCCAATGACCAGGGAGGCACAGAGTGAAATGGCTGTGGGATTCTCGAGAATAGCAAACTTCCGGAAGGTACAGGGTGCAACAGACTCTATGCACATTGTCCTGCGAGCACCCTTAGAGGATGCAGAAGTGTTTCATAACCGAAAGGGATTCCACTCCCTGAACGTGCAGCTCGTTGTCGACCACAATCAAATAATCATGGCAATAAATGTCAATTTTCCAGGGAGCATTCATGATCCGCACATCTTACATGAGAGCACTGTCTCCGACCTCTTTAAAAGTCAGCCACAAGGTCAATGCTGGATGCTTGGTGATAAAGGATACAGCCTCGCCACCTGGCTCTTGACCCCGTTCCGTAAGCCCTAGACAGGATCCAAGCATCGCTGCAATCTAAGCCATATAGCCACACACAATATAGTCGAAAAGACAATTGGCATGCTGAAGCAGCGCTTCAGATGCTTGGACCACTCTGGAGGCAACTTACAATACCACCCAGAGCAGGTCATGGAGTTTATTGTGGTGTGTTGCATGTTGCACAATTTGGCAATAAGAAGGGGGCAGGAAATGCCACAGGAGACTGCAGGTCCATCTCAGGACATAGTGGATGAGCCAGTTAGAGAAGTAGAAGAGGAAGGTGAGGAACAGGAGGTTGAGGAGGAGTCTGGCGATGAAACCATGATACCACCCACCCCAACACCACTGGAGACGACCTGTGGCACTTATGCAGCAGCAAAACTGTTATGTCAGCAGCTCATAAATGAATGCTTGCTTGAACGGTTACGAGTTCAGTTAAAAAATGTCCATTGTTTGTAACCCTTGCATTGATTGTTGACCCCTCATTTAGCAAAAGTGAGTGAAACACAGCACAAAAAATTATAAGTTCAATAAAAGTTATTTTAATTTTGAAAAAGGTTGAGTGTAAACTAAATGAATAATAAATAATTAATACATAATTAGAAATATTAAAATAACTTTTTTATACAAGATTTAAATAAGTCAACAATGCATTTTAACACACAACACAATACCCCAAACAGTAAATAATTTTTCATAATAAACAACCACCCACCCACTAACAGTTACCATAGAAACATTGGGCCGAAGTTTCAGCATCTGGTGAAAATGGTGCACCTCCGAGACTTACGTGACCTGCCTGGGCTCAAAGGTGCGCCGGAATATTCTGCAGCAATTCTCCGGTCCTCCTGACCATGGCGTGGCGCGGCACAGTGTAGTCTCCCTGTGTAGGAGACTGCCTGCAGGGGGACGGGGCTAGGGATCATGCCTTCTTCCCAGAGCCGGCAGCGTTGCGCAGGCGCGCTGGAGCGTGGATACCGGGAGGGGGACGTGGATACCGGGAGTGGGGGGGATGTGGATACCGGGAGGAGGGGGGGACGTGGATACCGGGAGGTGGGGGGATGTGGATACCGGGAGGAGGGGGGGACGTGGATACCGGGAGGAGGGGGGGACGTGGATACCGGGAGTGGGGGAGGGCGTGGATACCGGGAGTGGGGGGGATGTGGATACCGGGAGTGGGGGAGGGCGTGGATACCGGGAGTGGGGGGGATGTGGATACCGGGAGTGGGGGGGATGTGGATACCGGGAGTGGGGGGGATGTGGATACCGGGAGTGGGGGGGATGTGGATACCGGGAGTGGGGGGGATGTGGATACCGGGAGTGGGGGGGATGTGGATACCGGGAGTGGGGGGGATGTGGATACCGGGAGTGGGGGGGATGTGGATACCGGGAGTGGGGGGGATGTGGATACCGGGAGTGGGGGGGATGTGGATACCGGGAGTGGGGGGGATGTGGATACCGGGAGTGGGGGGGATGTGGATACCGGGAGTGAGGGGGATGTGGATACCGGGAGTGGGGGGGATGTGGATACCGGGAGGAGGGGGGGAGGGCGTGGATACCAGGAGTGGGGGAGGGCGTGGATACCGGGAGGAGGGGGGGACGTGGATACCGGGAGTGGGGGAGGGCGTGGATACCGGGAGTGGGGGGGATGTGGATACCGGGAGTGGGGGGGATGTGGATACCGGGAGTGGGGGGGATGTGGATACCGGGAGTGGGGGGGATGTGGATACCGGGAGTGGGGGGGATGTGGATACCGGGAGTGGGGGGGATGTGGATACCGGGAGTGGGGGGGATGTGGATACCGGGAGTGGGGGGGATGTGGATACCGGGAGTGGGGGGGATGTGGATACCGGGAGTGGGGGGGATGTGGATACCGGGAGGAGGGGGGAGGGCGTGGATACCGGGAGTGGGGGAGGGCGTGGATACTGGGAGATGGGGGGGATGTGGATACCGGGAGTGGGGGGGATGTGGATACCGGGAGGAGGGGGGGACGTGGATACCGGGAGTGGGGGAGGGCGTGGATACCGGGAGTGGGGGGGATGTGGATACCGGGAGTGGGGGGGATGTGGATACCGGGAGTGGGGGGGATGTGGATACCGGGAGTGGGGGGGATGTGGATACCGGGAGTGGGGGGGATGTGGATACCGGGAGGAGGGGGGACGTGGATACCGGGAGGAGGGGGGACGTGGATACCGGGAGGAGGGGGGACGTGGATACCGGGAGTGGGGGGGATGTGGATACCGGGAGTGGGGGGGATGTGGATACCGGGAGGAGGGGGGGACGTGGATACCGGGAGTGGGGGGGATGTGGATACCGGGAGTGGGGGGGATGTGGATACTGGGAGTGGGGGGGATGTGGATACCGGGAGTGGGGGGGATGTGGATACCGGGAGGGGGACGTGGATACCAGGAGTGGGGGGGATGTGGATACCGGGAGGGGGGTGGGGGGGACGTGGATACCGGGAGGGGGGTGGGGGGGACGTGGATACCGGGAGGGGGACGTGGATACCGGGAGGGGGGTGGGGGGGACGTGGATACCGGGAGGGGGGGAGGGCGTGGATACCGGGAGGGGGGGAGGGCGTGGATACCGGGAGGAGGGGGAGCGTGGCAAGGGATGGAGGGGGGAGCGTGGCAACAGGGATGGAGGAGCATGGGATGGGGAGCACTCAATGATCAAAGGGCCGGAGGAGGGAGCGTGGGTTGGAGGGAGCGTGGGTTGGGGGGCACTCAATGATCGAAGGGCTGGAGGAGAGAGCAGAGGTGCCTCCTTCCAGCCTCTCCCCCACACCCTCCCACCCCCCCCCCCACACACACACACACTCACACCCCACACACACACACACCCTCCCCCGCCCCCCCCCCACACACACACACACACCCCACCCTTCCCACACACCCACCCCCCCCCACTCCCACACATACACACACACAGACACACACCACACACACACACACTCACACCCCACACACACACACACCCTCCCCCGCCCCCCCCCCCACACACACACACACACACCCCACCCTTCCCACACACCCACCCCCCCCCACTCCCACACACACACCCACCCCCCCCCACTCCCACACATACACACACACAGACACACACCACACACACACACACTCGCACCCGCACCCGCACCCATCACTGTCAGATGCAGAGAGAGAGAGAGAGAGAGAGACACTGACAGAGACACCTTCCCTTCACATAAAGGTAGGACTTCTATTTTTTATTGATTGATTACTTATTATTTTGGTCTTGGTGCTTCAGGTGCAGGGTTCCTTCTATTTTTTTATTAATTAATTGCTTATTACTTTTTGTGCTTCGTTTAGTGCTTGGTGCTTTAAATGTACTTTGCTTCTTTAATGTTGTTGTGAAGGTGTTTATGGAAAATCCTCTAACTTCCCTTACCCCCCGCTGTTGTGATGTTGATGTGTCCTTTGTGTTTAATGCTTCCCACCCGCCGTCTCTGGCTGTGCCTGCACTAAACTTAACTCTAGATAAGGTTTTTCAGAACTTACAAAAGTGGACTCTTACTCCATCCTAAGTTAGTTTGTAGTAAGTTTTCACTGCCGAAACTTGCAAAACTGGCCTGAGTGGCTGGACACACCCCTTTTGAAAAAGAAGTACCTTACCTAAAGCCAACCTAAACTAACTCACTAGAACTGGAGCAAACTAATATCCGAGAATTGCAATTTTTAACATACTCCAAACTAAACTACTTGCTCCAAAAAACTAGGAGCAACTCCACCTGAAACTTGGGCCCATAGAAACATAGAAAATAGATGCAAGAGTAGGCAATTCGGCCCTTCGAGCCTGCACCACCATTCAATAAGATCATGGCTGATCATTCACCTCAGTACCCCTTTCCTGATTTCTCTCCATACCCCTTGATCCCTTTAGCCGTAAGGGCCATATCTAACTCCCTCTTGAATATATCCAATAAACTGGCATCAACAGCTCTCTGCGGCAGGGAATTCCTTAGGTTTACAACTCTTTGAGTGAAGAAGTTTCTCCTCATCTCAGTCCTAAATGGCCTACCCCTTATCCTAAGAGAATAACAAAACAGAATCCATTTTTATATTACCAATAGACCACAATGCACACCAACCCACCCCCCGCCACAATCATTGACCGAAACAGGAAACATTTTAATGTTATTTGCGACCACCGCCATTCCCGCCCCCACCCCCCTCCCGCCCTTCACCTGACACCCAAATGTTTATTTGGAAGGCGTGTACCGCTGCCCCTGTCTGAATTGCTGCCAGTGCGTTGTGCAGCAGTGCGCCCCGAGCGCAGCTGCAGAAGGCGGGGTGACCGTGGCAGCGCCCAGTGTGGGGAATGTAGAGAGGTGGTAGGGTCTGACGACCCATCCTCGGAGTCAGAAGAATCTGTATTCTCCTGACTCCCATGTGCTGTAGACATGATTGGTACGACACCCTGGGGCTCAGTGTCGTTCCCCGATTCCACTGGCCACCTCAACGCGTCCACGGAATAACCGCAATCCGTGCCACTACCTCCTCTGAATGGCGCGCTGATTGCACGGCGATCACGTGTGCGGGTGCACCAATTGCCTCGAGGAGCTGTCGACCGATGTCGACGCTCGCCCTAGTCAGCGCAACTATGTCCATCTCTGTGTCTGCCTGTCTTGCCCCACGGATCTCATTCCGAATCAGCCTCCTCGGATTGCGCACGGGGACTACGATACTCGGTGTGCACTGCTTCACAACGCTTGGCCCGGCCACTTCCTCAGCCAAGTCCATGAAAAATGGATTCGGCTGAGGAAGAGGTGGTCACAGGCATGAGGGACCCTTCAATGGACTGCAGCACCTCCTCAATTTTGACTTCCTGCGGCGGGTCGAGCATTAGCTGCACTTGAACAAGTTCATCCTCCTGCTCCTGCTCCTCTGTGAACACTACTACGTGCTCCTCTTCAGTTATAAAACAAGACAGAATAGGTAAGCAAAAGGGTGAGGAAGTGAGGGAAGAAGGGCGGAGGGGAGAGGGAGGGAGGGTGAAGGTTACATTTTATAGCTTACACCGTGCATGAATATGAGGAGGCGCAACATTGCTGCATTATATTTCACCAAGATACACTGCATGAAATGAACATGTACAGAATTTACTGAGACTGCATAGCATTCTCATAATATTTCATAATGGTACTAGCTTTAGAGTACAATATAATTTATGCATTATGCACATCCCAGGGATCATGCTTTACTCATGTAGTGCCACCACTGGATCAGCACCACCACGAGTGGCCGAGCGATCATGTGCCTCAGTGAGGGCTGCGGCCTGCTCCTCCAGGTCGCTCAGCTCCTGCAGCTCTGCTGGTCCTCCCCCAGTGCAGTGACGTCGCCTCAGTTGAAAGCGATTTTTTCTAAAAATATGACAAAACCATGGTTTAATATAATTGCACAAGTACTAGTAAGCACCCCCAATGCTTTTCAACACTGTCCCATTAATGCACCATCACCTTCCAAGTTATGCATGATGAACACTGTTGTATATGGAGAAAGAGTCAGACTGAACACTGTGAGCTCAAAGTAAAGTGTGACCTTAGTCTTTTATTGCAGGTCTCTCCAACCTGTGAAGCCTCCTTAAATACCTGTGCTCCCAAGGGATTATGGGATCCCTTGGGACTCCAGGGGCTGAGCCCTCTGGTGGCTGTACAGAGTAAATACAAGTATACATATATAACAACACTCGCCAGCCCCCACCCCCCCCCCCGCACCCCCCGCCAAAGTCAATAGTGTAACTATTTACAATGTGAGTCAATCTGGGGCCCTTCTTGCCCTGGTTGATCGTCTCGGTTTGAAAGCTGGTGTTGCTGTATCATTTGTTGGGCCCTCGCTGGTCTGCTGTTCAGCTGGCCTTGCTAGGCTGCCTGGCGTGTTGGGCCCTGCTGGGCTGCTGTGGATGATGGGTTCTGCTTCGTGGTCAACCGTGGTGCCGGTTGCCACTGGTGTGTATGTTGGGGGATCAAAAACGACAGGATCCAAGGTGGGTTGCTCAGGGTAGTCCGTGAATCTGAGTTTGATTTGGTCCAAGTGTTTCCGGTGAATGAGTCCATTTGAAAGCTTCACCTGAAACACCCTGCTCCCCTCTTTGGTCATGACAGTGCGGGAAGTCACTTGGGACCTTGTCCATAATTCAATACAAATACAGGATCATTGATTTCAATCTCGCGTGACACATTTGCGCTATCATGGTATGCACTTTGTTGAAGCCGCCTGCTCTCTACCTGTTCATGTAGATCAGGGTGAACTAACGAGAGCCTTGTCTTAAGTGCACTTTTCATGAGCAGTTCAGCAGATGGGATCCCAGTGAGTGAGTGGGGTCTCGTGCGGTAGCTAAGCAGGACTCAGGATAGGCGAATCTGCAGTGAGCCTTCAGTTACCCTCTTCAAGCCTTGCTTGATAGTTTGCACTGCTCTCTCTGCCTGACCATTGGACGCTGGTTTAAACGGGGCAGATGTGACATGTTTGATCCCGTTACGGGTCATGAATTCTTTGAACTCAGCACTGGTAAAACATGGCCCGCAGGTTTTCAGTAGTGGCAGCGGACGTGCTAGTCGACATTATCTCACATTCAATCCATTTGGAGTACGCGTCTACAATCACAAGGAACATTTTACCCAAGAACAGGCCTGCATAGTCGACGTGTACCCAAGACCACGGTTTGGAGGGCCAAGACCATAAACTTAGCGGCTCCTCCCTGGGTATATTGCTTAACTATGAGCATGTATTACATCTGTGAACACAGACTCTTAAGTCCACATCGATACCGGGCCACCACACGTGGGATCTGACTATCGCTTTCATCATAACGATGTCTGGGTGGGTATTGTGGAGGTCATTGATGAAGGTGTCTCTGCCCTTCTTGGGGACCACTACTCGATTGCCCCACAGAAGGCGGTCTGCCTGAATAGACATTTCATCTTTGCGCCGCTGGAATGGCTTTATCTCTTCCTGCATTTCCACTGGGACACTGGACCAGCTCCCATGAAGCACACAGCTTTTGACTAGAGATAATAAGGGGTCCTGGCTTGTTCAGGTTTTGATCTGCCGGGCCGTGACGAGTGATTGCTCACTCTCAAATGCTTCCATAACCATGGCTAGATCTGCGGCCTGCGCCATTTCCACCCCCGTGGTGGGCAATGGCAGCCTACTGAGAGCATCGGTGCAGTTTTTTGAGCCTGGCCTGTGGCGGATGGCGTAGTTGTATGCGGACAACGTGAGCGCCCATCTCTGGATGTGGGCCGATGCCTTGGTATTTATCCCTTTACTCTCGGAAAACAGGGATATAAGTGGCTTATGGTCAGTTTCCAATTTGAATTTTAGCCCAAACAGGTATTGGTGCATTTTCTTTACCCCATAGACAAATGCTAACGCTTCTTTCTCAATCATTGTGTAAGCTCTCTCAGCCCTTAGACAGACTCCTGGATGCATAAGAAACCAGTTGCAGTTTCCTGAAATCATTAGCTTGTTGCAATACACACCCGACGCCATATAACGACGCATCACATGCTAGTACCAAATGCTTACATGGATCATACAACACAAGCAATTTGTTTGAGCATAACAATTTTCTCACTTTTACAAAGGCATTTTCTTGGCTTTTGTCCCAAATCCATTCGTCCCCTTTTCATAGTAAGACATGTAGTGGTTCTAGCAGTGTGCTGAAACCTGGTATGAAGTTACCAAAGTAGCTGAGGAGTCCCAGAAACAACTGCAGCTCCGTCACGTTCTGTGGCCTTGGTGCGTTCTCGATTGCCTCCGTCTTCGTGTTGGTGGGCCTGATGCCGTCCGCCACAACCCTCCTTCCCAGGAACTCCACTTCAGGTGCCAGGAAAATGCACTTTGAGCATTTTAACCTGAGCCCCATGCAGTTGAGTCGAGTAAGAACCTCCTCCAAGTTCTGCAGATGCTCGTCTGTGTTCCGACCTGTGCGCAAGATGTCGTCCTGGAAGACCACGGTGTGCGGGACCGACTTCAGTAAGCTTTCCATGTTTCCCTGGAATATCGCCACCACCGATCAGATTCCAAACGGGCATCTGTTATAAACAAAAAGACCTTTGTGTGTGTTGATGCAAGTGAGGGCCTTCATTGATTCCTCCCATTCCTGCATCATATAGGCTGAAGTCAGATCCAGCTTCCTGAACGTCTTTCCTCCTGCCAGCTTTGCAAAGAGGTCGTCGGCTTTTGGTAGTGGGTATTGGACCTGTAGGGAGAAACGATTGATTGTTACTTTGTAATCGCCACAGATTTTGACGGTGCCATCTCCCTTGAGCACTGGCCCACTCGTTGAACTCGATCGGGGAAATGAGGCCCTCTCTTTGCAGCCGATCTAGCTCGATCTCTACACTTTCATCATGTACGGTACTGCTCTCGCCTTGTGATGGATGGTTCGCGCCTCCAGAATTGGGTGGATATGCACTTTTGCTCCTTGGAATTTCCCTATGCCTGGTTCGAACAATGAAGGAAATTTGTTAACGCCCTGGGCACACGAAGTGTCCTCAGCGGGTGATAGCACTCACACGTCGTCCCAGTTCCAGCGTATTTTTCCCAGCCAGCTCCTGCCAAGCAGCGTGGGACCATCGCCCGGTATCACCCAGAGTGATAGCTTGTGCACCGTTCCATCGTAGGAGACCTTTACAGTAGCACTGCCGATTACAGGAATCAGTTATTTCGTGTAAGTTCTTAGTTTCGTGCGAACTGGACTTAAGACTGGCCTTGAGGCCTTGTTGCACCATAACCTTTCAAAAGTCTTTTTGCCCATGATGGACTGGCTTGCGCCCATGTCCAGCTCCATTGACACCGGGAGTCCATTTAGTTCAACATTCAGCATTAACGGGGGACAATTCGTGGTGAATGTGAGCACCCCATGTACCTCTGCCTCTTTGATCTGAGGCTCTGGTTCGTCGTGATCTTCCATGGATCCTCCTCTGCAACATGGTGGTTTGCAGATTTAACAGGCTTTGCAACTCGCCTGCATACTCGTTGGAGGTGTCCCATTGTTCCACAGCCCTTGCGAACATACTCTTTGAATCGGCATGAATGGAAATGATGATCACCCTCCGCAGTGCCAACAAGGTGTTAATGGCCTTGCATTCATCACCGTTGATGGTGGACTCTGAGTCATCTGCGGACGTGCAGCTGCAGGCATGTGTGACCTGCCCTGTACGTTACGATTCGAAAACAACATAACTTTGTTCACAGTACTTGTAGCAGCACTTGTGTGCTGAGAGATTTGCTTCGTATTGTCACTGGTGGCAATGAATACCTGACTATTGCTATGGCCTTACTCAAGGTTGGGGTCTCTACAGTCAAAAGTTTGCGAAGTATAGTTTTGTGGCCAATGCCAAGTACGAAAAAGTCTCTGAGCATGTGCTCCAAATGTCCTTCAAATTCGCAATGTCCTGCAAGGCGTCTTAGCTCAGTGACATAACTCGCCACTTCCTGGCCTTCAAACCTTTTGTTGGTGTAGAACCGGTACCTTGCCATCAGAACACTTTCCTTCAGGTTCAAGTGCTCCCGGACCAGTGTGCACAAATCGTCGTACGATTTCTCCGTGGGTTTCGCTGGAGTGAGCAGATTCTTCATGAGGCCATACGTTGGTGCCCCACAGACGGTGAGTCGGATCGCCTTTTGTTTGGCAGCATTCTCTTCCCCATCTAGCTCGTTGGCTACGTAGTATTGGTCGAGTCGCTCCACAAAAGTTTCCCAATCATCTCCCTCCGAGAATTTCTCCAGAATGCCCACTGTTCTCTGCATCTTTGGGTTCGCTATCTGTATCTCGTCGCCAGTTGTTGTGTATGGAAAAATAGTCAGACTGAACACTGTGAGCTCAAAGTAAAGTGTGACCTTAGTCTTTTATTGCAGGTTTCCAGAGTGCCTCTCCAACCTGTGAAGCCACTTTAAATACCTGTGCTCCCAAGGGATTATGGCGTCCCTTGGGCCTCCAGGGGATGAGCTCTCTGGTGGCTGTACAGAGTAAATACAAGTATACATATATAACAAACACATCTTATTAATTAAAGCAAAACAATATAATAACATTGTTTATAGTAACTCCAAATTTAGCGATATTAAGAAATTCACAGTGTGGCACTTTCACATTTTAAGTAATGAATCTTTGCATGATTAAATTTATTATAGTTTTTACTTACTCTTATGACCGAAACAAGGTCATTCCAGAGCTTTCTGCACTGGACTGGCCCCCGATGGATCTGGGCGACCGAGGACACCGCCTCACACTTTCTGCCTATATTTGCTGATACTTGAGAGCTGGGCTTGCCACGACCACCCCAGGTCAATCAGTCCCAGCACACTTCCACCTCGTGGACTGGTGCAGCTCGGGCTGCCATTGAAAAACGTTTTGCCTTTTTCCTCCTTCCCACATTCACCTCGGGCTCCACCTCCGTCGCGACCGTTAAATCTTCTTCCATTTTAGTTTTAGTTAGAATAATCATCAATTGTCTCAACTTTCCTACTCTCACTTTTTTCTTACCCCTCCCTTATTCAATTGTGCATACGTGGGATGACCCCTGACTCCCGTAACGTGGGGGAAAAAAAATACATTGCGCATGCACACAAAGAGAGGAAAAAAAAAGTTTGCTCATGCACAGTAAGGCTGGTATGGACCAAGCCGGCCTTACACGAGGACCACCACCGCCCGCTGTTGCAGACTGATGCCCCCGCCGCGATATATTAAGGTGAAAATTAAGGCATTAATTCTCGGCGCTGATCGGGCCGTATGGGTGAATCCTTTTCTTCCAACTGCCGAATTACCGCCCAGATATGGGTGGCGGTGGCGCAAAGTGCAAAGTCTAGCCCTGTAAGTTAAAATCACTCGATTCTCAAATGCTCTTTACAAAACATCTAACCTATTGCAATTTATTGTGCTATCCTTTCTTCTTATATAAAAATTGTATTCATTTAACTGTCATCTGTGAAAACTACATGGGCAATTTCCTAGTATCTTATTAAAAATCATTTATATGCATGCACTTTGAGTCCACAAACATTATTTCCTGTTGTCATCATTTTTGGACACATATTTATGTCAGCATTTAACAATGAAACTGCTTATAAAAACATTTATATTGGGACCTTCCTACATAAATGTTTGTCTATAATTCTTTGATGAAGAACCAATCTATTCAGTCAAAATGATTTACGAACATATGAATACATACGAACAATGACGGACAGGTAATCGAGCCTGTCCTACACAATTGCGATACCTTGTGTATCACAACTTATACTCTCCACTCCACCCCAAACCATGTGATCTCCTGGGAGAGGCAAAGAAACAGCTAAACAACCCAGGCCAATTTGGGAAAACAAAATCTGGGAAATTCCTCTCCGACACATTTAGGCGATTGGAACTAGTCCAGGGGATCACTCTGGCCATTAAATTCCCTGCAGTACCTACCTTCTGTAAGAGTTAATCTCTGTCGCAGCCAGAAACAAATCCAGCTTTTGCTTGAAGAAATGTGAGTCTGCATCCACCACATGAGAGGGAAGCTTGTTCCAGAGGTCTTCTGTGAAAAGAACCATCTCCTGACATCTAACCTAATCTAGCCTTATACAACTTAAATTTGTCCTGCCTAACCTATTTAATTGAAATAAACAGTCAGCTGGAACACTGTGTATTCCCTTCATTATCTTATAAACCTCAATCATATTCCCTCCAAAGTCTACTCTAATGTAAAGAGTCCCAACTCTTCTAACTTATCTTGATAACTAAAATGCTTTAGACTTGGAATTTGTTTAGTCACCCTCTTCTACACCCTTTCCAGAGCCTCAATATCACCCACCATGTGAGGAGACCAAAACAGGACACAGTATTTCAAATGCAGCCTGACTAAGGTCTTGTACAAATACAAAACAATACACCTCGTCTTACACTCAATTGTCCTATGGATACACTCCAACACCCTATTTGCTCTAGCTATTGTTGCACGGCATTGCTCGTGTACCTTTAAGGATATATGCACTAGAATGCCCAAATCTCTTTCTATTTCCACCATTTGGCCCCTCGAGCCTGCTCCTCCATGGCTGATCTGATCATGGACTCAGCTCCTCTTCCCTGCCCACTTCCCATAACCCTTTATTTCCTTATCGCTGAAAAATCGGTCTATCTCCGCCTTAAATATATTCAATGACCCAGCCTCCACAGCTTTCTGGGGCAGAGAATTCCACAGATTTACAACCCTCTGAGAGAAGAAATTTTTCCTCATTTCAGTTTTAAATGGGTGGCCCCTTATTCTCAGACTATGTCCCCTAGTTTTAGTTTCCCCATGAGTGGAAACATCCTCTCTGTATCCACCTTATCAAGCTTCCTCATTATCTTATATGTTTCGATAAGATTGCCTGTCATTCTTCTGAACTCCAATGAGTAGAGGCCCAACCTACTCAACCTATCTTCATAAGTAAACCCTCTTATCTCCGGAATCAACCGAGTGAACCTTCTCTGAACAGCCACCAATGCAAGTATATCCTTCCTTAAATACGGAGACCAAAATTGCATGCAATACTCCAGGTGTGACCTCAGTGCAGTGTTTTCTTTTAAAAATGTTATTCACTATTTTTTTTCTAACGCAAATGTGCAGCATCATCCCAGAGAATCTGTTTTCAGTAGCCGCATGGTCAGTAACCAGAGGACACAGATTTACGGTCATTGGCAAAAGAACTCGAGACGACATGAGGAAAAAACCTTTACACAGCAAGTTGTTACGATTTGGAATGCGCTGCCTGAAAAGGTGGTGGAATCAGATTCAATAATTACTTTCTAAAGGGAATTGGATATATACTTGAAGAGGAAAAATTACAGTGCTATGGGGAAAGAGCAGGGGAGTGGAATTAATTGGATAGTTCTACCAAAGAGCCGTCACAGACACAATGGGCTGAATAGCCTCCTTCTGTCCTGTATCATTCCATGGGCTCAAATTTCCCCAACAGTTGCCCCGCTTTTTTTGGAGCAAGTAGCTTTTTTTGGAGTAACTTAAAAATCGCAAATTTCCCCATTTAACTTGCTCCAGTGTGTCAGTTAGTTAAGTTTTTTTTTAGTTTAATTTTTTTTCTCCAAAAGGGGGCGTTACCAGCCACTTTACTCCTCTTTTGGTCATAGAAGTAAATTTGGCCAGCTAAAAGTTATTCCAAACTAACTTAGGCCAGTGTATGCGGCCACTTTTGTAGGCACAGAAAAACCTTACCTACATTTAAGAAATCAGCGCAGGTAGCCAGAGATGGGGTGGGGTGGCGGGGGGGGGGTGAATTAGAGGATTCTAAAGCACTAAACACCTTCACAGCATCAATACAACATCACAACATCTTCAGTACAACATCTTCACAACATCATCAAAAATAAAGGAAAGATAAATCAGTTACTGAAAATGGAGCAGTCCTGCCTTGCCGACTGCAGAACGCACCGGCTAGCTAGGGGCGGCAGGCACGCATGACTGTAGGGGTGAGGGATGTTTTTTTTTTAAACAGTTCCTAAATGTTGTGTGGTGATAATGGAACATGATTCAGTCTTAATGCAAAATATCTCTTATTGGAAAGTTTACAATGCACTTCAACAACAACAACAACAAAAGCAACAACAGCAAAGAAAGGCTGCACTCATCCCTCACCCACATCTCGGGGAAAGTGCACTTCCTCATAGGGTCGATGATGGAGATGCGGAGGGCGGGGGGTGGGGGGGCGGCGGTTGGGGGCCCGGCTTGGATCTCATCGGTGGCTGGTGTGGATTGAAGTGGGACTGGCATTTCAGTAACTGGCCTTTGTGCCCTTATTGCAGCAGCTAGCTCCCTCATGGCATCTGTCATCATTTGCACACCTTCTGAAATGCCCGCCCTCAGTTCCCGTCTCAGTGCTGATATTTCTCCCGACAGTGTCGCTACCTCATCATGCACCCCACTAACAGTTGCCATGAGTGATCTTGTAAGGGCATTGGTCTCCTCACCCAATGACATAACCTGATTAACCTCTGATGAAGGCTGCATCTCAGGAGAGACTGGTTGGCTTCTCCTTCCCCTCGCCATAGGTCTGCCTAGTGGCACCCCTCCAGTGCGAGGCGTAGGCTTGGACGGTAGGGCACTGGACGTTCCAACATGCATTTCACCACCGCCACTGGGACCCACAACCTCAGAAGGTGTGAAACCATGGAATGTCGCCGAGGAGCTCATGGAGGTTTCTGGCAGTGTGATGCCCTGCACTATGGACTGATCCATATCACGATCAGCATTCTCCCGTGAACACATTTCCATGGACCCCTCCCCCGCCCCCCCCCCTCCCCCCACCCCCACCTACCTTGGTCTGGAGCGCACGCATCTGGATCTTCTGATGGATCTTCAGGATGTTCAGGATTGTCGTCTTCTTCTGCAAAATACAACAGAACAGTCAAATGGTTAGCAGCAGGGGGCAGGGTGGGTGGCATGAGTAGCCTCACACGTAGCAGGCCAGTCAGCAGGTTGATTTGAAGGGCGACTATGCAGTTTAATGACTCACTCTCGCCCTTGCATGTGGGTCCAGCTTGTGCAGAGCTGATTCTTTTTCTGCCGGTGTGACTCAGCAAGGCAGCAACCCTCTGTTCCAGGGGTGACAGTTGCTGCAGATTTGGCGGCCCTCCTTCTGTTCTAAGTCTTTCCCTTCTGTTGTGGGCCAATTTCTTCTGCAAAGATGAAAATATAACTTTTCACACATGGTGCGCTTCTGATGGGTGGGACATATACAGATGGTCATATTTACAATTGAAATTCCATTTAAAGATGAAGATATTACTTACACTCACTACTTGACCAACATCCTGCCATTTCTTTTTGCACTGGCTTCCAGATCTTGCGGTATTCACCGCTGCGGAGTATTCTTCAGCAAATAGGTTCCATCGTCTTCTCATTTCTTTGGGTGGAAATTTTGTGGGACCACTTTTACTGATATCCAGCTCCAGCTATTTGTCCTCAATGACAGTGACTAGTCTCTCCACTTCCTCATGGAGGAAATTCTTTGTTCTTGTTGAACACTCTTGCGTCATTGGACTTACACTCAGGTTATCTTGAAAAATCACAGTTCTCACCTTTCTTCCACCTATGCAGCACTCCTTTCCACTCTCTCAGCCACCCAGACATCACTATTCACACCTTACCTTTATTTTTGGTCCATTGCCAATGCTTTTGAGGCACCGAGGACGCTCTCCCTTTAATTGGCCGATTGCCAAGCTTCCTGCTCAATTGCGCATGCGCGCACGCTGAAAAGGACATGCGTCCCCCTGCCGGCACTCGAGGAGATGCTGGGCTTTGGCTGCACTGAGCAAGCACAGCCAAAGCTCCGCGCCCCGCAGGCTCCGCAGCGCCATGCCACGGGACCAGAAATATGAAGGAGCGGCCAAATTAAAAGGTAAATTTTCGGCGCGTTTTTTGCCCCACAAAGTCGGCATACCATGGCTAACCTATACCGCTCTAGGCGGCTGGGGAAATTTGGGCCCCATGATTCTATGATTTCCTATCCATTCATTTTAAGAAGCTGAAAATTTATACTTCAATTCTTTATGACAGAAACCAGCTAAGTGTTGGAGGTTCAAAAGAAACTGCGGGGATTCCTAGAACAAATGCTCAGAGACTTTTTTGTGCTTGGCATTGGCCATGAGGTAATCCTTCGCAAAATGTTGACGATTGAAACTCCGAATCTAAGTAAAGCCATAACGATAGCCCAGGCATTTATTTCCACCAGCGACAACACCAAACAGATTTTGCAGAGTAAAGAAGTTTCGGCCAGTACTGTGCACAAAGTAACGTCGTTTTCGAGCAGGAATATACATGGCAGAACGTACACGCCGGCTGCTACTGCATGACCTCAGATGACCCAGAGTCCACCATCAATCGTTAATGCGAGGCAGTTAACACCTTGTGGCGCTGTGGAGGTGATCATCGGCCCTATCAATGCCACTTCAAGCACTATGGGTGTAACGGTTGCAGAACAATGGGACACCTCCAGCGAATGTGCAGGCGAGCTGCAAACCCTGCAAACCGCCACGTTGCAGAGGAAGATCGATCCACTGTGGATCAGGCTGAATTGGAGACTCATACCGAGGAGGCAGAAGTGTACGGGGTACACACATTCACCACGAAATGTCCACCAATAATGTTGAAAGTTGATTTGAACGGAATTCCAGTATCTATGGAACAGTGCGAATCAGTCCATAATGAGTAAAAAGGCCTTCGACAGGCTGTGGGGCAACAAGGCACACAGGCCCAAGCTCAGCCCCATTCACCCCAAACTAAGGACTTACACTAAGGAACTAATCCCTGTAATTGGCAGTGCAGAAGTCAAAATCTCCTATGATGGAGCAGTACATGAACGACCGCTGTGGATCATGCCAGGGGATGGCCCCACATTGTTTGGCAGAAGCTGACTGGGAAAAATCCGCTGGAACTGGGACGACATCCAAGCACTTTCATCCATTGACGACGCCTCATATACCCAGGTTCTGAGCAGGTTTCCATCGTTGTTCGAGCCAGGCATTGGAAGCTTCTCGGGGGCGAAAGTGCAGATCCATTTGGCTCCCGGTATGCGACCCATCCACCGCAAGGCATGGGTGGTACCATATATGATGTGTGAGAAAGTGGAAATTGAGCTGGACAGGCTGCAGCGAGAAGGCATCATCGCGCCAGTGGAATTCAACGAGTGGCCCAGTCTGATTGTCCCGGTACTTAAAGAGGACGACACGGTCAGAATTTGTAGGGACTATAAAGTAACGATTAACCGCTTTTCGCTACAGGATCAGTACCCGCTACCCAAGGCAGATGACCTATTTGTGACCCTGGCTGGAGGGAAGACGTTCACCAAGCTGGACCTGACCTCGGCCTACATGATACAGGAGCTGGAGGAATCTTCGAAAGGCCTCACCTGCATCAACACGCACAAAGATCTGTTCATCTATAACAGATGCTCGATCAGGATTCGGTCGGCTGTGGCAATCTTCCAACGGAACATGGAGAGCCTGCTAAAGTCGGTTCCTTGCACCGTGGTTTTCCAGGACGACATACTGGTTACAGGTTGGGACACCATTGAACACTTGAAGAATCTGGAAGAGGTTCTTAGTCGGTTGGATCGCGTGGGACTCAGGTCGAAACGCTCAAAGTGTGTTTTCCTGGTGCAGGAGGTTGAGTTCTTGGGAAGAAGAATCGCAGCAGATGGCATCAGACCCACCGATGTCAAAACGAAGGCCATCAAGGACACGCTGAAACCACAGAACGGGACGGAGCTGCGGTCGTTCCTGGGGCTCTTTAACTATTTCGGTAATTTCCTACCTGGGTTAAGCACCCTGCTAGAACCCCTACATGTGCTACTGCGCAAGGGAGACAACTAGGTATGGGGGAATTCACAAGAGGCTGCCTTTGAGAAAGCCAGGAATCTGTTATGTTCAAACAAACTGCTTGTCCTGTATAACCCTTGTAAACAATTAGTGCTAGCTTGCGATGTGTCATCATACGGGGTCTGGTGTGTGTTACAACAGGCTAACAAATCGGGGATTTTGCAACCGGTCACTTATGCGTCCAGGAGTTTGTCCAAGGCTGAAAAGGCCTACAGCATGATTGAAAAAGAGGCTCTGGCGTGCGTTTACGGGGTAAAGAAAATGCATCAGTACTTATTTGACCTCAAGTTTGAGCTTGAAACTGACCACAAGCCGCCCATATCGCTGTTCTCTGAGAGCAAAGGGATTAACACCAATGCCTCTGCCCGCATCCAAAGATGGGCGCTCAAGCTGTCGGCATACAACTATGTAATCTGCCACAGATTGGGCACAGAGAACTGCGCTGATGCTCTCAGTCGGCTGCCATTGCCCACCGAGGGGTAGAAATGGCATAGCCTGCGGACTTGCTTATGGCAATGGATGCATTCGAAAACGAAAAGTCCCCCATTATGGCCCGCCAGATCAGGACCTGTACCAGCCAGGATCCTTTACTGTCCCTGGTAAAAAAAAACTGTGTCCTCCATGGGAGCTGGACCAGCGTCCCAGCGGAGATGCAGGAGATGATTAAGCCGTTCCACAGGTGCAAAGACGAAATGTCCCTGCAGGCGGACTGTCTGTTGTGGGGTAATCGGGTCGTCTCGCCCAAGAAAGGCAGAGATAAGTTAATTTGTGAACTGCACAGCACCCAGTCAGGCATTGTAATGATGAAAGCCATAGCCAGATCCCATGTGTGGTGGCCCGGCATCGACTCAGATTTAGAGTCATGCGTGCGCCAGTGCAACACTTGCTCTCAGCTGAGCAATGCACCCAGAGAGGCACCGCTAAGTTTGTGGTCATGGCCTACCAAACCACGGTCGAGGATCCACGCGGACTATGCGGGCCCATTTCTCGGCAAAATGTTCTTGGTTGTTGTGGATGCATACTCAAAATGGATAGAATGTGCAATAATGTCTGTAAGCCCATCCAAGGCCACCATTGAAAGCCTACGAGCCATGTTTGTCACGCACGGCCTGCCTGATGTCCAAGTCAGCAACAATGGGCCATGTTTCACCCGTGCTGAATTCAAGGAATTCATGACCCGCAATGGGATCAAGCACATCACATCTGCCCCGTTCAAGCCCGCATCCAACGGCCAGGCAGAACGGGCAGTTCAGAACATCAAGCAAAGCTTGAAACGTGTGTCAGAAGGCTCACTGCAGACCCGACTATCCCGAGTGCTGTTCAGCAACCGTACCAGACCCCACTCACTCACCGGGGTTCCCCCAGCCAAGCTGCTCATGAAAAGGGCGCTCAAAACAAGGCTCTCTCTTGTCCACCCTAATCTCCATAATCATGTGGAGGGCAGGCGGCATCAACAAAGTGTGTACCATGACCGCTCAAATGTGTCACGCGATATTGAGATCAATGACCATGTGTTTGTACTCAATTATGGACATTGTCCCAAATGGCTTGCTGGCATGGTCACAGCCAAAGAGGGGAGTAGGGTGTTTCAGGTCAAATTGGCCAATGGACTAATGTGCAGAAAACATTTGGACCAAATCAAATTGCGGTTCACCAACAGCTACGAACAAGCCGAAGAAGACACCACCAACTTTGACCCTCCAACACACACACAAGTGGCAACTGACATCATGGTTAACTACGAAGTCGAACTTAACATTCCATCAACCCAGCAGCCCAGTGAAGAACTGACCAACTCACCCACACCCACATTTGTACCGAGACGATCGACAAGGGAGCGAAAAGCCCCAGATTGTCTGACCTTATAAATAAGTGTACTATTAACTTTACGAGGGAGTGATGTTATGTATTTAATCCCTTGCAACCTGTATCACACTGCCACCAGAGGGCCTACCTGTTGGAGTCCCAAGGGATCCCAGTATTCCTTGGGAGCACGGTATATAAGCAGGTCACCCACGAGGTACCTGCACTCTGGAATCTTATTAAAGGAGCTAAGATCACACTTGCTCATTATACACAGTACTTAGTTTCATCCTTTATTATGAACGCATCAGATGTAATGGAGGGAATGGAATTATAGAGTGTTGCCATGTGTTGTTTAAAGAGTTGGAGAAATGAGTTGTACTCACCCTTCTCACTCTTGAGCACTTCCTGCACTGCATCCAGGTCCTGGGGGTGAGGCTCCTGGAACTCCGCAATCTCACTCATGGCTGGTGCACTTGGCATTTCAGCATCCTTTTCCTATTTTCTGGAAAGAGAACTTCCGTCCTCGCCCTGACCTCTCAAAGCAGGATCTTCTTCAGGGAGGCTTCAGAAAACCTGGGGACTCGTCTGCAGCTTATGCTGAATCAGTTTCTTTGTCCACCACTCCAATCTTGCAGAATAAAATGCAACCTTACTTTAAGAGGTTCATTCCCACTTTAAGTAGGCCTCTAGCTGACCTACCAGAAATTGCACGGGTTTCCTTTGTGTCGGCGAATCAGGTGGGAAACCCCCACTTCATGAGATTCTAATGAGTTTCAGAAGTTAATGTACCCTGGGCCTGTTTTCTGGTGCAGCAGGTGAGTTTTGAACTCATTCCACTACTCTCCCGCCCAGAGTTAAAATTGGGGCCAGTGTTACAGAATCAGATTCTTATGTGACCTTTCACCTTCCAGATCTTTTCCAACCTTTTGGTTACCATTCAGTCTCAGGACTGCCATCTTTCGAGTGGCAATGATTTTCAGAGTGGTTAACGGGCAGAAGAACAGGAAAATCTCAGGGGATACTTAGTCACATCCCCTTACAACAGTGACCACACTTCAAAAGTACTTCATTGGCTGTAAAGCGCTTTGAGATGTCTGGTGGTCGTGAGAGGTGCTATATAAATGCAAGACCACAAGCTTGGTGCCAGATTTGAGATCCTGGTCTTCAAACACTCTCTTCCTCAGGCGACCGAAGGCTGGGCTGTGTTGGACCTCGTCATCGATGTCTGCCCTTGCTGATAGTAGGCTCCAGAGTGTCATGTATGTACTTTTGGGGTTCACTAGCCACTAGATGGCGTCACTGTTGGTGGCCATTGGGCTGCACGCACATGTGTGCAGCCCAAGTACAAAAGGCCAGCCATTTTGTATATTAGTCACTTTGGGCCTTAATAAAACAGAGCCAGGGTCATACCTCTTGGAGTTAAACAGTACTCAGTCTAACAGTTATTGCATACATAACATTTGGTGATGAGGCAACAAGAACCTTTGCATGCAAAAATGAGCACAATTGGATTGTTGGAGCGATTTGTGGCAGGAGAAGTTTGGGCAGACTTTGTGAGCCGTTTGAGACAGTTCTTCATGGCCAACAAAATGGAGGAGGTCAGCGACGCAGATCGGCGCCGGGCGGTGTTCCTCACGATTTGCGGTCCAAAAATTTATGGTCTGATAAAGAATCTACTCCTGCCTGTGAGTCCAACAGAGAAGACGTATGAAGAATTGTGTACACTGGTCCAGAGCCACCTTAAGCCAGACGAAGGCATTATCATCTCAAGATACAGATTTTACACGCACGTTCGCTCAGAGGACCAGAATGCGGCGGAATTCGTTGCCGGCCTGAGACGTCTAGCGGGATCGTGTAAGTTCGGGGCTGTGTTGGCAGACATGCTGAGGGACTTCTTTGTAATCGGCAACAACCACGTGGTGATCCTGCGTAAACTACTGGCGGTGGAGACGTTGAACTTAAATAGGGCCATCACGATTGCTCAGTCATGCATGATGACAGACAGAGGTCTAAAGCAGATATCAGTGAAAAATCAAAACTCGACAAGTACTGTTAATATGATTGATTTGGCATTCGGCAGAGTGGCACATGGCATGGCCTATGCGACTGCGTACACGAAACTTATACCTGCCCAAAGTCCGCCAGTGGGATTGCATCTGATTTCTCTGTGCTGGCGTCAAAAGTAGGACCTCAAAAGTAGTAATCTTGGGATTGCTACCAGTGCCACGTGCTAGTCAGAGTAGGAATCGCAGGATAGCGCAGATGAATACGTGGCTTGAGCAGTGGTGCAGCAGGGAGAGATTCAAATTCCTGGGGCATTGGAACCAGTTCTGGGGGAAGTGGGACCAGTACAAACCGGACGGTCTGCGCCTGGGCAGGACCGGAACCAATGTCCTAGGGGGAGTGTTTGCTAGTGCTGTTGGGGAGGAGTTAAACTAATATGGCAGGGGGATGGGAACCAATGCAGGGAGACAGAGGGAGACAAAAAGGAGGCAAAAGCAAAAGACAGAAAGGAGATGAGGAAAAGTGGAGGGCAGAGAAACCCAAGGCAAAGAACAAAAAGGGCCACTGTACAGCAAAATTCTGAAAGGACAAAGGGTGTTAAAAAAACAAGCCTGAAGGCTTTGTGTCTTAATGCAAGGAGTATCCGCAATAAGGTGGATGAATTAACTGTGCAAATAGATGTTAACAAATATGATGTGATTGGGATTACGGAGACGTGGCTCCAGGATGATCAGGGCTGGTAACTCAACATCCAGGGGTATTCAACATTCAGGAAGGATAGAATAAAAGGAAAAGGAGGTGGGGTAGCATTGCTGGTTAAAGAGGAGATTAATGCAATAGTTAGGAAAGACATTAGCTTGGATGATGTGGAATCTATATGGTTAGAGCTGCAGAACACCAAAGGGCAAAAAACGTTAGTGGGAGTTGTGTACAGACCTCCAAACAGTAGTAGTGATGTTGGGGAGGGCATCAAACAGGAAATTAGGGGTGCATGCAATAAAGGTGCAGCAGTTATAATGGGTGACTTTAATATGCACATAGATTGGGCTAGCCAAACTGGAAGCAATACGGTGGAGGAGGATTTCCTGGAGTGCATAAGGGATGGTTTTTCTAGACCAATATGTCGAGGAATCAACGAGGGGGGAGGCCATCTTAGACTGGGTGTTGTGTAATGAGAGAGGATTAATTAGCAATCTCATTGTGCGAGGCCCCTTGGGGAAGAGTGACCATAATATGGTGGAATTCTGCATTAGGATGGAGAATGAAACAGTTAATTCAGAGACCATGGTCCAGAACTTAAAGAAGGGTAACTTTGAAGGTATGAGGTGTGAATTGGCTAGGATAGATTGGCGAATGATACTTAAGAGGTTGACTGTGGATGGGCAATGGCAGACATTTAGAGACCGCATGGATGAATTACAACAATTGTACATTCCTGTCTGGCGTAAAAATAAAAAAGGGAAGGTGGCTCAACCGTGGCTATCTAGGGAAATCAGGGATAGTATTAAAGCCAAGGAAGTGGCATACAAATTGGCCAGAAATAGCAGCGAACCCGGGGACTGGGAGAAATTTAGAACTCAGCAGAGGAGGACAAAGGGTTTGATTAGGGCAGGGAAAATGGAGTACGAGAAGAAGCTTGCAGGGAACATTAAGGCGGATTGCAAAAGTTTCTATAGGTATGTAAAGAGAAAAAGGTTAGTAAAGACAAACGTAGGTCCCCTGCAGTCAGAATCAGGGGAAGTCATAACGGGGAACAAAGAAATGGCAGACCAATTGAACAAGTATTTTGGTTCGGTATTCACGAAGGAGGACACAAACAACCTTCCGGATATAAAAGGGGTCAGAGGGTCTAGTAAGGAGGAGGAACTGAGGGAAATCTTTATTAGTCGGGAAATTGTGTTGGGGAAATTGATGGGATTGAAGGCCGATAAATCCCCAGGGCCTGATGGACTGCATCCCAGAGTACTTAAGGAGGTGGCCTTGGAAATAGCGAATGCATTGACAGTCATTTTCCAACATTCCATTGACTCTGGATCAGTTCCTATGGAGTGGAGGGTAGCCAATGTAACCCCACTTTTTAAAAAAGGAGGGAGAGAGAAAACAGGGAATTATAGACCGATTAGCCTGACCTCAGTAGTGGGTAAAATGATGGAATCAATTATTAAGGATGTCATAGCAGCGCATTTGGAAAATGGTGACATGATAGGTCCAAGTCAGCATGGATTTGTGAAAGGGAAATCATGCTTGACAAATCTTCTGGAATTTTTTGAGGATGTTTCCAGTAAAGTGGACAAAGGAGAACCAGTTGATGTGGTATATTTGGACTTTCAGAAGGCTTTCGACAAGGTCCCACACAAGAGATTAATGTGCAAAGTTAAAGCACATGGGATTGGGGGTAGTGTGCTGACGTGGATTGAGAACTGGTTGTCAGACAGGAAGCAAAGAGTAGGAGTAAATGGATACTTTTCAGAATGGCAGGCAGTGACTAGTGGGGTACCGCAAGGTTCTGTGCTGGGGCCCCAGCTGTTTACATTGTACATTAATGATTTAGACGAGGGGATTAAATGTAGCATCTCCAAATTTGCGGATGACACTAAGTTGGGTGGCAGTGTGAGCTGCGAGGAGGATGCTATGAGGCTGCAGAGTGACTTGGATAGGTTAGGTGAGTGGGCAAATGAATGGCAGATGAAGTATAATGTGGATAAATGTGAGGTTATCCACTTTGGTGGTAAAAACAGAGAGACAGACTATTATCTGAATGGTGACAGATTAGAAAAAGGGAAGGTGCAACGAGACCTGGGTGTCATGGTACATCAGTCATTGAAGGTTGGCATGCAGGTACAGCAGGCGGTTAAGAAAGCAAATGGCATGTTGGCCTTCATAGCGAGGGGATTTGAGTACAGGGGCAGGGAGGTGTTGCTACAGTTGTACAGGGCCTTGGTGAGGCCACACCTGGAGTATTGTGTGCAGTTTTGGTCTCCTAACTTGAGGAAGGACATTTTTGCTATTGAGGGAGTGCAGCGAAGATTCACCAGACTGATTCCCGGGATGGTGGGACTGACCTATCAAGAAAGACTGGATCAACTGGGCTTGTATTCACTGGAGTTCAGAAGAATGAGAGGGGACCTCATAGAAACGTTTAAAATTCTGACGGGTTTAGACAGGTTAGATGCAGGAAGAATGTTCCCAATGTTGGGGAAGTCCAGAACCAGGGGTCACAGTCTAAGGATAAGGGGTAAGCCATTTAGGACCGAGATGAGGAGAAACTTCTTCACCCAGATAGTGGTGAACCTGTGGAATTCTCTAGCACAGAAAGTAGTTGAGGCCAATTCACTAAATATATTCAAAAGGGAGTTAGATCAAGTCCTTACTACTCGGGGGATCAAGGGGTATGGTGAGAAAGCAGGAAGGGGGTACTGAAGTTTCATGTTCAGCCATGAACTAATTGAATGGCGGTGCAGGCTAGAAGGGCCGAATGGTCTACTCCTGCACCTATTTTCTATGTTTCTATGTTTCTATGTTTTCTGGGGGAAATCACCGGCACCAGCAGTGCCGATTTAAGCAATATAATTGCAAAGGCTGTCTGAGAGTGGGGCATCTCCAGCGCAAGTGTTGCAAATGAGCAAGCGTGCTGCGACACACCACGTGGAGGAGGATGGTCAGACTAGCGCGGATCCGGATACGCAATCCGAGATACCAGAGGAGGAAGTGTATGCACTGTACTCGTTCCGAACTAAGAGCAAACCGATAATGATCAACATGGAATTTAATGGGGTGCCTGTATCGATGGAACTGGACACGGGGGCGAGTCAATCGATAATGAGCCAGAGGGCATTCGACAAGCTGTGGAATACTAAGGCTGTGATGCCCAGGCTGAGTCCAGTCAATGGTAAGTTGCGCATGTACACCAAAGAACTCATAACGGTGATTGGCAGTGCCACAATTAAAGTGTCGTATGATGGTGTGGTTCACGAGTTACCGCTATGGATTGTCCCAGGCAATGGCCCAACGCTGTTCGGCAGGAACTGGCTTGAAAAAATCAGATACGATTGGAACGACATCAAGGCATTGTCGTCGGAGAAAGATACATGTGCCCAAGTACTGAGCAAGTTCCCCTCGCTGTTCGAAACAGGCATCGGCAACTTCACGGGAGCCAAGGTGCAGATCCACGTGGACTCGGATGCAAGATCCTTCCATCATAAAGCTCGGGCAGTGCCGTATATGATGAGGGAGAAGGTAGAAATTGAACTGGACAGACTCCAGCATGAAGGGATCATACCACCGGTTGAATTTAATGAATGGGCCAGCCCTATTGTTCCTGTGCTGAAAAGTGATGGCACAGTCAGAATCTGTGGAGACTATAAGGCTACTACGATCAACAGGGTTTCGAAACATGATCAGTACCCGTTATCGAAGGCTGATGACTTGTTTGCAATGCTGAACTGGACTTGATGTTTGCCTACATGATACAGGAGCTGGTCGAGACGTCGAAGAGACTTACGTGCATTAACACGCATAAAGGACTGTTTATTTATCACAGGTGCCCTTTTGGAATTCGCTCGGCTGCAGCAATATTTCAGAGTAACATGGAGAGTCTACTGAAGTCCGTTCCCAGAACCGTTGTGTTCCAAGATGATATCCTGATCATTGGTCGTGACTCTGAGGAACATCTGAACAACCTGGAAGAGGTTCGACATCGTCTGGACAAAGTGGGACTCAGACTGAAACGCTCGAAGTGTGTCTTCATGGCACCAGAGTTTGAATTCCTTGGAAGGAAAATTGCTGCTGACGGCATCAGGCCCACGGGCACGAAAACCAGGGCCATCAAGAATGCACCCAAGTCACAGAATGTGACGGAGCTGCGTTCGATCCTGGATCTACTCAACTTCTTCGATAACTTCCTACTTAAATTGAGCACCTTATTAGAACCACTGCACATGCTGCTAAGAAAAGGTGACAACTGGGTGTGGGGTGCGTCTCAAGACAGAGCTTTTGAGAAAGCCACTAATCTGCTTTACTCTAACAAGCTGCTGGTACATTATGACCCACGTAAACATTTAGTATTGGCCTGTGATGCATCATCATACGGAATTGGTTGCGTACTCCAACAAGCTAATGAGTCGGATAAACTTCAGCCAGTCGTGTATGCTTCAAGAAGTTTGTCTAAAGTGGAAAGAGCCTACAGCATGGTAGAGAAAGAAGCACTAGCCTGTGTGTATGGGGTTAAAAAGATGCATCAGTACCTGTTCGATCTTCCGTTTGAACTGGAGACAGATCACAAGCCAGTCATTTCACTGTTCTCTGAAAACAAAGGTATCAATACCAATGCTTCATCCCGCATCCAGAGGTGGGCACTGACATTATCCACTTATGATTATGTCATTAGCCATAGACCTGGCACCAAGAATTGTGCCGATGCTTTGAGCCATCTGCCGTTGCCCACACTGGAGGTGGAAACTCCACAACAGGCGGACCTATTGTTAGTTATGGATGGTTTTGAGATTGAAGGAACCCCTGTCACAGCTCAACAAGTTAATCGGGACCAGCCAGGACCTGATTTTATCGGCGGTGAAGAGTTGCATCCTCAAAGATGATTGGTCTGCCATACCCAAGCAAATGTGCGAGGAGACCAAACCTTACATTCATCACAAAGCCGAACTGTCTATTCAGTCGGATTGTATACTGTGGGGCAATCGTGTTGTTATGCCCAAGAAAGGGAGAGAGAAATTTGTTATTGAGCAACACAGCACACATCCCGGCATTGTAATTGTCATGTATTCAACTATCATTGTAACCCATGTATAAGCTGACCTAAGTTGTACACCTTGAGAACATTGACCACAGGGGGGTGAACTTGTGGGAGACACTCCTAACCTGGACTTTCAGGTATAAAAGGGGAAGCTCCACTCACCTTCATCACTTGAGGTCTTGGTAATAAAGGTAACTGGTCACAGAGTGACCTTCCCTCAAGTATGGGCCTCCTGTGCATTTATACTGTATAGTAAGGACATATCAGTAATGATGAAGGCCATCACCAGGTCTCATGTATGGTGGCCGGGAATTGACTTTGAGCTGGAATCATGTGTGCATCAGTGCAACACTTGCATGCAGCTCAGCAAAGCACCAGCGGAATCGCCGCTGAGTCTGTGGTCATGGCTGTCTAAACCATGGTCCAGGATCCACATGGACTTTGCAGGTCTCTTCCTGGGGAAGATGTTTTTAATTGTGGTGGTTGCATATTCGAAGTGGATAGATTGTATAATCATGTCATCCAGCACATCCACAGCTACCATTGAGAATCTCAGTGTCATGTTCGCGACACATGGTCTGCCTGACATCGTCGTTAGCGACAACGGATCGTGCTTCACCAGTCAGGAGTTTCAAGAGTTCATGAAACTCAATGGTATCAAACATGTAAGGTCAGCACCATTCAAACCTGCATCCAATGGGCAAGCAGAACGTGCTGTCCAAATCATAAAGCAGAGTATGAAATGAGTAACCCAAGGGTCACTGCAGACCCGCCTGTCATGCATACTGCTGAGTCTTACCGGGGTCTCGCCTGCTGAACAAATGATGAAGAGAGGTCTTAAGACCAAGCTATCTCTTGTACACACTGACTTGAATAATCTTGTTGAATATAGAAGACAAAGTCAGCAAGGGTATCACGATCGCGTAGCTGTGTCACGCAATAGTTCTGTAAATGATCCTGTATATGTTCTGAATTATGGTCAGGATTCCAAGTGGATCACTGATACTCTGATGACCAAGGAGGGCAACAGAGTATTTATTGTCAAACTCAAAAATGGGCAAACATGCAGGAAACATATGGACTGGACAAAGCTGCGGCACACAGACGAACCAGAACAGTCAGAGGAAGAGACAATCGACGACCAACCAACCTACCCCCAGTCATCAGAGGACTCAGTAGTCATCAGTGAATCAGGACTTTCAATCACTGACATGTTCAATGAAAATGGACTTTCAATCCCTGACATGGCCATTGCCACTCCCACCAGGTCAGCCACCCAGCCACCAGTCACAACAGACTCTGAACACTCACCCAAGGCTGGAATTGAACTGAGACGGTCAACCCGGGAGCGTAAAACATCGGACCGTCTCAATTTGTAAAAGGCTGTGTTAATATCTCAGAGGGGGGTATTGTCATGTATGCACTTTTGGGATCACTAACCACTAGATGGCATCACTGTTGGAGGCCATTGGGCTGCACGCATGCATATGCAGCCCAAGTATAAAAGGCCAGCCATTTGTATATTATTCACTTTGGGCTTTAATAAAGCAGAGCCAAGGTCATAACTCTTGGAGTTAAACAGTACTCAGTCTAACAGTTATTGCATGCACAACACCGAGGTATGGAAAATGGTCCACATTGTCCGAGGTTGCGCCGTGGATTTTGATGACCGGAGGGGCAGTGCTGTGTTGGAGGGTCAGGTTGGTGAAGGACCTTTGTCTTACAACTCTTTTGGTGGGGGGGGGAACAAAATAGACATTAGATCAAGTGCCCCCCGATCTGGGGAACACTCCAGACACTTAACTGCCCCTTTTCCTTTGTCTTACAGATGTTTAGTGTAAGGCCCAGGCTTTCGGACGCCTCGGTGAAGATATTGACGATGGCTTGGTGTTTGGCCTCTGAGTGTGCGCAGTACTGTAATTCGATGACAGAGGATGGGATGACCTTGGATCTAGCCTGGAGGCGGCGAAGGTTGAACAGGTTTCCATTGGTTCTATAGTTTATTTCCACTCCAGCGGGGAGTTTGCTGAGAGTGAGATGAAGCATTGCAGCAAGGAAAATCGAGAAGAGCATTGGTGCGATGACACAGCCCTGCTTGACCCCGGTCCGAATGTGGATTGGGTCTGTGGTAGATCCGTTGGTCAAGATCGCGGCTTGCATGTCGTCATGAAGCAGGCTACAGGGCAGTAGTGATACCCGCCCTCCCATATGGCTCAGAGACCTAGCCTATATACAGCAGACATCTCAAAGTGCTTGAGAAGTACCATCAGCACTGCCTCGGCAAGATCCTGCAAATCCACTGGAAGGATAGGCACACCAATGTCAGTGTTCTCGATCAGGCCAACATCCCCAACATCGAAGCACTAACTACACTCAACCAGCTCCGTTGGGCAGACCACCTCGTCCGCATGCCCGACACGAGACTCCCTAAGCAAGCCCTCTACTCAGAGCTCGTGTACGACCAGGTAGGCAGAGGAAATGTTTCAAGGACACCCTCAAAGCCTCTTTGATACAGTGTAACATCCCCACCGGCACCTGGAAATCCCTGGCCCAAGACTGCCCTAAATGGAGGAAGAGCATGCGGGAGGGCTCTGAGCACGTCGAGTCTCATCGCCAAGAGCATGCAGAAATCAAGCGCAGACAGTGGAAGGAGTGTGCGGCAAACCAGGCTTCCCACCCACCCTTTCCTTCAACCACTGTCTGTCCCACCTGTGACAGAGACTGTAATTCCGGCATTGGACTATAGAGCCATCTGACAACTCACTTTTAGAGTGGAAGCAAGTCTTCCTCAATTTCGAGGGACTGCCTATGATGATAATGATGATAAATGCAGTTTTCTTTCGTACTTCATTTAAATGCAGCAGAATGGCATTTTTACAGGCGGCGTTTCTGCCCCATTTTACTTGCTAGACCACCTGTAGACCATCCAGAAAATGATTTTTTTTAAAGGAAAGTCAAGATTATAGTGAGCAATCAATTTTCCTGTGACTTGCCCTGTGTTACTGCTCAAATCTTTAAGGTTCTACTTCCTGCAGTACTACTAACAAGATTTACCATCATCAAGGTGATATAAAAAGTGTTTGGTTACTAACAGTGCTAAAACCATTTTATTCACCGCGCCTGCTCTGCATTACATATATACGGTGCCAGTGAATTTAGGACATTAATCCATCATCAGGATTCAAATGCTGAACATGAGCTGCTTGAGCTTTGTTCTCACAGCTTATGAAGTCACCTGAGGCGTGGAGCTGATTGCTATCTTGTAATCCTCAAAAGCTTGCCAGTGTCTTCTGTTACGTTCCCTCCTCCGAACAGTTATTTACACCTGATTTAAGAGGAGCCTGTCTTGACTGCATTGTGTGCATTTATTTTTCATTAGGTAGACTGATTTTCATGTATTCACCTGGATTTCAGAATGTGAAATAGCGATTTTTTTCCTACATCAACAGAGATGCAACAGAATTCGAGGATCAAAAATATTCAGATGCAAATCAATAATTATTGTGAACTTACATTTATATTTTTATATTCTTATATTTTGAAATCACTCTAACACCTAGTCAATAGAACTATTTCTGCAACAAATGTAAGACAGTCTCAGTAAATCATTCATAAAACACATTTAAAAATATATTTTAAATACACAGTAGATCCCTGAAAGTGATTACATTGGAGTATCTGATTGAAGGGTTTAAATGATATAATTAACTACTTGAGTGGCACTCAGGTGGTTTATAACTGTCAACTGAATCCCTGAGATGAGCTGAAAGGCTTGAAATCACTCCAGGGTACATATTACTGGAGTAACCATCTGACTTCATGCTCCCAGTGGGGTGTCTCACCTGTTGTAAGCGCAAACCAGAAATTGAGGCACACGATATTCCAACCATTATTTTAAACGGCTAGAAACTCATGTGCAGGATCATCTTGGAATGCAAAGATAGCCCCTGGCTTCTTTCCTCCATTATAAAGTATCTTCATTAACCCTTTTCTCCTGTCTCCTTCACCCTCACCCCCAACAACAAGTGCGAGGAACTCATGAAATTCTTTGTCACAAAGATTGAGGCCATCCGTTGAGCTGCCTCAGTCGCTTCCCTCCCTTCCCCTAGCTAAACTTCACCGTGCTAAACTTCTCCGAATGTTCCCCCATCCTAGCCCTGAACTTGTATCTTTCTTTAGTTTCTCTCCTATCTCCCATAATTGCCTATCCAAGCTCACCTTTTGCATGAGACCCACATCCTGCTCCTTCAACCCTATTCCCTCCAAACTGTTGACCACCCAACTTCCCTTCCTCGACCCCATGTTAGCTGATATTGCTCATGGTTTCCTCTCCTCAGGTACTGTCCCTTTCAAATCCATCGTTATCACCCCTCTCCTCAAAAGACCCACCCTTGACCCCTCTGTCTTTACAAACTATGGCCACATCTCCAATCTCACTTTCCTCTCCAAAGTCTTTGAACATGTTGTCACTTCCTAAATTTGTGCCCATATTTCCCACAATTCTATGTTTGAATTCCTCCAATCAGGTTTCTACTCTTGCCACAGTACCAAAGTTACAAATTACATCCTATGTGACTGTGACCATGGTAAGCAATCCCTCGTCATCCTTCTCAACATGTTTGCAGCCCTCATCACGGTTGACCGCTTCTCCTCCATCATCCAGCTAGATGGGACTGCCCTCGCCTGTTTCCATTCTTATCTATCTAGTAGTAGCCAGAGAACCACCTGCAATGGCTTCTCTTCCCACTCCTGCATCGTTACCCCTGGAGGGTCTATTCTGGGCCCCCTCCTATTTCTCAACTACATGGTGCCCCTTAATGGCATCATCCAAAACCACACATCAGGTTCCACATGTACGCTAAATGACAACAGGCTCTTTCTCACCACCACCTCTCATAACCTCTCTACTGTCTCTGATTTGTCACACTTCTTGGCCGACATCCAGTACTGGATGAACAGAAACCTCCTGTCAGCTGTGGCTCAGTGGGTAGCACACTCGGCTCTGAGTCAGAGGTTGTGGGTTAATGTCCCACTCCAGGGACTTGAGTACATAAATCTAGGCTGATACCCCAATGAAGTGCTGCACTGTCAGAGGTGCTGTCTTTCAGATGGGATGGTAAACCGAGGCCCCGTCTACTCTATCAAGTGGACGTAAAAGATCCCATCGCACTTTTTTGAAGATGATCAGGGAGTTATCCCCAGTGTCCTAGCTAATAGTTATCCCTGAAACAACATAACAAAAACAGATTATCTGGTCATTATCACATTGTTGTTTGTGGAAGCTTGCTGCATGTAAATTGGCTGCCGTGTTTCCCACATTACAACAGTGACTACACTGGAAAAGTACTTCATTGGCTGTAAAGCGCTGTGAGACATCTGGTGGTCGTGAAAGGCGCTATATAAATGCAAGTCATTCTTTCTTTTATAGGGGGTGGTCTGGGGGTCAGGTTCACTTCTGACCTTCCGAGCGGTTCGAATTGCTCCCATTCCCTGGGTTCGAGACTTTGGATTTATTTGGGAATGTGACAAAGTGCAGAAGACAACTGGTTTTAGTGCAAGAAACTTTGATTTTGTTCAGGAAAGTAAAGTACAATGTCAAAACTTACAATCTCTAGAATAAGGAACACTTTATTACACATACAAAAGAGGCTACAGAAAATAATACACCTCCCACCTCCCAATGCCTAAATCTGACTAGGTTAAACTCTAGGGCAACAGGGATAATGCTCACCAATCCTCTTATTGACAGTTGGTGGTGGTTCGCGGTTTCAGGGTTTGCTGGACTCTGTCGGTTCTGCTTGCCATACCCCGAATGTTGTGGAAGACTTCTTGCTGCGTAGTCTTCAGTTGGGTTGAGTCCGCTGATGCGGTTTGGATTTATGGGGTGAGTACCCACTTTCTTCTTGTAGGCGTAGGGCTTTGGGTTACTTTAGGTAATGTTTCACCTGTTGTAAGTCAGGAATAGATTGTAGAGTGGAAAACGTTCGAATCTTCGGTTACTTCTCGAGTAGTTTCTTTGTTAGGATTCATCATTTGCGGTGGTTCGATGTTACCACGTTGGCTTTGGTCAGTTGTTGCCACGATGAGTTGGTGATGTCCGAAGTCACTGGGAACCGCTTTTCTCTGCCTTTTTGACGATGTTCTTCCTTCTTCTTCGGTAGCAGAGCGGTGTAACCCAGGAGTGCCGTCGAGGCTGAAGACGCTGATGGAGCGGTGGTCGCTCAAGAGCCCGAAAGTGCAGTGGAGGTTCTTAGTTGCTCAGAAGGTTGATTAACCCGTAAAACAGGGCCTCAATTATACTTTGAGAGCCTTTCTAATCTGCGCGCCAAATCAAACCTGATTCTTTGTCTTAATTTTGGCGGCTTGATAATTCTTTGTTAAATTTTGGCGGGCTCGTTAATGATAACTTGTTTAGGATGTGTCGATCCGTTGGATTCGAGTTGTGATTGTAAAAATTCATTTTGGTGTTTACGTTGTCTGCCTAGGCCTGGGTTTTCCATGCAGGCCAGAAAAGTGATTAACATTATGCATGTGCTGGATGGGTTTCATGCTTCGAGCTATAGCTGGCTATCTCTGGGTCAATTGTTGATGTCTCTTAGGGAGCAGAATTTTTTGAGTTTACACAGCACCACAGACAATTTGTTGAGCTCTAATATCCCAGACAGCTCCAATACCCAAAGACTGGCTTTTTTATAGTAATCCCCTGGTTTTGCAGCCCTTTGCCCCCGCAGACCCATGCATCTTTTAAAATCCCAAAGCTCATCTTAAGCGAGTCCAAAATGATCCTTCCTTAGGGTTTCTTCACATAGAGAGGGAATCTTTGAATTTTGAGAAAACTTTGAGTTTTGCAGTCCCCACTGTGATACTCTACATGCTCGAGTGTCATGCCAAGTGAGCAAAAGTTTTGATTCTCGAGAGCCAACCTTCCCCTGTATTTACCTAGCTAAAACTTAAACGTATATACCCTTTTTGAAATGTATTACACAAGTAAAACTCTTACAACACTTGAATCTGCGTTTTTACAGCAGGTAAAATCACAAAAAAACAAAACAGACATTACAATATGGTGTTTCCCTTCCCGATGCGATCCCCAAGTTTAGCTAGGGAGCGTTCAGCACCCTTTGGTGCCGGGATCGACGGCCTCTTCCTCTCACTCGGCACGTGATACACCACAAATAAAGAATAATCGCGAGTTGGCAGACAACTAAAACATGGGAAGCTATTCATCCCCGGCTGGGACTTCTATGTTTCTGAAAATGTCCCACCAGGGTGGAATTGTGATCTCCAGAATTTTCCTCCCTATCTCAATTGTTTTCTGTTCCAGAGTGTAGAAATGTTTCTGTGAGATTACTACAGCTTCCAGTAAAGCGATAAGATGTTTGGGTAGAGGGGGGATTTCGTAGCCAAAATGTGCAACATAATCTTGCAGGTTTGTGATGTTTTCACTTACAGTGAGGTGAATAGTGGAGGGTCAGAAATGGGGACAATCCCTTCCTGAGCCACTTGAACTTCTGCTTCGGGTTTAAAACAGAAACTGCTGTCACTCACCGGACACCAAAAATGTTGTCCATGCTGGTAGTGGGGCGCACTGGTGGTGACACAATATGTCCCAGCCCCTATGTATGTTACCTGTGGAGGGACATGGTCTTGTGTCATTACCTCCATGGTGCAGTTAATAGGCTGTGTGCCAGCAGCTTTAAACCCACACTGTGGTTTAGAATAGACATTCAAGTGTTGGGGGCACAGTATTATGTGTGCACCCGGCTCCGGCACCCGGAGAGGTCAGTACCTGTCACAGTGTGCTCCCACTTTATGACACAAGGTGGGACCGCTGTGAAACGAACGTGTGCCCCTCCTTAAATGACTCCAATGTTCTCCACCCTGTTTACCAGTGCGGGTCGGGCTGTCCCACTCATGACCGGCATGCTTAGTACTATCCCCATGATGGTGTGATTAGAAGGCCCACAATCCACTGGGACAGGGTAGGCTTCAGAAGCTAGACGGAGCTGACACAGGCTTGGTGAATTACTATATGGGTGGAGGGATGCGAGGTGCTTATTTCTGATCCAGGAGGGGAATAAACCTTGTTTTAAATCCTTCAGGTTGTTGCGGCCCTCGCCCAAAACCATGCCATGTACAGCACACACACACCTCATTCTGTGCAGTCTGGTCTGAAGCATTCCTATCCTCCCGTATGAGTGCATTCACTGTTTGCGCATGCCTTTCCAGCTCAGCAATAATCTCTTTCAAATGGACCGTCATAGCCTGGTTCTCATGTAGCTCTGAGCCCACCACTGTGTTTTCCTCTTTTAGGATCTTTCGTAGTTGGTACTTTAGGCCATTTATTTGTGTTTGCAGTTCTATATCGTCCATACTATTTATCACAGAGAATCCTGTATTATATGCAGTAAAAATGTCGTTCCAGGTTCCCCTTCTTTGTCTCCCCGTGCCCATAATGTTCCCAGCGTATAGGGTGTATAAATCTGCTTTGTCTACATTGCCAAAATCTAACTCGTAAAATTTCTTGAATATTTCTCTGAGTAGGGCCTGGTATAGCTGCACTGTTTCCTTCAGGCACCAGTCAGGTAAGTGCACCTCAGTAAGGTTTAAAATAACTGAAGCTACTGCATAGTGTACTCCTTGGTATAACACCTTTTCGGTCGGTACCAATACTAATCCGTTCCCTGGTCCCTTGGTGGTGGTAGGACACCTTTCTATTACTGTCCATACTGTCGGAGTCGTGGGCAGGGGTTTCTTAATGCGTGTACAAGTTCGGTGGCGTTGATTGGGAGCAGGGAATGTGGGACTGTACATACGTGTAGGCTGAAATTCCACTCCATCCCCTTCCCGACATCTTGCCATTGCCTGGCGAAGGTGCTCGATATGCCTGCGGGACAGACCCTCTCTGATTCCCACATGCATACGTAAATCCCCTGTTCAGACTCCCACCACTTGTTCCAACACACACTCACTCCTCCCTATGTTCCTGTGATGGTCTGGTAAGTATAGTTACCGAGTCGTTCCCAGTCAGTTCCCTGCTCCCCCATGTCCTTGCTCAGCTTCCTGAGGCACCATCATCTATCCAGGGGGATCTATCCTTTACAAGTCAAACACATGCGTTTTCCTTCCGTAACACTGACCCGCACAGCAACGATCCGCAACCTGGGGCATGGGATGGAAGCTTCCCCGTAGGTAAACCCCGCCTGGCTGGAGTATCGAGTGGAGTTAGACCTCAGTCATCCTGGTCACCTTCCCTTGTGGAAATAAACGGCGAGCACTTCCACACCCGGTGTGCCACTCCTGCAGTTACGATCGGTGCTCTCTCTTCCGAGCACCCATAAATGAGGGATTCTTCCATGTCACAGGAGGGATTCTGCTGCAAAGGAGGGCAGGAAAAAGAGTTGGAGAGCTATAGTGATAGGGGATTCGATTGTAAGGGGAATAGATAAGCATTTCTGCGGCCGCAACCGAGACACCAGGATGGTATGTTGCCTCCCTGGTGCAAGGGTCAAAGATGTCTTGGAGCGGGTGCAGGATATTCTGAAAAGGGAGGGTGAACAGCCAGTTGTCGTGGTGCATATAGGTATCAACGATATAGGTAAAAAACAGGATGAGGTCCTACGAGACGAATTTAGGGAGCTAGGAGCTAAATTAAAAAGTAGGACCTCAAAAGTAGTAATCTCAAGATTGCTACCAGTGCCACGTGCTAGTCACAGTAGGAATCGCAGGATAGCGCAGATGAATATGTGGCTTGAGGAGTGGCGCAAAAGGGAGGGATTCAAATTCCTGGGACATTGGAATCGGTTCTGGGGGAGGTGGGACCAGTACAAACCAGACGGTCTGCACCTGGGCAGGACCGGAACCAATGTCCTAGGGGGAGTGTTTGCTAGTGCTATTGGGGAGGAGTTAAACTAACATGGGAGAGGGATGGGAACCTATGCAGGAAGACAGAGGGAAATAAAATGGAGGCAGAAGCAAAAGATAGAAACGAGAATAGTAAAAGTGGAGGGCAGAGAAACCCAAGGCAAAAAACAAAAACAAAAAGGGCCACATTATAGCAAAATTCTAAAAAGACAAACCTGAAGGCTCTGTGGCTCAGTGCGAAGCGTATTCGGAATAAGGTGGACGAATTAACTGCATAGAGAGCAGTTAACGGGTATGATGTAATTGGCATCACGGAGACATGGCTCCAGGGTGACCAAGGCTGGGAACTCAACATTCAGGGGTATTCAACATTTAGGAAGGATCAGCAGAGAGGAAAAGGAGGCGGGGTGGCGTTGCTGGTTAAAGAGGAAATTAATGCAATAGTAAGGAGGGACACTAGCCTGGACGATGTAGAATCAGTATGGGTGGAGCTGCGGAATACCAAAGGGCAGAAAACGCTAGTGGGAGTTGTGTACAGACCACCAAACAGTAGTAGTGAGGTTGGGGGCAGCATCAAACAAGAAATAAGGGATATGTGCAATAAAGGTACAGCAGTTATCATGGGCGACTTTAATCTACATATTGATTGGGCTAACCAAACTAGTAGCAATGCGTGGAGGATTTCCTGGAGTGTATGAGGGATGGTTTTCTAGACCAATATGTCGAGGAACCAAGTAGATAGCTGGCCATCCTAGACTAGGTGATGTGTAATGAGAAGGGATTAATTAGCAATCTTGTTGTGCGAGGCCCCTTGGGGAAGAGTGACCATAATATGGTAGAATTCTTTATTAAGATGGGGAATGACACAGTTAATTCGGAAACTAGGATCCTGAACTTAAGGAAAGGTAACTTCGATGGTATGAGGCGTGAATTGGCTAGAATAGACTGGCAAAGGATGCTTAAAGGGTTGACGGTGGATAAGCAATGGCAAACATTTAAAGATCACATGGATGAACTTCAGCAATTGTACATCCCTGTCTGGAATAAAAATAAAACGGGGAAGGTGGCTCAGCCGTGGCTAACAAAGGAAATTAAGGATAGTGTTAAAACCAAGGAAGAGGCATATAAATTAGCTAGAAAAAGCAACAAACCTGAGGACTGGGAGAAATTTAGAATTCAACAGAGGAGGACTAAGTGGGGGGAAAATAGAGTACAAGAGGAAGCTTGCAGTGAACATAAAAACTGGCTGCAAAAGCTTCTATAAATATGTGAAGAGAAAAAGATTAGTGAAGACAAACGTAGGTCCCTTGCAGTCGGATTCAGGTGAATTTATAATGGGGAACAAAGAAATGGCAGACCAATTGAACAAATACTTTGGTTCTGTCTTCATGAAGGAAGACACAAATAACCTTCCGACTGTACTAGGGGACAATGGGTCAAGTGAGAAGGAGGAACTGAAGGATATCCTTATTAGGCAGGAAATTGTGTTCGGGAAATTGATGGGATTGAAGGCTGATAAATCCCCGGGGCCTGATAGTCTGTATACCAGAGTACTTAGGGAAGTGGCCCTAGAAATAGTGGATGCATTGGTGATCATTTTCCAACTGTTTATCGACTCTGGATCAGTTCCTATGGACTGGAGGGTAGCTAATGTAACACCACTTTTTAAAAAGGGAGGGAGAGAGAAAACGGGTAATTATAGACTGGTTAGCCTGACATCAGTAGTGGGAAAAATGTTGGAATCAATCATTAAGGATGAAATAGCAGCGCATTTGGAAAGCAGTGACAGGTTCGGTCCAAGCCAGCATGGATTTATGAAAGGGAAATCATGCTTGACAAATCTTCTGGAATTTTTTGAGGATGTAACTGGCAGAGTGGACAAGGGAGAACTAGTAGATGTGGTGTATTTGGACTTTCAAAAGGCTTTTGACAAGGTCCTACACAAGAGATTGGTGTGCAAAATCAAAGCACATGGTATTGGGGGTAATGTACTGACGTGGATAGAAAACTGGTTGGCAGACAGGAAGCAGAGAGTCGGGATGAACGGGTCCTTTTCAGAATGGCAGGCAGTGACTAGTGGAGTGCCGCAGGGCTCAGTGCTGGGACCTCAGCTCTTTACAGGGACCTCAGCTCTTTACAATATACATTAACGATTTAGATGAAGGAATTGAGTGTAATATCTCCAAGTTCGCAGATGACACTAAACTAGGTGGCGGTGTGAGCTGTGAGGAGGACGCTAAGAGGCTGCAGGGTGACTTGGACAGGTTAGGTGAGTGGGCAAATGCATGGAAGATGCAGTATAATGTGGATAAATGTGAGTTTATCCATTTTGGGGGCAAAAACACGAAGGCAGAATATTATCTGAATGGCGGCAGATTAGGAAAAGGGGAGGTGCAATGAGACCTGGGTGTCATGGTTCATCAGTCATTGAAAGTTGGCATGCAGGTACAGCAGGTGGTGAAGAAGGCAAATGGTATGTTGGCCTTTATAGCTAGGGGATTTGAGTATAGGAGCAGGGAGGTCTTACTGCAATTGTACAGGGCCTTAGTGAGGCCTCCCCTGGAATATTGTGTTCAGTTTTGGTCTCCTAATCTGAGGAAGGATGATCTTGCTATTGAGGGAGTGCAGCGAAGGTTCACCAGACTGATTCCAGGGATGGCTGGACTGTCATATGAGGAGAGACTGGATCAACTGGGCCTTTATTCACTGGAGTTTAGAAGGATGAGAGGGGATCTCATAGAAACGTCTAAGATTCTGACGGGACTGGACAGGTTAGATGCAGGAAGAATGTTCCCAATGTTGGGGAAGTCCAGAACCAGGGGACATAGTCTTAGGATAAGAGGTAGTCCATTTAGGACTGAGATGAGGAGAAACTTCTTCACTCAGAGAGTTGTTAACCTGTGGAATTCCCTGCTGCAGAGTTGTTGATGCCAGTTCATTGGATATATTCAAGAGGGAGTTAGATATGGCCCTTACGGCTAAGGAGATCAAGGGGTATGGAGAGAAAGCAGGAAAGGGGTACTGAGGGAGTGATCAGCCATGATCTTATTGAATGGCGGTGCAGGCTCGAAGGGCCGAATGGCCTACTCCTGCACCTATTTTCTATGTTTCTATATTTCTATGTTACTATGTCACCTCGTTCACCGATGCCCACTCCCATCAGGGCGAGCAGGAGCAGGACCCTTTTCATGTTGATCTCCTTCCTGTAGGGACACATGAAACTGAAAGCCCAGCCCTGAGAAAAGCTCTTTGGCTTGACACAAGGTGATTGAGTTCCAACTTAAGCTTATTTGATAAAAAGCCAATGAATTCTTCATGGAAACTTAATAAAGTCTTTAATAAACTGAGCTGTCTTCATCCCAGTTTCTACATTGGAACTGATGTCTGTTTTAACTTCTGTCTCTTGGTCAGTTAGCTTCATAATCGGTACTGTAGCTTTGTCCAGAATTTTCAGAGTGTGGCATAGCAATTTCTCGTCTTCATAGTGTCTCCTCTAATAGCTGCAAAGATGGGTTCTTTCATACCCGCAAATACTACCAGGTTTTTGTCACTAGTTGAACATCAGCTGCCAGCCAAAACTCCTTCATTAACAATTTTTATTCGTCTCACTACTGCTTTACACGTGGTTTCTTCTTGAGGCCGTGGTGACCTGAAATTCCTCAAATCTCAACTTAAACTAAAACTCTTAAAGATAAACAAACCTGAAACATTCTTAAACTAATATTACAGTATTATATACATCTGCCACCCATCTCAGGGTGGCCAGGTTAATCCCTGTTCTTCTCCATCCTTTTGCAGCCTCTGGGCTGCCTGAATGGCCGGTGGTAAGGCGGCCTGTACCGCAGAACCCGGAGTGTTCTAACCAGAGGTGTGTCTGAGTCCCACATTATCGGGGGAATAGCCCCTCCGGTGCTACAGCACACTGTCCCTTTAGGTGTAGATGCTGAGTTCATTTTTTTTCTGTGGGTTCTGCGCAGCCGGAGGCTGCAGGCTGGGGACTCTCAGTTGGTGGCTGGTCCACCACTACCTCTCCCGTGAGTCCCTCACCGCCGAAGGCTGCTGGCTGGGGGTCCCTGTCCGTAGACTGGTCCCGGATCTTAGGTATTCTTTTACGGACGGCAAACCCCCCGGGACTGAACTACTGAAACTGGGGTGCTGGTGACCAGGGTGTCTTAGGCCGTGGTGCGCAGGGAGTCCTTCTTCAGGCTCTGGCTACTGGGGGTGCGTCCGAGTCCCAAATGATTGGGGGGATAGCTCCTCCAGTAATAAAGTTCACCGCCCCTATCGGCACAATCTGTGAGTCTGCAACGTCCCCTGTGGGCCTTCCACAGTCGGAGCTGCTGGCTGAGGATCCCTGTCCCCAGAACGGTTCACTGTTCCTGACTGTCTCTTGTGCTTAGCAGCTATCCCGGGATTAAACAGTTTGCACTGGTTTTTGTGGAACCACTTTGTACGGCGGGATCTTCACGGCATCGACCATGGGGCTTGCCTTGTCGACCATGTGGTACAACCCCATGTACAGTGTCTCAAAAGCCCCTACTCGAGCGTAGTTCCTTACCCTGACCTGGTCCCCTATCTCCCATTCGTGGTGTTTGCAGGGCTCTAGCAGCAGTCGGTTGCTCCGATGCTGTTTTCCCATGTTGTTAGCTGCCTGCCAGTGAATCTGTTTAAGGTGTTCAAACAGATTCCTGACAAAGCTGTTCTGGTTTGCTTCCCTGAGCTGACCTTCCGTGAGCACCGGGGCTAGTACATGGGTGGGGGTTCGCATGGCTCTGCCGTTCATGAGCTCGTACGGAGAGTACCCCGTGCTCTTTGACTGGCTGGCCCGGATCCCCATAAGGACCAGTGGCAAGACCTCCACCCACTTCTTGGGTGAGTCCCCCATCTCTTTTTGTAACCTTTCTTTGATGGTGCGGTTTAAACTCTCCACAGGCCCGGATGACTGCGGGTTGTGGGCGACATGCCATTTCCCCTCGATGCCGAGCACCTTAAGGGTCTCCTGCATCACCTGCCCGGTGAAGTGACTTCTTTGGTTGGACTTCATGTACTGTGGTAGCCCCATCGGGAGAACACGTCCCTGACCAGGATTCTAGCTGTTCCCAATGCAGGAGCTGTACGGCATGGGAAGGCTTCCATCCACTTAGTGAACACATCCACCAACACTAGGCAGTACTTGTAGCCTCCTTGGGCAGTGGGTAGGGGCCTGATGTAATCGACCTGGATCGACTGTCAGGGTCCCTCTACCCTCCTGATATGTCCCATAGACACCTTTCTTTTCTGGGGAGCGGGGTTGTTAGCCGCGCACACCAGACAGCTGGCGCAAAACTCGCGCACATCTTCCCTGAGTCCCGGCCACCACCCTGCCTGTTCCACCTATTGCCAAGTGGTTTCAGGTCCGGGGTGTCCTGCTCCTAAACCCTCGTGGGCCAGCTGGAGGAACTCTCTCTGGTGTTGTTGCGGTACTACCCATTGCTCCCCACTGAACAGCATGCCTTCTTTAATGGCAATAGCTGTGGTGCCGTACGGGCCATCAACCTTTTCCCCTTTAGCTAGCTTCTTCAGGACAGTTTTGAGGACGGGGTCTTGGGTCTGAACCATTTTCAGGTCCAGGGGCAATGCTACCCCTGCCCTCCCTGTCGTCCCAATCCCGCCCCTAATCGTTGCAATGGGCCTTGGGTTGTACGGGTTCCCAGAACTTGCCCTAGCGAGCATCTTGCGTGACCAACATGTCAGCCTGCAGGTTTCCCTCGCTACAGGGTTCAGTGGTTGAGTGTGCCTTCACTTTGTGTATATAGACCTTCCCTTCCTCCCCCACGGCTGCCATGATCTTTTCCAGTAAAGGCTAAATTGCCAGAGGTCTCCCGTCTGCAGATGTGCATCCGCGCCGGGACCAGATAGCCAGGTATTCCGTACACGAAAAGCATGTGAACATATTATCCGAGCAAATCGTGTACAGGGTAGGGAATTCCTTGGGGTGTGTGATCATGTACACCACCGCCGACAGTTCAGCATGCTGGGCACTCAGTGCTGGGGTGTTTAATCGCCAGGGCAATGCCTGCCTCTGGGTCATAAACTCCGCAGCCTGTGAGTGGTTCACCTGCAGATACAGTGCTTGAACCATCCACATAGATTTCCCGACCTGTGGGGTGTATCCCAGCCCGAAAGCCTATGTTAACTTCCCATACCCCTTCTACGGAACACCGGTGGGCTGTCTCTGGATAGATCATGTTGGCTGCAAGCCTTGGCTCGCAGAGACCTTTTACCCTTACGTCCATCTGGGAGAGGAGTAGGGTCCAGCGAGCAATGCGGACACTGCTCACTGTCCCGTCCTTGATTCTCTCATCCAGGAGCATCTGAGTGGGCGTGTGATTGGTAAGGAGTGTGATAGGGGACCCCCCCTGTAAAGATCAATGATCTTTTCACAGCCCAGTGAGTGGCTAGGAGGTGCCTCCCACTGTTGGAGTACCCCTTCTCCACGTCAGTGAGTATCCTGCAGGAGTAAACCATTGGTCTCAGCTGGCCGTGCCACTCCTGGAGCAGTACTGTGCCCAGACTGTCCCCGCTGGCTGCTACCTCCAGGGAAAACTCCTTCCCCCCCCATCAATAGCCCCTAAAGCCAGCGCAGTCTGCAGATCTTTCTTGAGCTGGATAAATGCTGCCTCGTAACCTTCGTCTCAATCCCACTCCACTCCCTTGTGTAGGAGTCGGAGCAGAGGGGCTGCTATGGCTGCATAATCCTCAATGAAATCTCTGCAGTACCCGGTTAGCCCTAGAAAAGATCTTACTCCTGTTACTGTGTTGGGGGCAGGTAACTTCTGCACTGCTTCCCTTCTAGCTTTGTCAATTGCTCTTTCCCCAGCGTGCACAGTCAGTCCCAGGAATTTAACTTCCTTCAGGCCGATCAGTGCCTTCTTGGGATTAACTTTAAAACCTTTCTCCTTCAGCAGCTCCAGCAGCTCAGCCAGCAGTGGGCCATGCTCCTTCCCCTCATCGGTGAATAGGAGCAGGTCATCTACATACTGTACCAACTGCTGGGGTCTGCTGAAGCTCTTTAAACAATTAGCCATATATTGATGAAAAATGCTTGGACTGTTGTGGAAGTCTTGAGGGCGACAGTTCCAAGTGTATTGCTGGCCTTTAAAGGTAAACACAAACTTGTACTGGTCCTCTCTTCGTAAAGGGATGGACCAAAACCGGTTGGAAATATCCAGCACCGTGAAGTTGGTCGCGGAGGCTGGGATACTTCCAATGAGGTCGGCGACAGCAGCAATCGTGGGTGCACAGGCGGGACGTTACGGTTGAGTACTCGATAGTCCACCGTGGCTCTCCAGGAGTTGTCCGGTTTCTTAACCGGCCACAATGGAGAGTTCACATGGGTGGCTATTGGTCTCAATAGCCCCTACTTAACCAAAGAACCCAAGGCTGTTTCCATGTCTACCTCGGCCTCCGCCTCCCTGGGGAAATTGTACTGCTTTTGCGGTCGGGTCATGGGGTCCCCATCTACGCTAACCTCGACCCCGTTTACCCTTCCACAGTCGTGTTTTGTGAGTAGCAAAAGCTGCAAGGTTTGCCATCACACACTCTTGGTATTCCATCAGAGTGTTACTGACCAGCGATTCAAGGTCGTAACCCTCCTTTGGCTTCATGATACACACCGTCCCCTTGCCTCGTTTTTCTGGGATAACCACCACCCACTGCCATACACACTGCCCCCCCAAAGACAGTCGTTCCTTAAATTCACAAGAATGCCATGACCTATAATAAAATCGTCCCCCGGGATCCCCTTCTCTTCCTACTCCCACTTCATTAGGACACAAGTCCACTTGGTGTGGAGTGTTCCCAAATGAATAGAGAGTAGAACGGAGAATGAGCCAGCCTGCTCGGTGCCTGTGAAACCCACGAAGCTGTATGGGACCCCGTTAGACAGAGGTGAGGCGGCGGGGTTATCTGCATAGACGAGGGTGCTTGATGCACGGTATCCAGCAGGTAAGTCCCCTTCACCTTCTCCAGCTCCATCTGGACGCACGATCTACTCCATGCATCGTACTCGAGGGAACAGGTGAACAGGCTGTGCCTGTTCTAGTCACTATCCTGGATGGGATGGGGCAGATGGGATTTCGGTACCAGTGGCGGTGGCTACCTTCCCAGGGCCATCTAGTACTGTTCGGAGCGCAGCCATGAATGTGTCGAACGTGTGGGGAGAGACTGGTTTCCCGGTCTCGGTCTTTTGGGCAGGGGCTGGAGAATTCTTCCCTGAGCTACTCTTCCATGGATTCCTACAATCCTTTCTCCAGTGCCCACTCTTCCCGCAGTTACGCTTCGTATTGGAGGGGTTGCCCCCTTCCTGGTGCCATTCCTTCTTATCCTGACTCGGTCTGATTTTGTGGACCTTTCCTTTGGGTGAGTGCTCTTCCGTTCCTCTGCCATTCTGATAAGCTAGGGTCAGTTGCCTGACACTACCTCCTCGGTGGCACGGAGATCTCTCGGGTCAAACCATGTTTTGATCCATGGTGAGCTGTGTGCCACCAGGCTTTGGAGCCAACGGGTTCTCTCGTCCCGGGTCAGCCAATCCCGGTCGAGAGCCCCACCACAGGTGCTCTGGTAAACAGGCCACAGTCTGTCTGCGAAAGCCTGTGGCGTTTCCCCTGTGAGCTGCACTGTCTTCTCCACTTGGGAGAAGGGACTCCCGTCATTGCAACCCACGGCTTCCAAAATGTCCTCCCGGATGCCAGCATATGTACTCGGCCCCCTTTTGCTCTCTGCAGAGAGGGACTGACACAGCTTGCCATCCAGTGAGAGGAGGAGCATTTTTGCTATCTCGGCATCATCGCACCCGTTAATATCCCCCGCCTGTTCCACTTCCGTAAAGTGGACCGAGGGATCTCCCTTCGGAGTGAGCTTACCCAGGTGACTTATAGCCCTAAGTTGTTGGGTAGTGTAGGGAACCACGAACTGACTTTCTAGGGGCCCCTGACCTCCACCACCGCCAGGCAAGCCAAACTTTTGTTGCCAGACCGGACACATCGGCGCCACAGGTGGTGGTTGAACAGTTTCCCCCCTTCTCTTCCAGGTCCACCCGGACTGCACTCAGGCTTATTAGGCATACCATGCCTTTGGCTTTGGACAGAGCAAGGGCTAAACTTTTGATTTGTTACTGGCAGGGACCATGGTCTCCTGACTCAAACCCACTCGTGCTGGCTACTTTGCAAGCTGCCGGTACGTCTCTTAACCTCTCCTCCTGCTCTTTTGCTTGAAGGGTAAGGTGAGCATTCTCTTCCCACAGTACCTTTTCATTATTCTTAGCCTCAGTGACCTGACACTGAAAGTAATCCTGGCTGTTCCTGTACCTCTCCATTAGCTGCGTCTTTCCTTGTTTCAGCTGGCATAGTTCTCCCCATAACCTTTCTCCTGCCATAGCCCTTGCATGTGATTTTTCCGCACATTCCCATAGTTCTGCCTGCAGTGCCTCAATGCTTCTATCTAGGAGCTGGACCTGTCGCTGCAAACAGATCAGCCAGATTGTTTTCTCTATTGAATCCTTATGTCCATTTGGCTGCAGCATCTCCTGGACGCTCAGCACGCAACAGACCAAGCACACATTTCTTAGTGACATTTACTTTCTTATACACGTAAGAGGAAATCCTCTCTTCCATGTTAGTTTTTTCCTCTGTATTCTCTGCATCACGTCCTTTGTACCAAAGTCCTGCCAAGGTCACCATTCTTTCGGGGGTGGTCTGAGGGTCAGGTTCACTTCTGACCTTCTGAGCGGTTCGAATCGCTCCCACTCCCTCGGTTCTAGACTTTGGATTTATTTGGGGATGTGACAAAGTGCAGAAGACAACTGGTTTTAGTGCAAGAAACTTTGATTTTGTTCAGGAAAGAAAAGAACAATGTCAAAACTTACAATTTCTAGAATAAGGAACACTTTATTACACATACAAAAGGGGTTACAGAAAATAACACACCTCTCACCTCCCAATGTCTAAATCTGACTAGGTTAAACTCTAGGGCAACAGGGATAATGCTCACCAATCCTCTTATTGACAGTTGGCGGTGGTTCGTGGTTTCAGGGTTTGCTGGACTCTGTCGGTTCTGCTTGCCGTACCCCGAACGTCGTGGAAGACTGCTTGCTGCGTAGTCTTCAGTTGGGTTGAGTCCGCTGATGCGGTAAGGTGCAGTTTGGATTTATGGGGTGAGTACACACTTTCTTCTTGTAGGAGTAGGGCTTTAGGTTACTTTAGGTAATGTTTCAACCATTGTAAGCCAGGAATAGATTGTAGAGTGGAAAACGTTCGAATCTTTGGTTACTTCTCGAGTAATTTCTTTCTTAGGATTCGTCGATCACGGTGGTTCGATGTTACCACGTTGGCTTTGGTCAGTTGTTGCCGCGATGAGTTGGTGATGTCCAAAGTCACTGGGAACTGCTTTTCTCTGCCTTTTTGACGATGTTCTTCCTTCTTCTTCGGTAGCAGAGCGGTGTAACCCAGGAGTGCCGTCGAGGCCGAAGTCACTGACAGTGCAGTGGAGGTTCTTAGTTGCTCAGAAGGCTAATTAACCCATAAAACAGGGCCTCAATTATACTTTGAGAGCCTTTCTAATCTGCGCACCAAATCAAACCTGATTCTTTGTCTTAGTTTTGGCGGCTTGATAATTCTTTGTTAAATTTTGATGGGCTCGTTAATAATAACTTGTTTAGGATGTGTCGATCTGTTGGATTTGAGTTGCGATTGTAAAAATTAGTTTTGGTGCTTAGTTTTGGGTTTTCCATGCAGGCCGGAAAAGTGATTAACATTATGCATGTGCTGGATGGGTTTCATGCTTAGAGCTATAGCAGGTTATCTCTGGGTCAATTGTTGAAATGTTAATGTCTCCGAGGGAGCAGAGTTTTTGAGTTTACACAGTTCCCCAGACAATTTGTTTAGCTCTAATATCTCAGACAGCTCCAATACCCAAAGACTGGATTTTTCAGAAGTTAGTATTCCCCTGGTTTTGCAGCCCTTTTCCCTTGCAGACCCATGCATCTTTTAAACTCCCAAAGTTCATCTTAAGCAAGTCCAAAATGCTCCTTCCTTAGGGTTTCTTCACACAGAGGGGGAATCTTTGAATTTTGAGAAAACTTCGAGTTTTACACTTTCCTCCAACTATACATTGGGAAGATCAAAATCTTTGGTTCCCACTACAAACTCCATTCCCTAGCTATCAACTCCATCCCTCACCCAGGCAACTATCTGAGGCTGAACCAGACCATTCACAAACTTGATGTCGTATTTGACTCCGAGATGAGCTACCAATCACATATCAGCTCCATCACCAATTTGCCTATTTCCACCTCCATTACATCGCTCGACTCTGTCCCTGCATCAGCCCATCTGCTGCTGAAACCCTCATCTATGCCTTTTTTACCTCTAGACTAGACTATTCCAATGTGCTCCTGGCCAAGCTCCCATCTTGCACCCTCCATAAACTTGAGCTCATCCCAACCTTGCTGCCCGTACCAAGTGACGTTCACCCATCACCCCAGTTCTTGCTGACCTACATTTACTCTCGGTCCTGCAATGCCTCAATTTCAAAATTCTCATCTTGTTTTCAAATTCCTTTGTGGCCTCGCTCCTCTCTATCTCTGTAGTCTTCTCCAGCCCTACAAGTCTTGAGATCTCTGTGCTCCTCCAATTCTGGCCTCTTGCGCATCCCCAATTTTATTTGCTCCACCATTGCCTGCCATGCTGTTGTAGGTTAAGAAATTATCAACAGATAATATGTAAAACTATGACAGGAAAATGAACTTTAGATTTTGATGGAATACATAGAACAGTTTATGTGTTTAACTCTTAAAGATTGTGGAGCACGCTGAGAAGAGCTCATAAAATCAAACCTGTCGAAACAAACACATTCCGAGAGGCAGAGATAACACATTGAAAGAAGGCAAGGGGGAACCAAAATGCTCAGGAAGATGAAGGGATCAGCTCACACAGCAGGCAGTATGATAAGAGTTAAACCAATGTTTAACTGAACTAAAATTCCCATCTGTCATGTTAACAAATGTTTCTGTGCTTAGTGAATTGAATGTCTTCTTTGACTGAACCAAATGCGGTAACAAATTCCGTTATTTGTCTTTGCCTTACATCTATGTTATTTGTGGCAGTTAAATTGTCATTTCAAAGATTGTAGAGACATCTGTGTTATTGTCACAGGTAGCGTTCTCGATCACTGTCACTCCAAAAAATTCATTATAGACCGGCCCACTAAATCTGTATAAAGGCCAGTGAGACGTTTGGATTTTTGGAGAGTTCTGTCTTGGGCAAATAAGAACAGACCTTCCCCTGCATTTGCCAGAATAAATAGTTTCGAACCTTTCTCTTTGAGTCTGTCATACACCGAGAGCGTCAATCCATTATTTCAGTGGATCCGCTAGGGATAAAGGGAGGTTTCTCCTCAACATTTGGCGTAGTCGGCAGGATCCTACGGCACCCGAGTGTGGCCAGCAAAGGCGAACCAAAAGGGGTGAGTATTTTAAGTTACCACTCAATAATTAGGGTTCAACCCAATGCTGGTCACCCGGTAGGACCGAGGTATCCGAACAGATTTGAGACAAACCTAGGAGAAGGTGCGATCGGGGTCAGAAAGTACTTGTAAAGCTGCATATCTATAGAGTTAACTCAAGAGTCAGATCTATTAAAGAGCAGAAACGCAAGTCGCGCAGAGCCACCTGAAAGCAGTGCTAGGGAGAAAACCCAAGGGATGGCCGAAACAACTATGGATTGGGGATCCGGTGGGGGGTCGATTACTAAGTTCTTAGCCAATGGACGATATAACCATCGAGGATCCGGGGGGTCGATTACTAGTTCTTAGCTGAGAGAGGAAAGAAAGAGAGAAAGATGTGAAAGTGTGTGTGTGTTGGTTTGGAAGTTTTCCTGACTGGAATGTTTGGGGTGGGAGTTAATGATTTTTTTTATTTGTCTGAAAGCCTGTCCTTTAAAAAGTAGAATCTTTTGTTTGATTTAGCGCCCCCCCCACCTTTCAGATATGGATCCGAAAGTCTTTTTAACCCTTTGTAATGTTGTCCTGGAAATGGGAAAGTATGAATAAATGTTGATTGTCTACTTAGAATTGACCTAGGCTTTGTTAAAAACGCAGGTACGGATTTATCAATGTAAGCGTTTAAAAGCACCGTTTGCTTTAGTGTCCCTTTTTAAAAAGCCTGCATAAGTTTTTCGGAGTTACAAGCTAAGGGAAGCTCCGTCCTCTTTTTCCCTTTGTGTAAAAGTTTGCTATAAACAAAAACTAATTCAGTATTTTTATGGTTCATTTTTGCTAGGACATATAAACGTTGCCGTTTGGTTGTTTGGAAAATGTTATTCTAAATTACGGGAAAATTTCTAGTTCAGTAAAATAAATGTAAATTTCGGGTTTGGAAACCTTTATAAAATGCTAGAAAGTTTAGAGCAATCTAAAATGCCATATTCTCTAATGAGAGACAGTCATTGTGAGCACATGTATTTCATATCAGGGAAGGTTTTTAAAAAAAAAGAATTAGGCAAAGTCATGTAATGACATCATGCCTTCTTACAAAGCTGCAAAGGAGTTAACCCTTTCCGCTGATAGCTGTTTTATTTAGTTCACCAAACAACTCTAGCATCGCTGCATGAAATTTTACAAAAGTACATTATAAATTTAAGTTCTTAATTGGAAACCAGATGAGCCACCCGCTGGACAAAGAAAATGGTGGGAGTCGGAAAAGAAACAAAAGGAGGAGAATGCCCTTGTTTTAGTCACTTGCACGTATTATGAATTAAATAGGTGGACTAGACTACTGACTCGGGTAGCCAGGGAGAAAAGGAGTCGCGAGTAGTCTGCGAACCGGGGTCTTAAGGGTGATATCAAGGGTGATCTCAAAGGCGACTGGGGGACCAGGAGAGAAACAGTCTCTGACAGATCGGAGTAGTTTCGGGTCAAATAGGGTAGCCAAAGAGAGAAGCCTGAGTAACAGGAACCGCAGGTCACTGCGAGGTGGTCTCAGAGGAGACCAAGGTAGTCAGGGGAAATTTCTCAGCCAGAGGCACTGGAAATGGACTCACCGCAGCAAAACGCAGTAGAGCCCACGGCTAAGAGCAGTCGTAGAAAGTTCCATGGAGGCTAAGGTGGCTGCATATATATGCAACAAATTGGACATTTTAAAGCCGTGGGCATGGGAAATGCTGCACTCTGGGGATCCACAGGAAAAAGCGGCAGAATGGACAGTCAGTAGCAACCACAAAGGGTCAAAAGAGAAGGTGGTTTGGCTCATGTGCCTGCAAAAACAGGCACAGCTGTTAAGAGAAAGGGAAAGAAAGCTGAAGGAGGAGAATAAAAGGTTAAAAGACGAGGTAGCCAGTTTTGAGAAAGAAAGGCAGGACACATGAAAGGGAACAATTGCCAGCAGCCCCCATTAATTAGAAACGGGGGAGAGTAGGACACCCAAAGTCTGTTATAACTGCAACAGACTCCGACAAATGTGGTGTGAAAGTAGAGCAAAAGGGCTTTTTGAAATGCAAAAAATAAGGGTCGAAGTTAGTTGCCATGGTGACCGTTTTAAAAAAAAGCAGGGAGGAATTTAAAAAAAAAAGACATATTCAGTGGGAATCCAAACCATGAATTGGAGGCATATAGCAGAGGAAAGTGCTAAAAGCTACAGGGAGCAACAGATTACGGTGCAACAAACATTAAATGGTACGACACTGAAATGGGAACAAAGGGACCTTGGAATGTAGGTCCACAGATCCTTGAAGCTAGAAGGCCAGGTAGACAAGGTGATTAAGAAGGCATATGGAATACTTGCATTTATTAGTCGAGGCATGGAATACAGGAGCAGGGACATCATGCTTGAACTGTAGAAAACTCTGGTTGGGTCATCACAATGCAGGAATGATGTGATTACACTGGAAAAGGTGGGGAGGAGACTATTACTAGAGTGTGGCCTGGACTGGAGCATTTTGGCTGTGGCTCCTCCCCTTTTTCCAAGTGGCATTGGGTAGTTTAAGATCGGCGTTATTGAGGTTAATTAACCTATTAAAAAGCAAACTTTTAAAATTCTCTGCTATTATGTGCAAAGTTACTTTTCTGAATGTTTATTTTGAGAATAAAAACACAGAGACTTTACAAAAGTAAAATTTTTAACTGGAGGGTTTAAACTGAAAAGGCTGTAGGCTGAAGTTGACATTGATTGATGGTGCCTGTGTTTATCGGCTTTCGAAACAAAGGATGTTAAATCTTTCACAGGCAGCTGTGAACTCTGTTTTGACTCAGAGGGTGATACCTTTTGACTATCAGAAATCTTCTTAATTTGAAGAGAATCACCAGAGATTCTCTGTTTCTTTTGTTTTAAGTAGGTGACTATCGGGAAGCCCATAAAGGTAGGAATGGGACATCAGTTAAAGCCCACAGGACCATGGGAAAAACTACAGATAGATTTTACTGGATCCCTCGCGAATTCTAGGGGAAAAACATATTGTCTAGTGGTGAGTGATCAAGTACACGAAGGATGGAAGCGTTTGCCACAAGGGATTCCACAACTACCACCACAACAAATAATATTTGCAGAAGAAATCATCCCTCGCTGGGGTGTTCTCCTCCAGTTAGATTTAGATCAGGGGACACACTTCACAGGGAAGGTAATCCAACATGCATGCGCCTTGCTAGGGATTAAGCAATGATACCACATTCCATAGATAGAAACATAGAAAATAGGTGCAGGAGTAGGCCATTCGGCCCTTCGAACCTGCACCACCATTCAATATGATCATGGCTGATCATGCACTTCAGTACCCCATTCCTGCTTTCTCTCCATACCCCTTGATCCCTTTAGCTGTAAGGGCTACATCTAACTCCCTTTTGAATATATCTAATAAACTGGCCTCAACAACTTTCTGTGGTGGATAATTCCACATACTCACAACTCTCTGAGTGAAGAAGTTTCTCCTCATCTCGGTCGTAACTGGCTTACCCCTTATCCTTAGACGGTGAGCTCTGGTTCTGGACTTCCCCAACATCGGGAACATTCTTCCTGCATCTAACCTGTCCAATCCCGTCAGAATTTTATATGTTTCTATGAGATTCCCTCTCATTCTTCTAAATTCCATTGAATATAAGCCTAGTCGATCCAATCTTTCTTCATATGTCAGTCCTGCCATCCCGGAATCAGTCTGGTGAACCTTCGCTGCACTCCCTCAATAGCAAGAATGTCCTTCCTCAGATTAGGAGACCAAAACTGTACACAATATTGAAGGTGTGGCCTCATCAAGGCCCTGTACAACTGCAGTAAGACCTCCCTGCTCTTATACTCAAATCCTCTCGCTATAAAGGCCAACATACCATTTGCCTTCAAGATTGAACCAGAGTATTTGTTCAATTGGTCTGCCATTTCTTTGTTCCCCATGAAAATTCGCCTGATTTTGATTGTAAGGGACCAACATTTGTCTTCACTAATCTTTTTCTCTTCACGTATCTGTCGAAGCTTTTGCAGTCAGTTTTTAATGTTCCCTGCAAGCTTACTCTCATATTCTATTTTCCCCCTCCTAATTAAACCCTTTGTCCTAAACTTCTCCCAGTCCTCAGGTTTGCTGCTTTTTTTGGCAAAGCTCGGGGGTGGTGGAAAGAATGAACCGAACTCTTAAATTGTCCTTAGCTAAAGCTAAAGCTATAGAGGAGACCAGGAAGGGATGGGCAGATCTGCTCCCCGGTATTCTAATGAGACTTAGATCCAGCCCAAATAGAATGGCAGGACTGACTTCCTTCGAATTGATGACGGGTAGAGCTATGAGACTACTGGATGGAATAATGACAGGAGGGGAGGATGTAGGATAGGTTAGCGATAGAGTCAGGAGGTTTATTAAACAATTATACAAGCAATTGCATACCTTAAAGCAAGAAGCGTGGGATCAACAAATAATTAAGGATATTAAACAGGATGCAGATAAGCAACAGGGAAACACCCCTGGGGTGGTGAGAAGGTGATGGTTAAGATAACCCCTGAAAACCAGGTTTTGCACCAAAGTGGCACGGCCCATATGAGGTGCTTATCACCAGTGACACTGAGCATGTGTAGACATGAATGGAAAACTGTACAAATAATTAACCGGTGATGACCGGATTATCTTTTCTTACAGATGAGTGGTGATCCTGCTATCATTCCATATGACAAAACTGAGGAGTACTATATAAGACACCAGGGCTGAGAAAATGAACTAATTGATGAAACTGTATGGTCAATAGTGGGGACCATAATGGTAGCTGTAATAATTGTGCTGTTTTGGAAGGTCTGGATTGAAAGACAACAGTGGAGAGGCATCAATCACTGGCAGGAGTTAGATCTGATGCGAGTATAAAATGCAGTTAATGATAACACTGATGATCGGGATCCTCCGGGGGAGCATGGGTACCAGTTTGGAGGTATACTATACTCCTGATGTTGGGAGCTGTATCAATGATACTACCATATCCATGCCAGCTGAATGGCGACTTCGGCTGACATGTGAAGGCCCAATAACCCTATATTGAAGGAAAGATCAGTCCCACGGCCTCTTCCTCCACACCAATGGGGAATCCATTGTGATGAGGTGGAACAAGGATGGCAGCCAAGTGACCTACAGCATGATGGGTAGTAGTCACCTGCAGACAGCACAGACTCGTCAGGTCCAGGTGAAATGCGAACCTAGACCACACCAATGAGACGGCGTAAAAGGAATTTAGCTTCGGGTTCCTCGTCCTGTGTTAATCCACAAGGAAAGTATACATTAATGCTGGCACAAGGGGTGAATGAGCCATGGGAAATTATATATTATAATAGTACGCCCGTTAACACATATAATAGCCAAACAAAACGGCAAAGAGACGACGGTAAGAAACTGTACCAAGAGACATAGAGGTGTTGGGATAGAATGGTGGAGAAATAGAAAGAAAACAGAATGTGTAACATGCTCAAAGACATCTGTTCCAGTCATAATGACATATGATACCAAACAGCAGCAAGGAACAAGCCAGGGGGAGTGTGACCCTGGAACGCCAAAGCGAGAGACATCTGATTGCCCCGACAATGCAGATCCCCCAACTAAGACAACGATTAAGTTTAAAATTAGTCTTAGTAAAACGTGAAGAGATATTATCTGATAACATACACCATGAGTTGGTACCTATTGTGTTAAAATTGACTAATCTGGAACTCGCTGAATGGTGTTCTAAAAGAACGCAGCAGTTGTACCGAAGATTTGTATAACAAACCCTCAGACAAAGTAACTATGATGTCTGCAGTACAATTGGGACCTGGGTAGTAGAACAGACAAGAGAAAATTTGGCACAGATCCACAGAGGGGAGGTTCCCCTGTGGATCAGCAATGGCCAAATTGTCAATTTGACCATGCATTCGAAGGAAATACAAGGATGCTAACTCGAGAATGATACACGTATATCCCACACAAGTGGAATGTAATAATGATACAGGGGGACTAATAGGATTGGTACTGGTCATTCCAGTAATTATGGAAGGAGATAGCCCAAAGGATTACCATATGCCGTAACGTATGGAGACAGCTTGACAGGAACAAAATTGGAAGGATGTGTTACTCATCAGGGCACCACAATACGCCCTCATAAAATTAGTTATGATCCTGAGGCGGCTTACGGATTTAATATTACTAGTACACAGGTAAATTGTACCATGGAAACCATGGGCGCGCAATGAGGAAAGGCACACGTGGCGTATGTAAGCAACGGAGAATACTGTGTAACAACTAATCAGAAGTCCTTTAAGTACAATCTGCAGGAATGCCAAATCCCCGCTGCTACATTTTGCTTTGTTCCGAAAATACCCCTGAGAATCGGAAAGGAGGAAATAGTGGAGATCCATCGACGAAAATTAACATCGATATAGGTATCAGGGGACATAAAGGAGGACCTCACCAAGTACGTGAATGAACATGTTTGGGTATGAGGTACCCCCATTACCAGAACACCTCTTCAAACTGCGAGAAACAGTCACCAAGAGTCAGAGGGTCTACTATACTCTCAGGCAGAACAATCAGGACATTCGGAAGGATAGCGAGGGCTATGGTGTGATGACCTATGGAACTGGGGACTGAACATTCAAATCCATCCTTGGATAAGGATAATATCCCATGTACTTAGCGTGAATCAATTACTGATTGTGTTATATTTGTTGTGTTTGCAATGTGCAGCAGCAAGAAAACGGAAGGTCTGACGATTAGTAAGGGCAATGGAGGCTAGGTCAACCTCGGGGCAGGAAAATCTTTATGAACAGAGGACGGACAAGGGGCGCACTCTGTTTGAGGTTTGGAGATATACGTACTCCAGGCTAGATGGCCACGAGCAAGGAAACCCGGAAGCTATTCTTCAACAAATCTCAACGGTATGGCCTACTTGTGTATAGCCAAGAGCCATAAGGGGGGATTGTTGTAGGTTAAGGAATTATCAACAGATAATATGTAAAACTATGATAGGAAAATGAACTTTAGATTTTGAAGGAATACATAGAGCAGTTTATGTGTTTAACTCTTAAAGAATGTGGAGCACGCTGAGAAGAGCTCATAAAATCAAACCTGTAGAAACAAACACATTCCGCGAGGCAAAGATTATACACTGAAAGAAGCCAAGAGGGAGCCAAATGCTCGGGAAGATGAAGGGATCCGCTCACACAACAGGCAGTATGATAAGGATTATACCAATGTTTAACTGAACTAAAATTCCCACCTTTCATGTTAACAAATGTGTTAACAAATAATGCTTTGCTGAGATCGAACTAAAGTTGCCGTCTTTCATGTTAACAAATGTTTCTGTGCTTTTTGAATTGAATGTTTTCTTTGACTGAACCAAATGCAGTAACAAATTCCGTTATTTGTCTTTGGACAGGCGGCGTGGAGCGAGGAGGGGAAGGGGTAGAGGTGTGGAGAAGAAGGGGAGGGGGGAAGGAAAGTGAGGTGCATGTCCGCAGGTGATGGCTGTGTTATATCTCCATCTGGGTGTATGCAATTAGTTGTAATGCATGGGGGGAGGGGACCACCCTCCTGCTTTGCCTTTGTATTCTGTGTTGCTGGACATGTTGACCATTTGATTGATGTCAATGGTGGAAAAAGTGGGGTGTTTTTTCCCGTGATACTTACAATTTCAGACCAATGTTGGTGTAAAATTTTTTTATTGAATATTACCTTGTTGCACATTGTCTCAGATAGCTGGATCATTACACACTGGTGATTCCTTAACATGAAAGGGTTAAATAAAACTTAACTTCAATCAACGTAAACTTTAACTGGCACCAAGGTGATGGGCACCATTGATGTCTGAGCTGCACACACACAGCAGTGTGTCAGAGTTGTCACTCACAGCAGCGTTCTTTCAGGCAAATCATTCAGATATCAGCTCCTCACGTAAGAGTCTTGCAGCTACGTAGCCACCACGGGCCCTTTCCTGCGGTCTGGAGGTGGTCGTGGGCATGGTTGCATAGCAGCCTGATTTTCTGGCCCTATGTCAACGTCCAGCCCCTCATCGTCCTCTTCCTTTCTCTCCTGAGGTAGAGCATCAATCCCTTCTGGCAATTCTTGTCCCCTCTTGATAGCCAGGTTGTGCAGCATGGAGCACACAACCACGAATTTAGCTACTTGTTCAGGGTTGTATTGTAGCTCCCCTCCTGAGTGGTCCAGGCATCTGAAGCGCTGCTTAAGTACAGTTATTGTTTTCTGGACCACATTGCATGTGTCTCTGTGGCTCTGGTTATATCGCTTCTCGGCCTTGGTGTGGGTGTCACGCAGGGGGGGTCATCAGCCAGGTGGCTAGGCCATATCGGTTGTCACCAATCATCCAGCATTATCCTTGTGGCTGACTCTTAAAGATGTCAGAGATGGCACTCTCACACAGGATGTGAGCCTCATCGATGCTGCCCGGACATGTGGCATTCACTACCATTATAATCTGGTTGTGGTCGACAACGAGTTGGACCTTCAGGGAGTAAAATCCTTTCCTGTTACGAAAAAGCTCTGGGTCCTGAGAAGGTGCCCGCATGGCGATGTGAGTGCACTGTATTACTCACTGCACCCTGGGGAAATTAGCAATGCGGTAGAATGCTCCAGCCCTGTCAGTCTGAGCCTCCGTGGTCATGGGGAAGCTGATAAAGTCCATCCTTCGTGTGTACAGGGCCTCCGTGACTTGCCTAATGCAGCAATGGGTGGCTTGGTGAGACAGAGGGGAAATCTCGACAGCGGAGGCCCGAAAGGAACCGGGCACGTAAAAAGACAGTGCCATGGAGACCTTGACTTCGACCGACACTGATGTCCTGATGGCAGGCTGCATATGTGGCCTGATGAGCTCACACATTACATTGATCACCATTTTGTGGAAGCGCAGTCTCGTAGGTAGGTGTGCTCAGACATGTCGAGCTAAGACCTCTTTTCCCTGTACATGCGTGGTGTGTATGGTCTGGACCTCCTCCTCATTCTTGCACGTCTTAAATTGAGCATATAATGATGTGCATCACATATTGAGCTATTTGCACTCTGCAGCATCTGCGTATTAATCGATGCAGGCTGAGAAATGTCTGGCCCCTTTGCAATGAAAATATAATAGCGATTGATCAGAAGCAATAATTTCCTCACTAAAATACACATAGAGTAAACTGCCAATAGTCTAGAGTCTGAAAATATGTCTGTTGAGATGGTCACTTCACCTGAGAAGAACTCCAGAGTCAATCCAAATTCCCCCAAAGTTGAAGCAGCCTTTTGAATGAAGCGACCTGCGATTTTAAAAATGGCGCTCACACTGTGGTTCGTTCAGAACAGTTCCATTTTTTCTGAGCGGTGTTTTGGGCGAACGATATTGTGGGCGATATGTGTTAAAGTGGTGAAAGTAACGCTGGCGATCTCCTGGGCGGTAGTTTCGGCAAATGTGATCTTTACAACAAAAAAAAGTGGGCGGGCGGTATTATTGAATCTCGGTGTAAATTACGTGCGGAAACTAACGTTGGCCGATATTATGGGCGTTGATTTAGCTCATTCTGATGATTCCGCCCAAAAAAAGTGTGCGGGCAGTATTATTTTTTTTCTCGGGGAAAGTAACACATGGGGAAAGTAACGCTCGACAGTAAGTGTCCGAAAAATGCGCGTCAGTTTCCATTTTGTGGCTAAATGGGCGCTATCTGGTCTTTATACGTCATTTTAGCGCTAAAATGGACATTAAGTGGACGTTAGTATGCAAAAAAAGTGGAAAATCTAGCCCTTGGATTTATATAGTGCCTTTCACGACCACCGGACGTCTCAAAGCACTTTACAGCCAATGAATTACTTTTGGAGTGTAGTCACTGTTATAATGTAGGATTATTACTACAGGACAAGTATTAGGACCTGTATTATTCTATGGTTCTATGATTCAGTCAGCTATCAATGGATCACTGCATTAGGCGAGTCACAGATGCTGTGTTCAGGCGTGCCTTTGAATTATTCAGTTCCACATCAATCCACCAAAGCAAAGAGTGAGATTAGACATCAGCACCTTATTACAAAAGCAAAATACTGCGGATGCTGTAAATCTGAAATAAAACTAAAAATGCTAGAAATGCTGAGCAGGTCAGGCAGCATCTGTGGAGAGTGAAACAGAATTAACGTTTCAGGTCAATAACCCTTCATTAGGAATACATAGGAATTACAGCACAGAAACAGGTCATTCCAACCAATCGATGCACCACTCAAGCCTCCTCCCATCTAACATCATCTAAGTCGATCAGCATAACCCTCTATTCCCTTCTTCTCATATGTTAATCTAGACTCCCTTTAAATGCATTGATACTATTCACTTCAACCACTTCCTGTGGTAGTGAGTTACACATTCTCACCACTCTGGGTTAAGAAGCTTCTTCTAAGTTAGCTATTTGATTTCTTGGTGACGATCTTATATTGATGGCCTCAGTTTTGCTCTTCCTCACAAGTGGAAATACTTTCTCTGTGTCGACTCTTATCAAAACCTTTCATAATTTTAAAGATCTCTATTAGGCCACCCCTCAGACTTTTCAAGAGAAAATGGACTCAGCCTGTTCATACTTTCCTGTTAGTATAACCTCGCATTTCTGGTATCATCCTGGTAAATATTTTTTGCACTCTCTTCATTGCCTCTCTATCCTTTTTATAATATGGTGACCAGAATTGTACATAGTACTTCAAGTGTGGTCTAACCAAGGTTCAATACAAGTATAGCATAACTTCTCTACTTTTAAATTCTATCCCTCTAGAAATAAACCCTAGTGCTTGGTTTGCTTATTTATGGCCTTATTAACTTGCATAGATACTTTTAGTGATTTGTGTATTCGTACTCCGAGTTCCCTTTGCTCTTCGACCTCATTTAGGTACTTATTTTCCAAGTAGTTTTTCTTACCAAAATGTAATACCCCATATTTATCTGTATTGAAATTAATTTGCCAATTATATGTACATTCTGCAAGTTTATTAATGTCTTCTTGTAATTTGTTGCAGTCCTCCTCAGTATTGATTATTCCCCCTCATTTCGTGTCATCCGCAGATTTAGAAATTGTGTTTTTGATTCCAAAGTCTAAATCGTTAATATAAATTGTGAACAACAGTGGTCCTAACACTGACCCTTGTGGAGCCCCACTTTCCACCTTCTGCCACTCTTTACACCTACTTTCTGCTTTTTCTCTTGAAGCCAGTTAGCTATTCATTCTGCTCAACTTCATCACAGGCAGTCCCTCGAGATCGAGGAAGACTTGCTTCCACTCTAAAAGTGAGTTCTCAGGCGGCTGTGCAGTCCAATGTGGGAATTACAGTCTCTGTCACAGATGGGGCAGACAGTGGTTGAAGGCAAGGCGGGTGGGGAATCTGGACTGCTGCACGCTCCTTCCGCTGTCTGCGCTTGCTTTCTGTATGCTCTCAGCAACGAGACTCGAGGTGCTCAGCGCCCTCCCGGATGCTCTTCCTCCACTTTGGATGGTCTTGGGCCAGGGATTCCAAGGTGCCAGGAGGCTTTGAGAGTGTCCTTAAAGCGTTTCCTCTGCCCACCTGCGGCTCGCTTGCCGTGTAGGAGTTCTGAGTAGAGCGCTTGCTTTGGGAGTCTTGTGTCGGGCATGCGGACGATGTGGCCCGCCCAACGGAGCTGGTTGAGTGTGGTCAGTGCTTCGATCTTGGGGATGTTGGCCTGGGTGAGAACACTAACGTTGGTGCGTCTATCCTCCCAGTGGATTTGCAGGATCTTGCGGAGGAAGCGCTGGTGGTACTTCTCCAGCGCTTTGCGATGTCTGCTGTATATAGACCACGTCTCTGAGCCATATAGGAGGGCGGGTATCACTACTGCCCTGTAGACCATAAGCTTGGTGCCAGATTTGAGAACCTGGTCTTCAAACACTCTCTCAGGCGACCGAAGGCTGCGCTGGCGCACTGGAGGTGGTGTTGGACCTCGCCCTTGCTGATAGTAGACTCTCGAGATATGAAAAATGGTCCACATTGTCCAAGGCCGCGCCGTGGATTTTAATGACTGGAGGGGCAGTGCTGTGTGGCAGGGTCAGGTTGGTGGAGGACCTTTGTCTTACGGATGTTTAGTGTAAGGCCCAGGCTTTTGTATACCTCGGTGAAGGTGTTGACGATGGCTTGGAGTTCAGTATCTGAGTGTGCGCAGACGCAAGCGTCGTCTGCATACTGAAATTTGATTACAGAGGATGGGATGACCTTGGATCTAGCCTGGAGGCAACATAGGTTGAACAGGTTCCCATTGGTTACATAAGAACATAAGAACATAAGAATTAGGAACAGGAGTAGGCCAAATAGCCCCTCGAGCCTGCTCCGCCATTGAAAAAGATCATGGCTAATCTGGCCGTGGACTCAACTCCACTTACCCGCCCGCTCCCCATAACCCTTAATTCCCTTATTGGTTAAAAATCTATCTATCTGTGATTTGAATACATTCAATGAGCTAGCCTCAACTGCTTCCTTGGGCAGAGAATTCCACAGATTCACAACTCTCTGGGAGAAGAAATTCCTTCCCAACTCGGTTTTAAATTGGCTCCCCCATATTTTGAGGCTGTGCCCCCTAGTTCTAGTCTCCCCGACCAGTGGAAACAAACTCTCTGCCTCTATCTTGTCTATCCCTTTCATTATTTTAAATGTTTCTATAAGATCACCCCTCATCCTTCTGAACTCCAACGAGTAAAGACCCAGTCTACTCAATCTATCATCATAAGGTAAGCCCCTCATCTCTGGAATCAGCCTAGTGAATCGTCTCTGTACCCCCTCCAAGGCTAGCATATCCTTCCTTATGTAAGGTGACCAAAACTGCACGCAGTACTCCAGGTGCAGCCTCACCAATACCCTGTTCTATAGTTTAGTTCCACTCCAGCGAGGAGCTTGTTGATAGTGAGATGGAGCATTGCAGCGAGGAAGATCGAGAAGAGCGTTGGTGCGATGACGCAGCCCTGCTTGACTCCGGTCCGGACGTGGATTGGGTCTGTGGTGGATCTGTTGGTTCATTCTGCTACTTGTCCCCTGACTCCGCAATCTCTTACCTTATTCATTAGTCTATTATGTGGTAACTCAGCGAAGGCCTTTTGGAAATCTGGATAAATTACATCTACATGTCAGGGGAGCCGGTAGTATAGTCCAGCAAGAGTTTCCAGAATTGTAGTGCCTTGCAGCATCCTCCATAATTTGGCCATTATGAAAGGATTGGACCTTGTGAGTACAACAACAACAACAATCTGTATTTATATAGTGCCTTTAACATGGTAAAGCACCCCAAGGCGCTTTACAGGAGCATTATTAAACAAAATTTGACACGGAGCCACATAAGGAGATATTTGGGCAGACTTGGTCAAACAGGTAGATTTTAAGGAGCATCTTAAAGGAGGTAGAGAGGTTCAGGGAGCAAAATCCAGAGTTTCAGGCCTTGGCAGCTGAAGGCACTGCCGCCAATGGTGGAGTGATTAAAATCGGGGGTGCTCAAAAGGCCAGAATTGGAGGAGCGCAGAGATCTCAGAGGGTTGCTGTGTGACAATTTAGAGGCAGTGGAGGGGGCGAGAGGTGGTGGTGAAGTAGAGCTGGGTGTTGTCAGCATTCATGTGGAAACTGACGCTGTGTTTTCGGATGATGTCACCGAGGTCAGCATGTAGGTGGGAAATAGGAGGGGGCCAAGGATAGATCCTTGGGTGACACCTGAGCTAATGATGCGGGGGCGGGAAGAGAAGCCATTGCAGGTGATTCTCTGGCTACGATTAGATAGTAAAGAATGGAACCAGGCGAGTGAAGTCCCTCCCAGCTGGACGACGGTGGAGAAGGGCTGAAGGAGGATTGTGTGGTCAACTGTGTCAAAGGCTTGCTGACCTACATTGACTCCCGGTTAAGGAATACCTCAATTTTAAAATTCTCATCCTTATTTTGAAATCCCTCCATGGCCTCGCCTCTCCCTATCTCTTCCAGCCCGACAACTCGCCGAGATATCTGTGCTGCTCCAAATCTAGTCTCTCGAGCATCCCTGATTTTAATCGCTCCAAAATTGCACAGGAGGGCAAGAAAAAGAGTGGGAGAGCGATAGTGATAGGGGATTCAATTGTGAGGGGAATAGATAGGCGTTTCTGCGGCCGCAACCGAGACTCCAGGATGGTATGTTGCCTCCCTGGTGCAAGGGTCAAGGATGTCTCGGAGCGGGTGCAGGACATTCTGAAATGGGAGGGAGAACAGCCAGTTGTCGTGGTGCACATTGGTACCAACGACATAGGTAAAAAAAGGGATGAGGTCCTACGAAACGAATTTAAGGAGCTAGGAGCTAAATTAAAAAGTAGGACCTCAAAAGTAGTAATCTCGGGATTGCTACCAGTGCCACGTGATAGTCAGAGTAGGAATCGCAGGATAGCGCAGATGAATACGTGGCTTGAGCAGTGGTGCAGCAGGGAGGGATTCAAATTCCTGGGGCATTGGGACCGGTTCTGGGGGAGGTGGGACCAGTACAAACCGGACGGTCTGCACCTGGGCAGGACCGGAACCAATGTCCTAGGGGGAGTGTTTGCTAGTGCTGTTGGGGAGGAGTTAAACTAATATGGCAGGGGGATGGGAACCTATGCAGGGAGACAGAGGGAGACAAAAAGGAGACAAAAGCAAAAGACAGAAAGGAGATGAGGAAAAGTGGAGGGCAGAGAAACCCAAGGCAAAGAACAAAAAGGACCACTGTACAGCAAAATTCTAAAAGGACAAAGGGTGTTAATAAAACAAGCCTGAAGGCTTTGTGTCTTAATGCAAGGAGTATCCGCAATAAGGTGGATGAATTAATTGTGCAAATAGATGTTAACAAATATGATGTGATTGGGATTACGGAGACGTGGCTCCAGGATGATCAGGGCTGGGAACTCAACATTCAGGGGTATTCAACATTCAGGAAGGATAGAATAAAAGGAAAAGGAGGTGGGGTAGCATTGCTGGTTAAAGAGGAGATTAATGCAATAGTTAGGAAAGACATTAGCTTGGATGATGTGGAATCTATATGGGTAGAGCTGCAGAACACCAAAGGGCAAAAAACGTTAGTAGGAGTTGTGTACAGACCTCCAAACAGTAATAGGGATGTTGGGGAGGGCATCAAACAGGAAATTAGGGGTGCATGCAATAAAGGTGTAGCAGTTATAATGGGTGACTTTAATATGCACATAGATTGGGCTAGCCAAACTGGAAGCAATACGGTGGAGGAGGATTTCCTGGAGTGCATAAGGGATGGTTTTCTAGACCAATATGTTGAGGAACCAACTAGGGGGGAGGCCATCTTAGACTGGGTGTTGTGTAATGAGAGAGGATTAATTAGCAATCTCATTGTGCGAGGCCCCTTGGGGAAGAGTGACCATAATATGGTGGAATTATGCATTAGGATGGAGAATGAAACAGTAATTTCAGAGACCATGGTCCAGAACTTAAAGAAGGGTAACTTTGAAGGTATGAGGCGTGAATTGGCTAGGATAGATTGGCGAATGATACTTAGGGGGTTGACTGTGGATGGGCAATGGCAGACATTTAGAGACCGCATGGATGAATTACAACAATTGTACATTCCTGTCTGGCGTAAAAATAAAAAAGGGAAGGTGGCTCAACCGTGGCTATCTAGGGAAATCAGGGATAGTATTAAAGCCAAGGAAGTGGCATACAAATTGGCCAGAAATAGCAGCGAACCTGGGGACTGGGAGAAATTTAGAACTCAGCAGAGGAGGACAAAGGGTTTGATTAGGGCAGGGAAAATGGAGTACGAGAAGAAGCTTGCAGGGAACATTAAGGCGGATTGCAAAAGTTTCTATAGGTATGTAAAGAGAAAAAGGTTGGTGAAGACAAATGTAGGTCCCCTGCAGTCAGAATCAGGGGAAGTCATAACGGGGAACAAAGAAATGGCAGACCAATTGAACAAGTACTTTGGTTCGGTATTCACTAAGGAGGATACAAACAACCTTCCGGATATAAAAGGGGTCAGAGGGTCTATTAAGGAGGGGGAACTGAGGGAAATCTTTATTAGTCGGGAAATTGTGTTGGGGAAATTGATGGGATTGAAGGCCGATAAATCCCCAGGGCCTGATGGACTGCATCCTAGAGTACTTAAGGAGGTGGCCTTGGAAATAGCGGATGCATTGACAGTCATTTTCCAACATTCCATTGACTCTGGATCAGTTCCTATGGAGTGGAGGGTAGCCAATGTAACCCCACTTTTTAAAAAAGGAGGGAGAGAGAAAACAGGGAATTATAGACCGGTCAGCCTGACCTCAGTAGTGGGTAAAATGATGGAATCAATTATTAAGGATGTCATAGCAGTGCATCTGGAAAATGGTGACATGATAGGTCCAAGTCAGCATGGATTTGTGAAAGGGAAATCATGCTTGACAAATCTTCTGGAATTTTTTGAGGATGTTTCCAGTAAAGTGGACAAAGGAGAACCAGTTGATGTGGTATATTTGGACTTTCAGAAGGCTTTCGACAAGGTCCCACACAAGAGATTAATGTGCAAAGTTAAAGCACATGGGATTGGGGGTAGTGTGCTGACGTGGATTGAGAACTGGTTGTCAGACAGGAAGCAAAGAGTAGGAGTAAACGGGTACTTTTCAGAATGGCAGGCAGTGACTAGTGGAGTGCCGCAAGGTTCTGTGCTGGGGCCCCAGCTGTTTACATTGTACATTAATGATTTAGACGACGGGATTAAATGCAGTATCTCCAAATTTGCGGATGATACTAAGTTGGGTGGCAGTGTGAGCTGCGAGGAGGATGCTATTAGGCTGCAGAGTGACTTGGATAGGTTAGGTGAGTGGGCAAATGCATGGCAGATGAAGTATAATGTGGATAAATGTGAGGTTATCCACTTTGGTGGTAAAAACAGAGAGACAGACTATTATCTGAATGGTGACAGATTAGGAAAAGGGAAGGTGCAACGAGACCTGGGTGTCATGGTACATCAGTCATTGAAGGTTAGCATGCAGGTACAGCAGGCGGTTAAGAAAGCAAATGCCATGTTGGCCTTCATAGCGAGGGGATTTGAATACAGGGGCAGGGAGGTGTTGCTACAGTTGTACAGGGCCTTGGTGAGGCCACACCTGGAGTATTGTGTACAGTTTTGGTCTCCTAACTTGAGGAAGGACATTCTTGCTATTGAGGGAGTGCAGCGAAGGTTCACCAGACTGATTCCCGGGATGGCGGGACTGACCTATCAAGAAAGATTGGATCAACTGGGCTTGTATTCACTGGAGTTCAGAAGAATGAGAGGGGACCTCATAGAAACGTTTAAAATTCTGACGGGTTTAGACAGGTTAGATGCAGAAAGAATGTTCCCAATGTTGGGGAAGTCCAGAACCAGGGGTCACAGTCTGAGGATAAGGGGTAAGCCATTTAGGACCGAGATGAGGAGAAACTTCTTCACCCAGAGAGTGGTGAACCTGTGGAATTCTCTACCACAGAAAGTAGTTGAGGCCAATTCACTAAATATATTCAAAAGGGAGTTAGATGAAGTCCTTACTACTCGGGGGATCAAGGGTTATGGCGAGAAAGCAGGAAGGGGGTACTGAAGTTTCATGTTCAGCCATGAACTCATTGAATGGCGGTGCAGGCTAGAAGGGCTGAATGGCCTGCTCCTGCACCTATTTTCTATGTTTCTATGTTTCTATGGTGACTGTGCCTTTCGCGTCCTTTAAGACGCTCCTTAAAAAATACCTTTTTGACCAAGCTATAGGCCATCGCTCTAATATCTCCTATGTGGCTCAGTGTCAGATTTTGTTTGATAACGCTCCTGTGATGTGCCTTGGGATCTTTTGCTATAAAATAAAGGTGCTGTATAAATGCAAGTTGTTGTTGTTGTTATGAAAACTGTTTCCTCATTCATTTACAGGGTTTTTTCTCATTCTTGTGTAATGCATGAGCCATCTATGTTGCAATCACACAAACTAAACATGTCCAAGCAATGCAGAGCAGCAATCAACAAAGTCAATAGAATATTGAAGTATATAGCTGAAACAGTTGAATGTAAGTCAGAGGAAGTTGGGATCAAATTGCATAGTGCTCTGATCAGACTGCATTTGAAGGATTGTGTCCAGTTGTGATTGCAGAGATATCGGTGCTGAAGGTGGTGCTGAGAAGAACTACAAGGTTTATCACTAATGTTAGAGGTCTCAATTAGGAGGAAAGACTGAAGAAACTTGGGGATTTCAGCCTGCAAGTATAGTTAAGAGAATGGAATATTACTTTAAAGTAAATTGCACGAGTAGGACAAGGGGATACAGGTTCTAACTAGTAAACGGAAAATTTAGGACTGACGTCAGGAAATTCTTTTTCACACGAAAAATGATCAACAAATTGAATAGATTCCTTTGCAAGAGTGGTGGATATGAAAACCCTGGAATAATTTAAGAAATAATTGGAAGCTGCAATGGCCACATTGTAGCGTCTTTCTCGATGGGATGAATGGTCTTATTCATATGTAAGTGGCTTGTGAGCTTGTGAAAACAATCGAGATTTTAAGCAAGCATTGTTTTTCTGAACTGTTAGCCTGGCCAGATGAAGAGACTCTGGGGGCTTAATTTCCTCTGATAATGCATTGGTTAAGAACTTGCATTACATTCCATTGTGTGCTATTTTAACAGTGACCAACTGCATTAAAATAACACTTCATGGAACACCACTGAAATAGTTAACTAGTACACTACCAGAGGAAGTTAAATCTCATTTTTTTTTAGCAGCTTGATGTCTGTAAGCATTTAGATTATCAGTGAGAGCAGAAGCTCAATCAGTGTGACCTTCCAGTCCTCACAACTATTCACTATTTCCATTCGACCACTGCAAGTTTAAATTAGGTCAAAATGATAGGGATCATTAGCCCCATCTTTAGCTCCTGACTACTTTAATTCCTATGGGGTGGGTCATGGTTTCCAAGGAAAATATTTTGTAATTCCACTAATTCTTAAGAGCACCTCAGCAATGCTGTCACTTTATTTTGTACCTTGTTGGTGCTATCACAAGATAACAAATGCCAGTCCTCAGAGACAGTGGGTGAAAACGTGTCTCGCTGAAAACAACAGGAACAGTGTAAATGATATTACAACAATATCAAGGGAGTGATTTTCACTTCAGATGGAAGGGGGAGAGAGGGAGGAAAACATTGCGCCCTGGAAATACAAAATATCCGTGAAGTTAGATTTATTCAATTCCATTTCTGGAGTGCAAGTTGCTGAAAGACCTTTTATCTTGTATCTGTAAGTAAAAATTGATTTGAAAATCAAACACAGTGTAAGAGAGGCATCAGGCAAAGGAGAAATGCCCGGAAAATTAATGTCTGTTCACAATTTTCAAAGGATAGATTGAAAAAATTGCACTCTATATTAAAGCAATGTCACAATTGTACTGGAACTGTGAGCTGTAAATACAGTTCCAATATTGCAAAACAAGATTTTGAAAATCAGGCCATTATTTTTTCACGGGGTGTGAAATGATGAACATTACCTAGCAGAGTGCATCACTCCTGTGGAACTGGCTCTCCAGCAGACACACTCAACATTTGGATTTATTTAAACTGCCAGAAAATTCTCACACGTCACTGTCTAGTGAGAGAAAACACTGATACCAACACCAAACCTTAGGGAATATACTTCCCTAAGATTTTTACAGTACAGTATACTGTGTTACCGAATGGGATAAGGATATTCCACCTGATCATTCAGTGATATCCCTTTTTACTTCCGTTTCCATTCATTGATCATCAGGCATCAGAAAATAAGTTGGTATGTAACAGAACATCAAATCTTCTTAATTACCCTTGCACTTTCCAGGGATAGAGCCAGATAAAGAGCAGATATGACTGGACACTATTTAAAAGAAAAAAAAATCAAAGTTAGCATTGGGGATCAGCAATATTGGGTGAAGATCGCCAGTACTAATTGACTGCCTAGTTCAGCTTGCTGATCACTTCCAGTCGGGCATGAATGTCACTATTCAGCAGTTTCACAGAAAATTTGTAATATTGTAATGAGCAACATAATGAGTTCTTGAGGGCAGCAGATGTACTTCTAAGATTTGCACCAGATGCATGCTCAGTGCAACTGACACCAATTGAAAAGAAACATCTGAAACTATAAAGGAAGTGCCAAGTTCTCTTAAAGCTACACTTTCCAGTTTAACTGTCTGAACAGTCTTTTTGTAAAATTTTTAGTTAATTTGTGCTGCTGAAACTTTGCTCGGGTCTACAGTTTGTACCTATTTTTTTGTACTTACTTTGAGAGTGCAAACATGGGGTTCTGCACTATATTTATACTTCCTGGAGGAAGAAGTCCACAAGCGATGGCAGGGTGACCAGCAGGTCAGATTCCCTCACAAATGTCTTTACCACACCATTCATCATCATAGGCTATCCCTCGAACGAGGATGACTTGCTTCCACATGGGTTCAAAGATGCTTCAATGAAGGACGCAATGTTCCAGTCCTGAACTCCAATTGAAGGGGTGGAAGATGCCTGTGCGTGGGTTTTTTTTAATGTGTGGTGACCATTGCACATCAGCCACCACATGGGATTGATAGAGCTAGCTAGGCCTTTCTCCAGTGGCAGGGATTAACCAGGACGACTGGAGACCTGCTCTGCTACCACACCATTAACGACCCTCCAAACCACACATTGACTGCCTTGGGACTGTCCTTCGGCAGAGAGGCTGTGAAAGGGGTGTGCTGTATGATTGAAGCAGTCCACAGCCACATGCCAGTGAAGATGAGCAGATGAGCACAGCCCTCAATTTCTATGTTGCAGGACCCTTTCAGGAGCTACAGAGAACAACAATGACAACTTGCATTATATAGTGCCGTGAACTTAGTAAAACATCCCAAGACGCTTCATAGGAACATTAACAAACAACATTTGACACCAATCCAGGTGAAAAGATATTAGGACAGATGGTCAAAGAGATAGGTCTTAAAGAGTGTTTAAAACAGGAGAGAGAGGTTGAGAGACTTGAGGGAGGGAATTGAAGAGTTTAGGGCCAAGGCAACTGAAAACATGGCCACCAATGGGGATACGCAAAAGGCAAGAATTGGGGGAAGTGCAGAGATCTCAGTGGGTTGTAGGGCTGGAGGAGGTTACAGAAATAAGTAGGGGCGAGGCCATAAAGCAATTTGAAATCACTAGAAATTTGTGGTCGCCACAAAAGCTGCTGGCACCATCGAAAATGGCGGCGCTAGCAGGACTGAAAAATTGGTGCAGGGGGCAAATGATTCTTTGCCCAACACTAAACTCACCGAGTAATGCCTTCTGCTGGCGTTCGCCCTCGCATCAGGCCCCAATGTAGCGTTCCTAAGCGGCATTGCTGCTTCAACAGCCTCTGAAAGCAAGGCTGTGATTTTGCAAAGCATTGTGGGATCTTAAAAGGGCAATGCATTGTCATTTTCTTAAAAGGCAATGCCTTCTGAAATGATAAAAATAATGTAAACATATGCAATGTTTAGCCCTTATAGATCAACTGCCTTCTGAAAAAACAAATTAACATTAAAAAGAATTCCCAAATGAGAGTCTTCAGCTCTTAAAGCTGAATGTCCTTCTACACCCTATGATTCTATATGAAGTGGTTCAACACTAACACAAATGGCTCAGCAAGCCAGGGAAGGAGCACCCAGGGTCTCGCATGCAGCACTCCAGCTTTGTGCAAGGGGTCAACACTGCAAGAGAGATCCTCTATCCACAGGGGCCAGGAGGAGATGGAGGAGATGGAAGAGAAGCAGGAGAACAAGAAGAAGAAGGAGGAGAAGGAGAAAAAGAAAGAGAAGAAGGAGAAGAAGAAGGATGAAAAAGGGTGATGAGTTGATTTCTTGATATCATATTGATGTGTTGTGTATGCGTGCCTGTTTACTGTGTGATGTCTGTAACACTGTTATGCAACACTGAATGTACCCTTACACTGTACACACCTGACCTGTACACCAGAGGGTGCTGCTGCTGGAGACCTAAGGGTTACCTGCACACTGCAGGTAACCCAGTATATAAAGGAGCTGCAAATAAAGGACTACAGGTCTACACAGTTTCAGTATCATACCCTGCCTCATGGAGTCATAAAGGTATCTACATACACTACAACTGGCGACGAGAATGCGTGGTCACGAACTACACGCTCAACATGTCTAACCTCAGCAACTTTCAGCAATTTACAGAGGGGGTAGATTGGTACGCTTTTGTGGAAAGATTGGAACATTTCTTTATAGCCAACGACCTGGATGTGGACACACCGGCTACACAACCGAACAAGCGTCGGGCCATCCTGCTTAGCAGTTGTGGCCCCTCCATCCATTGTCTCGTCAGGGACTTGCTAGCCCTAGCGAAGACAACCACCAAGAGCTATGAGGAACTTGTAACACTTATACAGGAACAATTAAAACCGAAAGAAAGCATCCTCACAGCCAGACACCGGTTCTACATTTACCGGCGACCTGAGGGCCAATAAATTGACAAGGAGCCCACCCAATCCTGTGGCCCTGCCCACCATCCCACAACTACCCACATCACAGTGCATACACACCACCCACTGCTGCCGTGGCTACCCCCCTGAGGGATCCCACAACAGTGACACCCACTTGGTCTGTGTGTGAGGGAGGGGAAACGTATGAGGCTAGCCTCAAGCACAGGGGTCACACCTGGCAACTACACAACCCTCAACACAACCTCCCATAGCCTACCACTGATCACTTCCCCTGGTCATGAAAATAAGGATACTAAAAATGCTTAGGGGGGAGTGTTGTTGTATATGCATGCTTGTTTGTTGTGTGATGTCTGTAGCACTGTTATGCAACACTGAATGTACCCTTACACTGTGCACACCTTACCTGTACACCAGAGGGTGCTGCTGCTGGAGACCTAAGGGTTACCTGCACACTGCGTCGGCATGTCATCACCCTCTCTTAATTTACATTTCGAGGGCCAGCCCTTCTATCGAAGGTGCTAAGGCTCTCACCAAAATGGTGGACATCGAGTCCCGCACTTTTTGGTGAGAGCAGACACTATAGAGGAGGCCGTCATTTTCAGACCGGATCGCGGTGGTGACTCGTGGCAGTGAGTGCGCCAATTTCTAGGCCAAGGATGGCCTAACCGGGAGCCAATGTAGGTCAGCAAGTCTTAGACATGGTTGACCACATAATTCTCCTTGTGATGAAAATATTAAAATTGAGGCGTTGCCCACATCTGCCAATAAATATCCCACAGGTGCATTCACTAAGTGATTGATGCACTGTTTGCAATGTTTGCCAATCAAGTGCTCTCTATCCCCAAAGACAATCAGCAGCATCATGACCACAGTGCACATTCCTTACACATGACAGGATTTCTGGAATCCAGGGAGTCACAAATGCAATACATATTACCCTAATCCTATCTCTAAATGAACCATAAAGTATATCATTATCTCATTGTGCCACTTGTGTGTGATATGAATACAGAATCATGCATGTCAATGTGCATTACACTGGCAGAAACCGCAATGCTTTCATCCTCATACAATTAAGGGTGCCAGCATTATTTGATTGCAACAAGAACAGAAAATGCTAGAAACATTCAGCAGGTTAGGCAGCATCTGTGGAGAGAGAAACAGACCTACAAAATTGGACAAGGCTCGAAAACGGATGTCAGTTATCGCGACATGCACCTAGCCAACGCTCGTTGAGTCTGATGCAGGCAGCACGCAAACTTTGTGCGGCCTGCAAATTAAAATGATTGGAGCAGTAAGGAAGCGCTAAATGTGCTGTTCAATGTCTTAGCGCCTGAGCAGGGGGCCCAAGGTTGTGCAAGGCTTGGACCAATTAAAGCTATCCTGCACTTCTTAAAGATAGACTGAGCCTCTTAAAGGGGAAGTGCATTCTGGCTTTAGCAGGTAGTGGAAGTGGCTGGCAAACAGACTGAGGAGCAAGAAAAGTGCAACATGGCAGAGAGAGCGCTCCTAGATTTTCAAACGCTGCACTAGATGGCCTTGTTGCAGGAAGACAAGAGTAGAAGAGAGGTCCTCTATCCACAGTGGGCCAGGAGGCCCAGCAGACAAACTGTGAGAAGGAATTGAGAACAGATAGCCCTCGTGGTCAATGCCAGCAGTGTAGCCCTGAAGACATGGATGCAGTGCCGCAAGAAGTTTAATTGCCTCACATGAGTGGTCAAAGGTCAGTGAATTCATCTTCAAATGCCATATCACACCAACTGCTCCACTAGGCTCACACACTGCTCAATTCACCACGACCTTCACTCACCTCTACCACCAATCTCTTATTAATCACAACTCATATACCTAATATTCATAGCTTCGCCTCACCCTCATACCTCACACACTTAGCACTGCTCCAAGCCTCTTAAAGACATTTAAGGAGCTATTTCAGAACTCTCAACAAAAATATATCCCAATGAGAAGGAAAGGCTGTAAGAGAAGGGATAACCATCCGTGGCTAACTAAGGTATCAAATTGAAAACAAGGGCATACAATGTGGTCAAGGTGAATGGGAGCCCAGAGGATTGGGAAACTTTTAAAAGCTAGCAAAGAACGACTAAAAAAACAATAAAGAGAGGGAAGATAGATCATGAAAGTAAACGAGCATGAAATATAAAAACAGACAGTAAGAGTTTCTACAGGTACTTATAAAGGAAAAGAGGATGAGACTGGGGAATTAATAATGGGGAACAGGGAACTGGCAGAGACTCTGAGCAAATATTTAGTATCGGTCTTCACAGTAGAAGACACTAAAAACATCCCAATAGTGGATAATCAAGGGGCTATAGGGAGGGAGAAACTTAATACAATCACTATCACTAAAGAAGTATTACTTGGTAAAGTAATGGGACTAAAAGCGGACTAAAATGGGACTTGATGGCTTGCATCCTAGGGTCTTAAAGAAGTGGCTGCATTCGTTGTAATCTATCAAAATTCTCTAAATTCTGGAGAGGTCCCAGCGGATTGGAAAATCGTAAATGTAATGCCCCTATTTAAAAAAGAAAGCAGGAAACAATAGACCAGTTAGCCTAGCATCTGTTGTTGGAAAATGCTGGAGTCCATTATTAAGGAAGCAGTAGCAGGACATTTGGAAAAGCATAATTCAATCAAGCAGAGTCAGCATGGTTTTATGAAATGGAAATCATGTTTGACAAATTTGCTGAAGTTCTTCGAAGATGTAACAAGCAGGGTGGATAAGGTGTGGATGTGGTGTATTTGGATTTCCAGAAGGCATTCGATAATGCACCACATAAAAAATTACTGCACAAGATAAAAGTTCACGGGGTTGGGGGTAATATATCAGCATGGATTGAGGATTGGCTAACTAACAGAAAATAGAGAGTCGGGATAAACGGGTTATTTTCCGACTGGCAAACAGTAACTAGTGGGGTACCGCAAGCTTCGGTGTTGGGGCCTCAACTATTTACAATCTATATTAATGACTTGGATGAAGGGATTGAGTACAATATAGCTAAGTTTGCTGATGATACAAAGATGGGTGGGAAAGCAAATTGTGAGGAGGACACAAAAAATCTGCAAAGGGATATAGACAGACTAAGTGAGGGGGCAAACATTTGGCAGATAGTGTATAATATAGGAACATGTGAGGTTGTCCACTTTAGAAGAAAAAATAGAAAAGCAGATTATAATTTAAATGGAGAAAAATTGTAAAGTGCTGCAGTACAGAGAGACCTGGGGGTCCTTGTGCATGAAACAAAAAAAGTTAGTATGCAGGTGCAGCAAGTAATCAGGAAGGCAAATGGAATGTTGGCCTTTATTGCAAGGGAGATAGAGTATAAAAGCAGAGAAGTCCTGCTACACTGTACGGGGTATTGGTGAGGCCACACCTGGAATACTGCGTACAGTTTGTTCTCCGTATTTAAGGATATACTTGTATTGGAGGCTATTCAGAGAAGGTTCACTAGGTTGATTCCAGAGCTGAGGGAGTTGACTTATGGAGATAGGTTGAGTAGGTTGGGTCTATACTCATTGGAGTTCAGAAGAATGAGAGGTGATCTATTCGAAACATATAAGATAATGAGAGGGCTGGACAAGTTGAATGCAGAGAGTATATTTCCACTCATAGGGGAAACTAAAATTGGGGGCATCGTCTCAGAATAAGGGGCCGACTATTTAAAACTGAGATGAGGGGGAATTTATTCTCTCAGAAGGTTGTAAATCTGTAGAATTCTCTGCCCCAGGGAGCTGTGGAGGCTGGGTCATTGAATATATAGAGACAGATTTTTGAGCAAGAAGGGAATAAAGGATTATGGGGAGCAGGCAGGGAAGTGGAACTGAGTCCATGATCAGGTCAGCCATGATATTAAATGACGGAGCAGGCTCGAGGGGACAAATGACCTACTCCTGCTCCTATTTCTTGTGTTCTTGTGTTCTCACACCCACATCTCACAGCTTGCACACACTGCCAACTATTCAACCATGACAGCCACATCACTCAACAGATTGTATGACACTCACTGACACACTTTCCTTTTTCTTGCAGGAGAAGGTGGCAGCAGGGGCTATCCAAAGGGGCACTGGTGTGCTTGCATAACCTTACCCCAATGCAGGAGATGGTGTTGGCCATTCTTGGGAGGGACATTGCTAAGCCCGTGGCCAGCGGCAGGGCTGAATACATTGAAGATGACAGTATCTTCAAATATAATCCTTCTTCTCACCACACTTCCCTCTTACTCCACAATCTCTTCTGATTTGCAAGCTGCAGATAGTGTAAGCAAGCACCTCTTGCTTTAGCATCTCTACTCATCACATCCTTACCCTTGTGTCTTTCTAATTTCAGGTAGCCAAGAACTAAAACCTGGCCAGGCACTGGTGGAGGAGCATGAAATGCAACATGAAAAATGCAGTGATGCAGAACATACAGCACTGTCACTTGATTTCACGCTCCCAGATACTAGTTCAGATACTGACACTCCGCATACTTTAGAGGATAGGTTAGACGTGGGATCTGCACGTGCTGAGACACCAGGCATGAGTGGTCTGCAGCCATAAGTTCTGCTGTACAGGACTCAGATGAGGACTTTGATGGGGCGGCCAACAGAAGGACATTGATGGGTATGCACAACAAATTGCTTGGTGCATTGGCGGGCCAGTCAAAAATGCAATGGGTAGGAGCATGGAGGAGTCCAGCACCAACCTTGCACAGGGGTTTGCGCAAAGTGTGGAGCCCATCTTTTCCAACATGGAAGGAGTGGGCAGATCTATTAACACATTTGTGGATCCAACTATCACGCAACATCTGATGGCTGCTATCTTAGCTTCCATTGCAGCACAAGCGGAAGCCACCCAATATCTGAGTGCTGCAGTGGAAGCTCAGACTGATGTTATGCAGGCTCAGCTTGCTGCCACACACATACAGACTGCTGCCATCATGGCTGGGTTTACCAGTGTTGAAAGGGGCTTGCAGGGTGTCACAGCAGTCCAGCCATCTGTGCTCTAGCAGCTTACGAGGATTGCTGAGGTGCCGCCTCGGGGAAGTGGCAGTGTGACAGCAGCAAGAACCTGCTGTCCTCTCGCAGGATGACAGCATTTTACCTCCCACCACTGTCTCTCCTCCAGTGTTCTTGCTCTTGCTGATGCCTATCAGAGAGCAAGCCCAGACTGCTGCTGCCCATGCCGAGGTGGTCCAGACCTACTAGGCTAGAACTGCTCGAGGTAGTCCTGCAAGGCCATCTGCAGTCTCCCCCACTGAAAGTCAGAAGCCTTCTACCAGCCATGTTGCAGCCACTGTGGTAATATTGCAAAGAAAAGCAAAGCAAGAAAGAATTGGATTTATATAACGCCTTTCACAACCACCGAATATCTCAAAGCGCTTTACAGCCAATTAAGTATTTTTGGAGTGTAGTCACTGTTGTAATATAGGAGCACTAGGACAGGCAAACGCACATGGAAGACAGGCACTATGGCTTTCGTTATATGCATGCAGGTGTGGCTGGGTTGCACACTGGAGTCAACAGTCAGGTGGTCAGCGGATAGTCCTTGTCATACAGTAGCCATCCTCTGGTTTGTCGTGATGGCTGAAAAGTGGTACACTGAGGAACTGCCGTAGAATGAAGGCATCATGATTGTGGCCAGGATACCAGGCATTGACTTGCACTGAGTATGGTCGCACATCAGCTGGACATCAGGTCTTCCACTCGCGGCACATCTCCGAATTGAGATGCAGCACCCTCAAACGATGAGCATGCAGTCAATGGCACCCTGCGCCATGGGAAAGCCTGCTTTCCTGGTGAAGCCATGTGCTTGCTCTGCCTGCTTCTCTCTGGCAAGGGAGAATGAAATGTATTTACCTCTCCTTACATACAGAGCCTCATTCACCTTCCTTACATAGGAGTGGATGGCAAATTGGAAATGTTACAGGTGTCGCTTGCTCCAGCCTGGAAGGAAACATAGAAAATAGGTGCAGGAGTAGGCCATTCTGCCCTTTGAGCCTGCACCACCATTCAATAAGATCATGGCTGATCATTCACCTTAGTACCCCTTTCCTGCGTTCTCTCCATATCCCTTGATCCCTTTAGCCATAAGGGCCATATCTAACTCCCTTCATATATCCAATGAACTGGCATCAACAACTCTCTGTGGTAGAGAATTCCACAGATTCACAACTGTCTGAGTGAAGAAGTTTCTCCTCATCTCAGTCCTAAATGGCTTACCCCTTATCCTTAGACTATGTCCCCTGGTTCCCCAACATTGGGAACATTCTTTCTGTATCTAACCTGTCCAGTCCAGTCAGAATTTTATATGTTTCTATGAGATCCCCTCTCATTCTTCTAAACTCCAGTGAATACAGGCCCAGTCAATCCAGTCTCTCCTCATATGTTAGTTCTGGCATCCCGGGAATCAGTCTGATGAACCTTCGCTGCACTCCCTCAATAGCAAGAACATCCTTCCTCAGATTAGGAGACCAAAACTGAACACAATATTCCAGGTGAGGCCTCACCAAGACCCTGTACAACTGCAGTAAGACCTCCCTGCTCCTATACTCAAAACCTCTAGCTATGAAAGCCAACATACCATTTGCCTTCTTCACCGCCTGCTGTACCTGCATGCCAACTTTTAATGACTGATGTACCATGACACCCAGGTCTCGTTGTACTTCCCCTTTTCCTAATCTGCCACCATTCAGATAATATTCTGCCTTCATGTTTTTGCCACCAAAGTGGATAACCTCACATTTATCCACTTTATACTGCATCTGCCATGCGTTTGCCCACTCACCTAACCTTTCCAAGTCCCCCTGCAGCCTTTTAGCGTCCTCCTCACAGCTCACACCGCCACCCAGCTTAGTGTCATCTGCAAACTTGGAGATATTACACTCAATTCCCTCATCCAAATCATTAATGTATATTGTAAATAGCTGGATCTCAGCACTGAGCCCTGCGGCACCCCACTAGTCACTGCCTGCCATTCTGAAAAAGACCTGTTTATCCCGACTCTCTGCTTCCTGTCTGCCAACCAGTTCTCTATCCATGTCAGTACATTACCCCCAATACCATGTGCTTTAATTTTGCATGCCAATCTCTTGTGTGGGACCTTGTCAAAAGCCTTTTGAAAGTCCAAATACACCACATCCATTGGTTTTCCCTTGTCCACTCTACCAATTACATCCTCAAAACATTCTAGAAGATTTGTCAAACAGGATTTCCCTTTCATAAATCCATCCTGTCAGTGCTTACCAAATGCGCTGCTATTTCATCTTTAATAATTGATTCCAACATTCCAAGGAGACCGATGCGAAGAGGTTCGAGGCCACAGTCACCTTTACAACCGTTGGCAATGCTATCCTCGCCTTGGACTGTGGCTGCAGGTCCACCTGTAGCAGGTGGCAAATTTCAGTGAGCACCTCCTTAGAAAACAGAGATGTCGTATGTATGTTCATTGCTGAGGTTGAGGTAGGGGAGTTGCTCCCTGAAGATCCTAGGTGAATATGGCCTCCTGCTGAGAGTCCTTCTCCCCTTCCTGCCTCTTCTAGCAGCTTGTCCTGCTCTGTGTCGCCTCTGCTCATTCTCCCTGTCATGCTGCAGGCCAAGGGAGATAAAACTACTGCGCCCATGTCTTGTAGTGCTGAGCGGTCTGTGCCTCGGGTGCTGTGCTGGTCTGTTCCCGGATCCAACCTCAGATGAGGGCTTGCTTTGCCTCTGAGCATGGGGGACGTTGATCGCTGCAGGAATGAAATCTTCCCAGCTCCAATGGATCTTCTCCATCCACCTTCTTCTGAGTAGCGTTGGTCCATCACCTGCAACAATCCACAGTGGTAACTTGTGCACCACGCCATCATGGAGTACCTTTACATCCGCACGACCGATGACTGGGATAAGTTCATTGGTGTAGGTGCGCAGCTTTGCCTGAACCGGGACCAACTTGGGTCATTCAGCCTGATTGTCCCATAGCCTCTCAAAGGCTTCTTGATTCATTACTGACTGGCTCGCCCCCGTGTCCACTTCCATGAAGACTGGAACGCTGTTTATCTATATTTCCATTGTCAACGGGGAACATTCTGTGGTGCAGATAAACATGCCATACACCTCATCATGGGGCTGAGCCGCCTCTCTGACTATCGTTTCATAATTCACGCTGGATTCATGGCCATCTGCAGACTCTTCATCAACACAGTGAGTCATATTTATTTTACACATTCGCTAGAGGTGGCCCTTTGTGCTGCAGCCTTTACACACATAATCCTTAAAGCAGCAGTGGTGAGCCCTGTGATTCCCTTCGCAACGCCAGCGTGGTGCTACTCGATTAGCCCCCCTCAGCGGACTCTGAGTTAAGGGACTCTCTCCCCTGAGGAGGTTCACGTGCTGCAGTCCAGCCTCTAAAAGGCGCTATTCTGTGTACATTACTTGCCGGGTTTGAGTCCTGAGGATGAGTCATCCGCCTCGAGCCGCAGGTCGAGGTCATGAATGCTTGGCTCATGGTGGTGGCCTTCGGCAGTGTGACTGTGGTATCCGCAGATAGTAGTCTGTGAAGAAGGCCCTCGTGCCGATTCCGCAGCGCTTCAGTGAGGTGGTCGCCGAAATCACACGGTGCCGCCAGCCTCCTGAGGTCTGCAGTATATTTCGCGATTTTCTGGCCTTCGGGCCGTCGGTGGGTATAAAACCGATGCCTGGCTGTGATGATGCTCTCTTTCGACTTGAGTTGTTCTTGGATCAGCGTTACAAACTCCTCGTATGTCTTGGTCATTATCTTCGCTGGTGTCAGCAAGTACCTGACAAGGCCATAGACGGAGGACCCACAAATGGTTTAGCAGGATAGCTCTGCGCTTATCAGCCAGTGTGGTTGGATTATTGCCTGCCAGGTCGTTTGCTGTTAAGAAATAATCGAGCCTTGCCACAAAGGCATCCCAATCATCACCATCGGCGAACTGCTGCAATATACCAAGTTTAGCCATTTTCGCGTGAAAGTCCACAATCTCGTCGCCAATTGTTATGTCTTTAGATGCTCTGATAATGACTCCATGAGGCAATGTATTGTACTTGAACTGTAGTGACCTTAGTCTATTTAATATAACTCCAGAATGAGGATCACACATGCTGGCCTGCCTTTTATACTGGGCCTGGCACACCTGTGCAGGTAACATACAAGTCTCCCACTGCAGTGCCCTCTGCTGGCACACCTTAATGACCATACAGCTGGTGTACAAATTTCCCATAGTAGTGCCCTCTGGTGGCACATCATACGTAATAGAACAAGCAGTAAACATGTTTGGATACATGACATCACTCTCCCCCAAGTCCTTAGTGCAAATCACCTTCATGCATTGACTGTGCTCTGGGCTTAGCTCTATCTGGTTGACCCTTGGAGGGTCGTTTCCATCTTGGGTGAGTGGGTGGTGTTTCGTTGGCAGTAGAGGTGCTGGTGGTTTCTTTTGTGTATCCATGACCACTCCATTCTCTCCCCCCCACATATAGATTATGCGGTGGCTCATTACATTCATATATATTCAAGTCCAGAAAAAAAAAATTGCATTTACATCATTACATTTGTGGTACGGTTGTGAGGCAAGTACATTTGACTGGTGAGATACATTCTTGGAATCAATGTATTCAGTCAGCACCGGTGCGTGAAGACAAACTAGTACCGGAACTGCTGGATGGTGTCCAGGTAGTCTGGTGGCGGTGCGGTGCCCAGTGCTGGCAGTGCGAACCCAGTTGGCTCAAGTTGCCTGCTCTCAGGGCCTTTGCCATTGCTTCTTGCATCGGGCAGGTTCACAAATGCCTGTGACCTCCCTGTCCTTTCATAGAAACATAGAAACATAGAAAATAGGTGCAGGAGCAGGCCATTCGATCCTTTGAGCCTGCACCGCCATTCAATATGACCATGGCTGATCATTCAACCTCAGTACCCCACCCCAGCCTTCTCTCCATACCCCCTGATCCCTTTAGTTGTAAGGGCCACATCTAACTCTCTTTTGAATATGTCCAACGAACTGGACTCAACAACTTTCTGTGGCAGAGAATTCCATAGATTCACAATTCTCTGAGTGAAAAAGTTTCTCCTCATCTCAGTCCTATATGGCTTACTCCTTATCCTTAGACTGTTTCTCCTGGTTCTGGACTTCCCCAACATCGGGAACATTCTCCCTGCATCTAACCTGTCCAGTCCCGTCAGAATTTTATACGTTTCTATGAGATCCCCTTTCATTCTTCTAAATTCCAGTGAAGATAAGACTAGCCGGTCCAGTTTTTCCTCATATGTCAGTCCCAGGAATCAGTCTGGTGAACCTTCGCTGCACTCCCTCAACAGCAAGCATGTCCTTCCTCAGATTAGGAGACCAAAGCTGCACACAATACTCAAGGTGTGGTCTCACCAAGGCCCTGTACAACTGCAGTAAGACCTCCCTGCTGCTATACTCAAATACCCTCGCTATGAAGGCCACCATGCCATTTGCTTTCTTTACTGCCTGCTGTACCTGCATGCCTACCTTCAATGGCTGATGTACCATGACACCCAGGTCTCATTGCACCTCCCCTTTTATTAATCTGTCACCATTCAGATAATAATCTGCCTTCCTGCTTTTGCCACCAAAGTGGATAACCTCACATTTATCCACATTCTACTGCATCTGCCACGCATTCTCCGAACCTGTCCAAGTCCCCCTGCAACCTCTTAGCATCCTTCTCGCAGCTCGCACTGCCACCCAGCTTAGTGTCATCTTGCGCCCTGGGCCGCTGCTGCTCCCTGAGGAGAAGTCATCTGGCAGTGCGCAGGGAACTGCTGACTCACTTGCCTAGGCGTTATTTGGTTTGGGATCCTGGCTGGTCTCGGTCCCATTTGGAAGAACCGTTGCGGGTGACCCTTCGTTCCCGGATGCAGCCTTGGTGGTGATAGGGTCTGGGGGCTGCGCCTTAGCACGGTTTGCTCTTTCAGACTTATGGCGGTTGATGCCATCGGTGCCTGAGAAGTGGAGCCGATCAGGGGCAGGGTACCACAGCAATACTATTAGACCTTAAAAGGAACTGGAAATTTCTTTAGAAGGAAAATTTTGGTGCAATCGACATTACTGACATATTTTATTCTATATAACGTATGAAATTCATCCCAAAACAGGCAGTAATTCAGAGGAAAATCCAGCCCAAAATATCGAGCGTAAGAAGGGTAAAAAATGTAATCATTGGTCTGTACTGTTGATCTCAGGCTGGTTAACTGTAGGGTGTTATAATTAGCTTCAGTTGCCCCGAGGTTAAAGGAGGGAGACGTTAATTAGAGTTCTTGCTGATAGCCACTATGAGGTGATGTACGCTAGAAGTGCTCATATGGATGTTAGGTAAAAGCAGGATCAGACTTTGGCAAGGTAGCGAAAGGCTGCTTCATGCATCTGTGAAGCCATACACCAGTGTAAGGGCTTAAACCTTCAAGAGAACGTGAAAGGAAAGAAGATTAATCAGAAAAAAAAATATATATGTATCCTCACTCTAACATGGGCATAGCTCGCTTTCAGGCCATGAATGGGTGATTGATGCACACACGCGGGTACCTGTTATTGCCAACACGTCATTATTCCAGGAACAGTAGGTTAGGCCTGGCTTGCTAAAATGATTGACCATGTATGCATCATTGATCAATATGTCGCACAAAACATTGGGGAACTTCTTACTTCTGTTCCAGAGCCAGTATTAATGCAAAAATCACAAGCTCAACAAGCCCATAGATATAATTAATCTGGGAAAATAGGAAATAATAAATTAAGATTAATTGAAAGAGGTTTGAAAAATGCTCATTTTTTATTGTTTATTTTGCAGAAAAAATCTGTAAGCACAGTTCTATATCTCTAGCTTCTCTAAATCCCGTCCACTATCCATCAGTCTCAGATATTCAGGATAAATATATTGCTGTGCTTCTTTTCTTCATGTGAACATTACCTCTTAACATTGCACAATATTTCTTATTTTGTCCACAGTTAATTGATTCATAAATCTCTCAGAAACAGGTGATTCAAGCAAATAAGAGACACAGGATGTTTTAGCAAGTTGGTGTGAGGTGCAGTGTGCAGAGAACCTGAAGCCAGAAATCTTAATACATAGAAACATAGAAAATAGGTGCAGGAGTAGGCCATTCGGCCCCACGAGCCTGCACCACCATTCAATATGATCATAGCTGATCATGCATTTCAGTACCCCATTCCTGCTTTCTCTCCATACCCCTTGATCCCTTTAGCCATAAGGGCCACATCTAACTCCCTTTTGAATATATCTAACGAACTGGCCTCAACAACTTTCTGTGGTAGAGAATTCCACATGCCCACAACTCTCTGAGTGAAGAAGTTTCTCCTCATCTCGGTCCTAAATGGCTTACCCCTTATCCTTAGACTGTGACACCTGGTTCTGGACTTCCCCAACATCGGGAACATTCTTCCTGCATCGAACCTGTCCAATCCTGTCAGAATTTTTAATGTTTCTATGAGATCCCCTCTCATTCTTCTAAATTCCATTGAATACAAGCCTAGTCGATCCAGTCTTTCTTCATATGTCAGTCCTGTCATCCCGGGAATCAGTCTGGTGAACCTTGCTGCACTCCCTCAATAGCAAGATTGTCCTTCCTCAGATTAGGAGACCAAAACTGTACACAATATTCAAGGTGTGACCTTACCAAGACCCTGTACAATTGCAGTAAGATCTCTCTGCTCCTATACTCGAATCCTCTCACTATGAAGGCCAACATGTCATTTGCCTTCTTCACTGTCAGCTGCACCTGTATGCCAATCTTCAACGACACCCAGGTCTCATTGCACCTCCCCCTTTACCAATCTGTCACCATTCAGATAATAATCAGCCCTCCTGTTTTTACCACCAAAGTGGATAACCTCACATTTATCCACATTATACCACATCTGCCATGTATTTGCCCACTCACCTAACCTAGTCTAACCTACAATGACTGAGGAAATGCTGTTATCAAGCATCATCTCGAATTTATAAGCCTGGCAAAGTCCGACCAGTACCTTTCTTATGATTATTTATTAAACTTTAAATAATTTTGGAGTTGAAATCTCGTACTATTTAACAATACATTTGTAATTTAGCACAACTTCCACTGAATTTGCAAGGTTACTATGTACAAGATATGAGTCCTGCTCATTATTGCCACATTCACTACTTGATAATACTATGTAATGTGGTCTTCAGGAATAGTGGAGAGGGGGACTAGACATTAAAAACCATGCTTAAAAAGTTATGTGTGAGCCACCCGACTTATTGGGCGACTACTCTTCCCAAGTTTTTGATGACCATACGCTCCAGTCTTCACTCTAATACAGGCATAGCCCCCTTACAAGCCATGACAGAGCGATTGATGCACACACCCGGACACCTGTTACTGCCAACATGCCACTGTTCCAAGGAGCAGTAGATTAGGCCTGGCTTGATACAATAATTGACCATGTATGCATCACTGATCAGTATGTTGCACAAAACGTTGGCAAGTGTAGGAGTCAATATAAAAGGTATTTCAAGGAGAAAATCCACCCACCTGAGTAGGAGGTGGGAGATGTGGTTATGGTACATGATTATGGGAAGAAGGATCACTTCTTTTTGCCCAAATGGAAAGGACCCTTCCAGAAAGTAGCCAAAGTAAGCCCTGTAGTATATTTATTACAGTATACAGGGAAGAACAAACAAAAGCGTACACAGTGGTACCACATTAACCAACTCAAGAGTGCTGAGAGAGCACAACCTGACTCACCAATTGATAATAACCCAGATACTGTGCTTGATGTATTTTCAGGTCCGCCCAGAGCCGACCATCGTGCAAATGATCCTCGATCCTCGACGATGTCCCTGTCAGCTGGTGGCGGCACACCTCGCATCATTTCTTCCTTCATATCAAATCTCCTCAGACGGTCGGAGTATATAATCTTCACTAAAGGTTCGGACACTAACACCATGGGCTCAATTTTCCCCCATGATTTGCGGCGTTTTTTTTGGAGCAGGCAGCTTTTTTTGGCGCATTGAGTTAAATTTTTGGCTTTTTTTTCCAAACTTTCCCCCTGTGATCTGTGCCAGCGTAACGGACTTAGGTACGATTTTTCTAGGCCAATTTTTTTTCATCTCAAAGGGGGCGTTCCTTCATGTCTGCGCCGTTTTTTTCAATTGTTCGCAGTTTGGCCAACATTTTTCTCTATTACGTTGGCATATCTGGCCATTCCCAAAAAACCTTCTGGTGAGTTAAGAAACCAGCGCACATTCACAAATCTGTGCTGAAAAGACGCCATTGTTTTTAAATTGAAGATTTTGGAGCGAGTCAAGAACACTGTCGAAATCAATAATAAAGTTCAACTTTTTTTTACCTGTCAACGTAGAAGTGTAAATTTGTTGGATTTCACAAGTTTTCTCATTTTTTTACTCACTCACACGCCATCACCGAACGACTTGAAGAAGGTCTGGAGGGTTGTAGGTTTGGCCGACAGAATCGGCCTCGCGTCCGGACACAGCAGCTCGGGGTTTGGCTATAAAACAAGCCGTGGTGGTGCGGGGGTGGGGTGGGGGGGGAGATAGGAGAGGAGGGAGAGATAGTCGATCTTACGGCTTGCAGCCCAGGGAGGGAGAGAGATAGCCGATCTTACGGCTTGTAGCCCATGGAGGGTGAGGGAGAGAGAGGCCACAAAATTCAAGGGGTTGGGTGGGACAGAGGAGAGGTCACAAGACCTTTGTGTGTGGTCCATCCATACAGACCTTGGGGAGAGAGAGAACTGCAAACCTGTACTGCCTGCTTTCCTGCCATTTTGAGCTCCTTTGAAAGTTTAACTTTAAGTACGGAGGCAATACTGACAATGCCATACCTTGTGCGAGCCTTCTGCATCATGGTGCTACGTAGGAAACAATTGATTAAAGGTCATCGCATCAGGAACATCAGAGCCCATAGGGTGCTGGGCAGGAGGCCTTACCCACCTCGGGTATATCGAGACAGGCGTTCATTCCTGCACCTGAGTGATGCAGACTGTGTCAGAAGGCTGCGTTTCCGCAAAGAAGTTGTCCGTGAGAGCTGTGAGTTGGTGAAACCAGACATGCAGCCGAGAAGTGTCAGGAGGACTGCTTGTCAGTTGAAGTGAAGGTTACAGCTGCACTTTCATTCTATGCCTCTGGATCGTTTCAAGCTACAACTGGGGATCTGTGCGCCATCTCTCAGCATGCAACACATGTCTTCATTCGCCGGGTCACAGCTGCATTGTATGCGCGGAGGAATGACTTCATCAAGTTCACCATGACCGCCCAAGCAATCCATGACAGCGCTGTGGGCTTCTCAAGGATTGCTGGCTTTCCAAAGGTACTGGGCTGCATCGATTGTACCCACATTGCCTTGCGAGCACCTTTGGAAGATTCTGAGATGTACAGGAATAGAAAAGGCTTCCACTCCATTAATGTGCAGCTCATGTGACGACATGCATTACATCATAGAAATATAGAAAATAGGTGCAGGAGTAGGCCATTCAGCCCTTCAAGCCTGCACCACCATTCAATATGATCATGGCTGATCATGCAACTTCAGTACCCCATTCCTGCTTTCTCTCCATACCCCTTGATCCCTTTAGCCGTAACGGCCACATCTGATTCCCTTTTGAATATATCTAATGAACTGGCCTCAACCAACTTTCTGTGGTGGAGAATTCCACAGGTTCACAATTCCACAGGTTTCTCCTCATCTCAGTCCTAAATGGCTTACCTCTTAGCCTTAGAATGTGACCCCTGGTTCTGGATTTCCCCAACATCGGGAACATTCTTCCTGCATCTAACCTGTCCAATCCCGTCAGAATTTTATATGTTTCTTTGAGATCTCCTCTCATTCTTCTAAATTCCAGTGAATATAAGCCTAGTCGATCCAGTCTTTCTTCATATGTCAATCCTGCCATCTCAGGAATCAGTCTGGTGAACCTTCGCTGCACTCGCTCAATAGCAAGAATGTCCTTCCTCAGATTAGGAGACCAAAACTGCACACAATATTCAAAGTGTGGCCTCACCAAGGCCCTGTACAACTGCAGTAAGACCTCCCTGCTCCTATACTCAAATCCTCTAGCTATGAAGGCCAACATGCCATTTGGCTTCTTCACCGCCTGCTGTACCTGCATGCCAACTTTCAATGACTGATGAACCATGACACCCAGGTCTCGATGCACCTCCCCTTTTCCTAATCTGTCACCATTCAGATAATATTCTGCCTTCGTGTTTTTGCCACCAAAGTGGATAACCTCACATATATCTACATTATACTGCATCTGCCATGAATTTGCCCACTCACCTAACCTGTCCAAGTCACCCTGCAGCCTCTTAGCATCCTCCTCACAGCTCACACTGCCACCCAGCTTAGTGTCATCTGCAAACTTGGAGATATTACACTCAATTCCTTTGTCTAAATCATTAATGTATATTGCAAATAGCTCGGGTCCCAACACTGAACCTTGTGGTACCCCACTAGTCACTGCCTGCCATTCTGAAAAGGATCCGTTTATTCCTACTTTTTGCTTCCTGTCTGCCAACCAGTTCCCTATCCACATCAGTACATCACCCCCAATACCTTGTGCTTTAATTTTGCACATTAATCTGTTGTGTGGGACCTTGTCAAAAGCCTTTTGAAAGTCCAAATACACCACATCCACTGGTTCTCACTTGTACACTCTACTAGTTACATCCTCAAAAAATTCTAGAAGATTTTTCAAGCATGATTTCCCTTTCATAAATCCATGCTGACTTGGTTTGATCCTGTCACTGCTTTCCAAAAGCGCTGCTATTACATCTTTAATAATTGCTTCCAACATTTTCCCCACTACTGATGTCAGGATAACTGGTCTATAATTAACCGTTTTCTCTCTCCCTCCTTTCTTAAAAAGTGGGGTTACGTTAGCTAACCTCCAATCCATAGGAACTGATCCAGAGTCTATAGAATGTTGGAAAATGATCACCAATGCATCCACTATTTCTAGGGCCACTTCCTTAAGTACTCTGCGATGCAGACTATCAGGTCCTGGGGATTTATCGGCCTTCAATCCCATCAATTTCCCTAACACAATTTCCTAACTAATAACGATGTCCTTCAGTTCCTCCTTCTCGCTAGACCCTCGGTTTCCTAGTATTTACGGAAGATTATTTGTGTCTTCCTTCTTGAAGACAGGACCAAAATATTTGTTCAATTGGTTTGCCATTTCTTTGTTCCCCATTATAAATTCACTTGATTCTGATTGCAAGGCACCTACATTTGTCTTCACTAATCTTTTTCTCTTCACATATCCATAGAAGCTTTTGCAGCCAGTTTTTATGTTCCCTGCAACCTTCTCTCGTACTCTATTTTCCCCCTCCTAATTAAACCCTTTGTCCTCCTCTGCTGAATTCTAAATTTCTCCTAGTCCTCAGGTTTGCTGCTTTTTCTGGCCAATTTATATGCCTCTTCCTTGGATTTAACACTATCCCTACTTTCCCTTGTTAGCCACGGTTGAGCCACTTTCCCCACGTTATTTTTATACCAGACGGGGATGTACAATTGTTGAAGTTCATCCATGTGATCTTTAAATGTTTGCCATTGCCTATCCACCGTCAACCCTTTAAGTATCATTCGCCACTCTATCCTAGCCAATTCACGTCTCATACCATCGAAGTTACCTTTCTTTAAGTTCAGGAGCCTAGTCTCTGAATTAACTGTGTCACTCTCCATCTTAATGAAGAATTCTACCATATTAAAGTCACTCTTCCCCAAGGGGCCTCGCACACCAAGATTGCTAATTAATCCTCTCTCATTACACAGCACCCAGTCTAGGATGGCCCTCTAGTTGGTTCCTCGACATACTGTTCTAGAAAACAATCGCTTAAACACTCCAGGAAATCCCCCTCCACCGTATTGCTATCAGTTTGGTTTGCCCAATCTATATGTAGATTAAAGTCACCCATGATAACTGCTGTACCTTTTTTGTACACATCCCTAATTTCCTGTTTGATGCTGTCCCCAACCTCACTACTACTGTTTGGTGGTCTGTACACAACTCCCATTAGCGTTATCTGCCCTTTGGTGTTCCGCAGCTCTACCCATACAGATTCCACATCATCCAAGCTAATGACCTTCCTTACTATTGCTTTAATCTCCTCTTTAACCAGCAACGCTACCCCACCTCCTCTTCCTTTCTGTCTATCCTTCCTGAATATTGAATGACCCTGGATGTTGAGTTCCCAGCCTTGGTCACCCTGGAGCCATGTCTCCGTAATCCCAATTACATTATATCCACTAACAGCTGTCTGTGCTGTTACTTCATCCGCCTTATTACGAATGTCCCTCATATTGAGACACAGAGCCTTCAGGCTTGTTTTCTAACACTCTTTGTCCTTTTAGAATTATGTTATAATGTGGCCCTTTTTGATTTTTGCCTTTGATTTCTCTGCTCTCCACTTTTACTTATCTCCTTTCTACCTTTTGCTTCTGCCCACATTTTACTTCCCTCTGTCTCCCTGAATAGATTCCCATCCCCCTGCCATATTAGTTTAAACCCTCCCCAACAGCACTCGCAAACACTCCCCCTAGGACATCGCTTCCAGTTCTGCCCAGGTGCAGACCGTCCGGTTTGTACTGGTCCCACCTCCCCCAGAACCGGTTCCAATGTCCCAGGAATTTGAATCCCTCCCTTTTGCACCATTCCTCAAGCCACATATTCATCTGAACTATCCTGCTATTTCTATTCTGACTAGCACGTGACACTGGTAGCAATCCCGAGATTACTACCTTTGAGGTCCAACTTTTTAATTTAACTCCTAGCTCCCTCGATTCAGCCTGTAGGACCTCATCCCATTTTTTACCTATCTTGTTGGTACCTATATTCACCACGACAACTGGCTGTTCACCCTCTCCCTCCAGAATGCCCTGCAGCTGCTCAGAGACATTCTTGACCCTTGCACCAGGGAGGCAACATACCATCCTGGAGTCTTGATTGCGGCCGCAGAAACGCCTATCTATTTCCCTTACAATAGAATCCCCTATCACTATAGCTCTCCCACTTGTTTTCCTGCCCTCCTGGGCAGCAGAGCCACCCACGGTGCCGTGAACTTGGCTGCTGCTGCCTTCCCCTGATGAACCATCTCCCCCAACAGTATCCAAAGTGGTATATCCAGGTAAATACCTGTAAAGAAATAATTTTAAAACATTCCACTTACCTTTTTTACAGGATCTTGACATTCACCATTCAGGACAGAGCAGCTTCCACGCAGCGGTCCACCACCGTCCTGCCGCCGATTCCAGCCGACTCCCGCCCACACCAATCTGGCCTCTCGGCCGGCGGGAGTCTACTTCCGCGCATCATCTGTCTGCTGATGTCAGCGGGCGCTTCCCGGCAGCTCTCCCCTCCCGCCCGCTCCAGGCCACTGGACGAAAGTGGCACTGGGCGGTTCGAGCAGAGGAATGTCGGCGGCAGTAGGCAGCAGTTGGCGGTAAGTTCATCCATTTCAGCCCCATGGTGTATATATAATTTTAATTATGCTGCCTAGCAATGAAACAATTCAAATGAAACAACCTCTGTTTAGCGTAGCTACTGTGATCCTAGGTAATGTCTTGAAATGAATTTATTCAGAATGCTTTGTTGAGGTGAACTGCTCGTGGTTGACCAGCCTTATATTAATCACTGTGGCTCAGGACAATACCCATCTCGTAAAGAAATTAGCCCATTGATAATTAGCTCATGGCTGATCAGAATCATCTCCTTCCAATCTAAACTCTTCCAGTTGAAATTAACCAATCAATCTTATCTTTCCTGACCTTGTTATGTTGGAAAAGCAACATCACATTTAGAGGATCCGAGTGCAAGGATCAGGCTTACAAGACCAGTGTCAGTACAGGTGATTGTAAGAGATTAGTAGGAGAGGAAGAAGCTACTGATACTGCCTGACCTGCTGAGTATTTCCAGCATTTTCTGCTTTTATTTCCAATTTCCAACATCCCCAATATTTTGGTTTTGTTTTACCGTTGATATTTATTTTGGTGATAGCACAATAGTAAGTGCACTTATTTTGAGCTCAATTATTCATACTGCATGTTAAGAACTGTAGGGAAAAGGTTGGTGTGATGTGAGATTCCAAGATGCATTTTGGGGAACCTAACAGCTTGATACAGCTGGCTGGCTCTATCATGCTGCTGCTCGGCAGTCATGCCAAACGGAATGAACTCCCCTTATCCCTCAAAAATGGAGTCAGTGGCCTGACAAATGCAGACCTTGACAGCTCCCTATGTGATGTTACACAGTTCCCCCGGCTGCTTGGAATGAGTCAGTGACATAAAAGCGTTAACCATGGTAAATTTTACATGCACAGGCACAGAGTTGTGTGGGCAAATGATCTTGAGGGCAGGTCTTCACGCTAAAAGTGACAAAGCTCTCCTCTTTGATGAAGCACACTCTTCTCACACAGAGCTCCTCACTCTGAGGCCTTCATACTATCTATAAGGATTGTAAATTCTTTGAGGAGGGTTAATATCTTAGGTGCTGCATCATCTTCAAATACTGCCTCACCCTCCATTCCTCCATCCTGCACTGCTCCTCCCTCTCCTCTCTTAAAACAAAGGGATGCCCATTGGGAGTCCCATCGCTGTAATTCAGTACCTCTTACTTTATAGGGGGGAAAGAAATTCGATGGAAATACAAGCCCTCAGGCTGTCAGAGCCATGGTCAGTTCTGTCTAGGTACACAGTTAAAAAAAAAAAATCCAAAAATGAAATCCAAGAGGAAAGGGACCCAGCTTCTGTGGAGTTAAGGAATCTGGATCTGAGCATTATGAGATCAGTACTTGGAGAACTCTTCCATGTTGACTGACAGGAGCATTCATAAAGAGATCATGAGTAGCAACATTCCATCACAACGTCTCCCACCTTCCTGCCAATTCCAATCATTGTATACATAACCATCTGTCTTTCTGGCTCCCATTAGCAAAAATGCACATCTCTCCTACCAGACCTCGTGTGAGCTCATGAGATCATTAAGGAACAGAGCTACTTCAAAGTAAACATCATATTTAATTTAAAATAAGAATACTCATACCTGTCTCATTACTGTATTTCCCATGGGTGTCCTGATGTGCCTTTCTAATACCTACCTTGGTGCTGCCACTAGATGCCATTTGAGGACCAGTGTTGTGAGAGATGGTTGGCTGCTGCTCTGGTCCAAGAGGCTCTTTAGTCTGAGGTGGGCTTCGCCTCATGACAGCTGAGTTCTCGGAAGAATGTGATGTGAATTGCATCTTTTGTGCAACTGCCAGTGTTGCCTCCTGCGTGCTCTTTGTGTAGACCTTTAAGGAACTAGGCTGAAGGCCTGACATCTGCTGCTATCTTGCAAAATACCAGCATCATATTGATGCCACTGATACTGGGTCCAGGTTCTGCATGGGCACCAGCGGCAGATCTAATGGCTCTCACTTGAAAGCCCGAAGAGAATATCTCCAGCAAGCCCGCTCAAAGTGCCTGAAGTTCAGAATGCAGAGCTTTCTCAAGATTATCCCCCGAGGCCTCCTGGGCTGCTGTCTTTGCCTGTCTGAGGAGGAACCAACTTGTCCTGAGAGGCTGCTGTGGGAATGAACAGTTGCAGATGGCAAAGAAGCTGCCAGATGCTCCATTGATTTCTGCAATGAGGAAAAAGCTTCCCCAATGTTGTTACATATGACAGCATGGAACTGAATTGATATCCTGGTCATATGCCAGACAATCTGGGAGATAGATCTTGGTGCCTGTGATGTTTGCTGAGCATTCTTCTTTTTGTAACAGGACTGACATCTCAGTGGATGCATCCTCAACCGTGGAAAGGCATTTCCATCCACTCCCTGTTCTTCTGTCTCTAACAGTAACAAATTGTATTTATACTGCGCCATTAATATAGTTAAACACCTCAAGGTGCTTCACAAGTGCAATTATCAGACAAAATTTGACACTGAGCCACATAAAGAGATATTAGGACAGAAAATAGGTAGGTTTTAAGGAGCATCTCAAAGGAAGAGAGATAGGTAGAGAGGCGGATAGGTTTAAGGAGGAAATTTCAGTGCTTAGGACCCAGGCAGCTGTAGACACAGCCATCATCTTCATCTCACCAGATGGAAGTCTCTGAGCTAGTACATGGGACAGATAAGGCTGGTTACAAAAGCTTTGTCATAGATGGAGAGGTACAGGCATGCCAGAGATACAAGGGGCAAGATATCTGGCCATCATCATTACCCTCATTATCAACAACAGCAGCATCGAGCACCATATAAAAACTTTCTTCCAGCATCGTCATCATCTTCTTCCTCTGCACAGCCCTTGCTGTGTGGCACCTGCAGCAGAAGAGAAAAGGAGATAAGTGAGGGTGTGCAGCATCCAGAGAGGGTGAATAGCTACAGACAGCATGAATTCCTATGGCAATTTGTTCCTTTGCAGTGTGCAGTAGGAACAGGTTCTGCTTAGCATCAACTCACCTGCAGCTAGTACTGGCCTATCGAATTCGTCATCTCTGACTACCAAAGCTGCTTGCCTCCCCTGGAGCTCAATAGCCTTTTCTTTGAAATCTGTCAGCTTCCTGATATCCGAGGTTCCTGTGTCACTGGCCTGCCTGTCCTGGGCATTGTGTGGCAGTTTCTCCTCGATCAATATTAATGGCATTTGCTGAAGGTGAGTGTTATGTATATAATAACTCGATAGACTGAATACTGTAAACTAACACAGGTACAAACCTGGCTCTGCTTTGTTAGGGTCCAAAGTGATTACATGATGGCTTGCCTTTTATATCTGCGCCACACACACGTGCCTACAGCCCAATGACCTCCGACAGTGGCGCCACCTGGTGGCTAGTAACCCCAAGCATACTTACATGACAATATCCCCCTTTAACATATTTGTAACAGTCTGTTTACAAATTGAGATGGTCCAGGGCTTTCCGCTCCCGAGTTGATCGTTTCAGTTCAATTCCAGCCTTGGGCGAGCATTCTCTGTCTGTTATGACTGGGGGCTGGGTAGCCGATCTGGTGGGCGTGGCAATGACCTGTCAGTGATTGAAAGTCCAGATTCATTGATGACAGCAGGGTCCTCTGATGACTGAGGGTAGGTTGGTTGGTCACTGATTGTGTCTTCCTCAGACTGTTCCGGTTCATCCGTGTGCCGCAGCTTTATCTGATCAACATGTTTCCTGCATGTTTGCCCATTCTTGAGCTTAACGATAAACACTCTGTTACCCTCCTTGGCCGTAACAGTACCGGCGATCCACTTGGGGCCTTGACCATAATTTAGTACATACACAGGATCGTTAGCAGAAATGACACAGCCGTGCGATCATGATACCTCTGCTGACTTTGACGTCTGTATTCAACATGATCATTCAAGTCAGGGTGGACAAGAGAGAGCTTGGTCTTGAGATCTCTCTTCATCAATAGTTCAGCAGGGGGGATCCCAGTAAGCGTGTGGGGTCTTGTCCTGTAACTAAGCAAAATGCATGACAAGCGAGTATGCAGTGAACCTTGAGTTACACGTTTCATACTCTGCTTGATGGTTTGGACAGCACGCTCTTCTTGACCATTAGATGTGGGTTTGAATGGTGCTGACCTCACATGTTTGAGACCATTGAGTTTCATGGACTCTTGAAACTCCAGACTAGTGAAGCAGGGCCTGTTGTCGCTTACAACGATGTCGGGCAGACCATGAGTGGCAAACATGACACGAAGGCTCTCAATGGTAGCTGTGGATGTACTGGATGACATGATTATACAGTCTGTCCACTTGGAATATGCATCCACCACAACTAAAAACATCTTTTCCAGGAAGGGACCTGCAAAGTCGATGTGGATCCTGGACCATGGTTTAGATGGCCACGACCACAGACTCAGCGGCGATTCCGCTGGTGCTTTACTAAACTGCATGCAAGTGCTGCACTGATGTACACCTGATTCCAGATCAGTGAATTCCAGGCCACTGTTCATGGGACCTGGCAATGACTTTCATCATGAACATACCGGGATGAGTGCTATGTAGATCATGTACACATTTCTCTCTGCCTTTTTTAGGCATAACAACATGATTACCCAACAGTAAACAATCTGACTGAATGGATAGTTCGTCTTTGTGACGGTTGTAAGGTTTGGTCTCATCACCCATTTGTTTGGGTATGGCAGACCAATCACCACTAAGGACACAACATTTCACAACCGATAATATCAGGTCCTGGCTGGTCCAGGTCTTAACTTGTTGAGCCGTGACAGAGGTTTCTTCACTTTCAAAAGTATCCATAACTAACAGTAGGTCTGCAGGTTGTGGAGTCTCCACCTCTGGTGTGGGCAACGACAGACGGTTTAGTGCATTGGCACAATTCTCGGTGCCAGATCTATGGCGAATGACATAATCATAGGCAGATAATGTCAGCGCCCACCTTTGGATGCGGGATGATACATTGGTATTGATACCTTTGTTTTCCTAAAACAATGAAATGAGTGGCTTGTGATCTATTTCCAGTTCAAACCGAAGACCAAACAGATACTGATGTATATTTTTAACCCCATACACAAAGGCTAATGCTTCTTTTTCTACCATGCTGTAGGCTCTTTCCGCCTTTGACAAACTTTTAGAAGCATATGCAACAGGTTGTAGTTTACCCAACTCATTAGCTTGTTGGAACATGCAACCAACTCCATATGACGAAGTATCACAGGCCAATACTAGAAGCTTACACGGATCATAATGTACCAGCAGCTTGTTAGAACAAAGCAGATTAGTAGCTTTCTCAAAAGCCCTATCTTGAGACGCACCCCAAACCCAGTTGTCGCCTTTTCTTAGCAGCATGTGCAGTGGCTCTAATGAAGTGCTCAATCTAGGTAGTAAATTACCGAAGTAGTTGAGTAGACCAAGTAACGAACGCAGCTCCATCATATTCTGAGGCTTGGGTGCATTTTTGATGGCCTTAGTTTTCGAATCCGTAGGCCTGATGACATCAGCAGCAATTTTCCTCCCCAGGAATTCGACTTCCGGTGCCATGAAGTTGCACTTCGAACGTTTCAGTCTGAGTCACGCTTTGTCCAGGCGATGTAGAACCTCTACCAGGTTGTTCAGATGTTTGGCGGTGTCACGACCTGTGACCAGGATGTCATCTTGGAACACGATGGTTCTAGCGATGAACTTCAGTGGACTCTCCATCTTCCTCTGAAATATGGCTGCAGCCGAGCGAATTCTGAAAGGACACCTGTTGTAGATAAAACGGTCCTTTATGAGTGTTGATGCACAGAGGTTTCTTTGACGTCTCGACCAGCTCCTGTGTCATGTAGGCCGACATCAGATCCAGTTTAATGAATGACTTCCCTCCAGGCAGCGTTGCAAACAGGTCATCAGCCTTCGGTAACGGGTATTGATCCTGTTTCAAAACTCGTTTGATTGTAACCTTGTAATCTCCACAAATCCTGACAGTGCCATCACTCTTAAACACAGGAACAATGGGGCTGGCCCATTCGTTAAATTCAACCGGTGATATGACCCCCTCACGCTGAAGTCTGTCCAGTTCAATTTCGACCTTCTCCCTCATCATGTACGGAACAGCCCGAGCTTTATGATGAATGGGTCTTGCAACCGAGTCCACGTGGATCTGCACCTTGGCTCACGTGAAATTGCCGATGCCTGGTTCAAACTGCGAGGGTAACTTGCTCAGCATTTGAGCACATGGAGTATCATCCTCTGACAACAACGTTTTGAGATCATTCCAATTCCATTTTATTTTTTCGAGCCAATTCCTGCCGAACAATTGTACATCCTAAGGAGGACACAAACAACCTTCCGGATATAAAAGGGGTCAGAGGGTCTAGTAAGGAGGAAGAACTGAGGGAAATCCTTATTAGTCGGGAAATTGTGTTGGGGAAATTGATGGGATAGAAGGCCGATAAATCCCCAGGGCCTGATGGACTGCATCCCAGAGTACTTAAGGAGGTGGCCTTGGAAATAGCTGATGCATTAACAGTCATTTTCCAACATTCCATAGGCTCTGGATCAGTTCCTATGGAGTGGAGGGTAGCCAATGTAACCCCACTTTTTAAAAAAGGAGGGAGAGAGAAAACAGGGAATTATAGACCGGTCAGCCTGACCTCAGTAGTGGGTAAAATGATGGAATCAATTATTAAGGATGTCATAGCAGCGCATTTGGAAAGAGGTGACATGATAGGTCCAAGTCAGCATGGATTTGTGAAAGGGAAATCATGCTTGACAAATCTTCTGGAATTTTTTGAGGATGTTTCCAGTAGAGTGGACAAGGGAGAACCAGTTGATGTGGTATATTTGGACTTTCAGAAGGCTTTCGACAAGGTCCCACACAACAGATTAATGTGCAAAGTTAAAGCACATGGGATTGGGGGTAGTGCGCTGACGTGGATTGAGAACTGGTTGTCAGACAGGAAGCAAAGAGTAGGAGTAAATGGGTACTTTTCAGAATGGCAGGCAGTGACTAGTGGGGTACCGCAAGGTTCTGTGCTGGGGCCCCAGCTGTTTACACTGTACATTAATGATTTAGACGAGGGGATTAAATGTAGTATCTCCAAATTTGCGGATGACACTAAGTTGGGTGGCAGTGTGAGCTGCGAGGAGGATGCTATGAGGCTGCAGAGTGACTTGGATAGGTTAGGTGAGTGGGCAAATGCATGGCAGATGAAGTATAATGTGGATAAATGTGAGGTTATCCACTTTGGTGGTAAAAACAGAGAGACAGACTATTATCTGAATGGTGACAGATTAGGAAAAGGGGAGGTGCAACGAGACCTGGGTGTCATGGTACATCAGTCATTGAAGGTTGGCATGCAGGTACAGCAGGCGGTTAAGAAAGCAAATGGCATGTTGGCCTTCATAGCGAGGGGATTTGAGTACAGGGGCAGGGAGTTGTTGCTACAGTTGTACAGGGCCTTGGTGAGGCCACACCTGGAGTATTGTGTACAGTTTTGGTCTCCTAACTTGAGGAAGGACATTCTTACTATTGAGGGAGTGCAGCAAAGGTTCACCAGACTGATTCCCGGGATGGTGGGACTGACCTATCAAGAAAGACTGGATCAACTGGGCTTGTATTCACTGGAGTTCAGAAGAATGAGAGGGGACGTTTAAAATTCTGACGGGTTTAGACAGGTTAGATGCAGAAAGAATGTTCCCAATGTTGGGGAAGTCCAGAACCAGGGGTCACAGTCTAAGGATAAGGGGTAAGCCATTTAGGACCGAGATGAGGAGAAACTTCTTCACCCAGAGAATGGTGAACCTGTGGAATTCTCTACCACAGAAAGTTGTTGAGGCCAATTCACTAAAGATATTCAAAAGGAGTTAGATGAAGTCCTTACTACTAGGGGGATCAAGGGATATGGCGAGAAAGCAGGAAGGGGGTACTGAAGTTGCATGTTCAGCCATGAACTCATTGAATGGCGGTGCAGGCTAGAAGGGCCAAATGGCGTACTCCTGCACCTATTTTCTATGTTTCTATGTTTCTATGTCTGGCGTAAAAATAAAAAAGGGAAGGTGGCTCAACCGTGGCTTTCAAGGGAAATCAGGGATAGTATTAAAGCCAAGGAAGTGGCATACAAATCGTCCAGAAATAGCAGTGAACCCGGGGACTGGGAGAAATTTAGAACTCAGCAGAGGAGGACAAAGGGTTTGATTCGGGCAGGGAAAATAGAGTACGACAGGAAGCTTGCAGGGACCATTAAAAAGGGCTGCAAAAGCTTCGATAGATATGTAAAGAGAAAAAGGTGAGTAAAGACAAACATAGGCCCCCTGCAGTCAGAATCAGGGGAAGTCATAACGGGGAACAAAGAAATGGCAAACCAATTGAACAAGTACTTTGGTTCGGTATTCACTAACGAGGACACAAACAACCTTCCGGATATAAAAGAGGTCAGAGGGTCTAGTAAGGAGGAGGAACTGAGGGAAATTCTTATTAGTCTGGAAATTGTGTTGGGGAAATTGATGGGATTGAAGGCCGATAAATCCCCAGGGCCTGATGGTCTGCATCCCAGAGTACTTAAGGAGGTGGCCTTGGAAATAGCGGATGCATTGACTGTCATTTTCCAACATTCCATAGATTCTGGACCAGTTCCTATGGAGTGGAGGGTAGCCAATGTAACCCCACTTTTTAAAAAAGGAGGGAGAGAGAAAACAGGAAATTATAGACCGGTTAGCCTGACATCAGTAGTGGGTAAAATGATGGAATCAATTATTAAGGATGTCATAGCAGCACATTTGGAAAGAGGTGACATAATAGGTCCAAGTCAGCATGGATTTGTAAAAGGGAAATCATGCTTGACAAATATTCTGGAATTTTTTGAGGATGTTTCCAGTAGAGTGGACAAGGGAGAACCAGTTGATGTGGTGTATTTGGACTTTCAGAAGGCTTTTGACAAGGTCCCACACAAGAGATTAATGTGCAAAGTTAAAGCACATGGGATTGGGGGTAGTGTGCTGACGTGGATTGAGAACTGGTTGTCAGACAGGAAGCAAAGAGTATGAGTAAATGGGTACTTTTCAGAATGGCAGGCAGTGACTAGTGGGGTACCGCAAGTTCTGTGCTGGGGCCCCAGCTGCTTACATTGTACATTAATGAGTTGGACGAGGGGATTAAATGTAGTATCTCTAAATTTGCGGATGACACTAAGTTGGGTGGCAGTGTGAGCTGCGAGGAGGATGCTATGAGGCTGCAGAGTGACTTGGATAGGTTAGGTGAGTGGGCAAATGCATGGCAGATGAAGTATAATGTGGAGAAATATGAGGTTATCCACTTTGGTAGTAAAAACAGAGAGACAGACTATAATCTGAATGGTGACAGATTAGGAAAAGGGGAGGCGCAATGAGGCCTGAGTGTCATGGTACATCAGTCATTAAAGGTTGGCATGCAGGTACAGCAGGCGGTTAAGAAAGCAAATGGCATGTTGGCCTTCATAGCGAGGGGATTTGAGTACAGGGGCAGGGAGGTGTTACTACAGTTGTACAGGACCTTGGTGAGGCCACACCTGGAGTATTGTGTACAGTTTTGGTCTCCTAACTTGAGGAAGGACATTCTTGTTATTGAGGGAGTGCAGCGAAGGTTCACCAGACTGATTCCCGGGATGGCAGGACTGACATATCAAGAAAGATTGGATCAACTGGGCTTGTATTCACTGGAGTTCAGAAGAATGAGAGGGGATCTCATAGAAACATTTAAAATTCTGACGGGTTTAGACAGGTTAGATGCAGGAAGAATGTTCCCAATGTTGGGGAAGTCCAGAACCAGGGGTCACAGTCTAAGGATAAGGGGTAAGCCATTTCGGACCGAAATTAGGAGAAACTTCTTCACCCAGAGAGTGGTGAACCTGTGGGATTCTCTACCACAGAAAGTTGTTGAGGCCAATTCACTCAATATATTCAAAAAGGAGTTAGATGTAGTCCTTCCTACTGGGGGATCAAGGGATATGGCGAGAAAGCAGGAATGGAGTACTGAAGTTACATGTTCAGCCATGAACTCATTGAATGGCGGTGCAGGCTCGAAGGGCCGAATGGCCTACTCCTGCACCTATTTTCTATGTTTCTATGAACAGTATTGGACTATTGCCTGGAACAATCCATAACGGTAAATCATGAACCGCACCATCATACGACACCTTGACTACTGCACTGCCAATCACCGTTATGAGTTCTTTAGTATACGTACGCAACTTGGCATTGACTGGATTCAGCTTAGGCCTCACAGCCTTAGTATTCCCACAGCTTGTCGAATGTCCTCTGGCTCATTATTGATTGACTCCCACCTGTGTCCAATTCCATCGATACCGACACACCGTTAAGTTTCACATTAATCATTATCGGTTGACTCTTTGTTAGGAATGAATACAATTCATACACTTCCTTCTCTGGTATCTCAGATTGCATGTCCGGATCCATGCTATACTGGTCATCATCCTCTATGTGGTGTGTCGCAGCACGCTTACTCAGTTGCGGACACATGCGCTGGAGAGTCCCCAGTCTCGAACAGCCTTTACAAATGTACTGTTTAAACCGACACTGATGAGACCGATGATTGCCCCCACAAAGCCAACATGGTGAAATCGGATTCATTCCCATTGGCGGACTTTGGGCAGCCACAGGTTTCACATATGCAGTCGAGCAGGCCCTGCCATATGTAGCTCTGCCAAACGACTATACAATCTTGTTTACAGTACTTGCCTAGTTCCGATTTTCAATGATATCTGCTTTAAGTATTTGTCCGTCGTCATGCATGCCTGGGCAATTGTGATGGCCTTGCTCAAATCCAGCATCTCCGCCACCAGTAGCTTACGCAAGATCACCTCGTGGTTGATGCCGATTACAAAGAAGTCCTGCAGCATGTCTCCCAATGCGTTTTCGAACTTACATGGTCCAGCTAGACGTCTTAGGTCGGCAACAAATTCTGAACATATCCTGGCCCTCAGAACGAACGTGCTTGTAGATATCGTGAGATGATGATGCCTTCTTCTGGTTTGAGATGGTCACGTACCAGCGCACACAATTCTTCATAGTCCTTGTCCGTTGGACTTGCTGGGGATTCTTTATGAGTCCATAGATTTTCAGACCGCAAACCGTGAGGAAGACCAACCTGCGCCTAACTGCGTCCATGGGTTCCTCCATTTTGTTGGCCACAAAGTACTGGTCCAGGCGAGTTACAAAATCTGCCCAGTCCTCTCCCTCCATGATTCTTTCCAGAATTCCAATTGTGCTCATTTTTGCATGCGAATGTTCTTAAGTTACCTCGTCGACAAATGTTATGTATATAATAACTCAATAGACTGAATACTGTAAACTAACACAGGTACAAACCTGGCTCTGCTTTATTAGGACCCAAAGTGATTACATTACATGATGGCTTGCCTTTTATACCTGGGCCGCACACACGTGCATACAGCCCAATGACCTCCATCAGTGGCTCCACCTGGTGGCTAGTAACCCCAAGCCTACATACATGACAGTGAGCATCTGAAGAACACTTCCCACCAGACAGTTAATATAGCCGAGCGGACAATCCTTTGGGGGCCCTGTAATGTGAGAGCTTGGATATTTATAAGGGCATGAAAGAAGAGCTTATGTGAGAGTTTCTGACACTTATTTCTGGGGGTGAGACAGATAGCACTCAGCACCAATGCAACCTCCTTTTATGTGGCTCTGGTGACCCCATTTTGATGGCCTCCTTCTGTATGAGCCCAGCAGGCAGTCTCTCCTCTGGTGAATCTCGTCCAGCTGGAAATTAAATCTGCCCCTGAGAAATTCTGGGCTTGCTCACTCCTGTCACCACATCCTTGCGATCCACCAACATGTGACGTGAAAGCCATGGTGAAGTCTTGAGAAATCACAAAAGAATCCTTCAGAATGAAATCACTGCAATTGAACATTCTGACAGAAGCTGGAGAAGAAAACACACCACTTACTTGTGCCTTCAGGAAGCTGACCATGATGCAATGAAAGGCTGGGGTAAAAGCTTCAAATCTATGTTGTACTGGGGGCCAAATAGCCTCTAACTCATATCTAAGTGTAACTGCACAGTGGAGCTGGGTAGATCAAGGTTCAAATGATAGGAGATAAGGATATGGAAATAAAGGCATAAATATAGGCAGTTTATTTTTTTGTTTATGAAATGAATGGCTCCATCTTCTTCTATGACACAGGTAATAAAGCATGACACTGTACACTGTAGGTTCTTGACTAAGCTCGAACTGTTGCACCTATAACTGAGCACAGACATCACAGAATAAGGGTTAGTTACCATATAAAGCATCTAGTCAAGTTAGGATTTTTGTGTTGCATGCTCCTCTTTTTCTCGCTTGTAGTTTGCCTTCACTGTGCTTGGCAACAACTGTGGCCTTTACTTCCCTCATTCACTGGCCTTAGTAGTTGGGTTGCTACTGTCATGTATGTAACCTCTATGTAACACCACTGCAATACTGTATATACTTAAGCAATGCACACCTTGACCACAGTGGGTGAACTCGTGGGAGACACTCCTTACCTGATCATCCAGGTATATAAAGGGAGGTCCCATGCAGGGTCATCACTTTTCGGTCCTGTGAATAAAGGTTCAGATCATAGAGTGACCTTGTCCATAGAATGTACCTTGTGTGGATTTTGTGCCATTGAGTAAGGACTTTGCATTGGTGACAAGAAACGGGAATCAATGATCCACGAGAATAGCCACCGGTAGCACAGAGGAACAGTACTGTGTTGGTGAGGACTGGGACGATTTCATTGAGAGGCTCCAGCAAAGCTTTGACATGAAAGAATAGCTGGGAGATGCAGCGACCGACAAGCAAAGGGCTCATCTGCTGACCAGCTGCAGACCTAAGACTTACGCGCTCATGAAGGACGTACTAGCACACGAAAAGCCGGCAGACAAAACCTTTGAAGAGCTCAGCAAACTAATCGGTGAGCACCTCAAACCGGCGAGCAGCATACACATGGCCCGACACAGATTCTATACCTACCGACGTCGTGAAAGACAGAGCATACCGGACTTCGTTGCGGACCTCCGGTGGTTGGCCAGCCTTTGTAAGTTCACAGACGCCTGCAGGGGGGAGATGTTAAGGGATTTCTTTATTGAGGACATCGGTCATGCGGGGATTTTCCGAAAGTTAATTGAGACCAAGGACTTGACTTTGGAAGCGGCGGCGTTGATGGCTCAGACTTTCATGTGAGGGATGAGTAAACCAAAATAATATAAGTGCGCAATTCTGCCTCCAACGCGGCGGGGGATCAGGGAGTCAATATCATAAACGCAACTCAGAGCTCTGCAGGCAGGCAAGGGCAGTTTGACACACCCCAGGCAGCAATAGACCCCAGAGTAGGTTTTCAACAGAGACAATGGCAGGCTGAACGGACATTTACGTCATCACAGTGGACAATGCAGTCTGGGATGAGGCCATTGACACCCACTAACAGGGTACTCAAGGGCAGTCAAAGAGACAATCAGCGAGGAATGCCGGGACATAGCTCTTTTGTTCACAACAATGGGAATCTCAGCTCATGCTGGAGGTGTGGGGGCAAACAACCTGCCAGGACTTGCAGGTTTCAACAATTTGTCTGCAGAAAATGCAACCTCAGTGGCCATTTAGCTCGAATGTGCAGGAAGTCTGAAACCAGGCTAATTTACAAGGTGGATGGACCAGAAGAGGGGTCTGTGATGCAGGATGACTCTTGGGGCAAATCAATGGACGCTAAAGTTCAGCGGGTTCATGTGGCAAACATTCACAGCTCATATACCAAAATGCCACCAATGATGATGAAGGTTTTATTAAACGGCATCCCTGTACGCATGGAGCTGGACACGGGGGCCAGCCAGTCACTCATGAGCATTCAACAATTCAAAAAGCTATGGCCACACAAAGCCAGTAGACCCAAACTAGAACGCATTGAGACACAACTACGGACGTATACCAAAGAAATCATTCCAGTACTAGGCAGTGCAATGTTGGCGGTCACACACAATGGATCAGTGAACTGGCTGCCGCTCTGGATTGTCCCGGGCAATGGTCCCGCACTGTTGGGAAGGAGCTGGTTAGCTGAGATGAACTGGAAATGGGGGGATGTGCATGCCATGTCATCTGTGGAGCGAAGTTCATGCTCACAAGTCCGACAACAATTTGAGTCACTATTCCAACCTGGCGTCGGGACGTTCAAAGGTACCAAAGTAGTGATACGCATCACCCCGGATGCCAGGCCAGTGCACCACAAAGCCAGAGCGGTGCCGTATGTGATGCGGGAGAAAATTGAGAGTGAATTGGACCGTTTTCTGAGAAAGGGCATCATCTCACCCATTGAATTCAGCGACTGGGCGAGCCCCATTGTTCCTGTCCTAAAAGCGGATGGTTCTGTCAGGATCTGTGGCAACTACAAGGCCACTATCAATCGGGTGTCCCAACAAGACCAATACCCGCTCCCGAGAGCGGAGGATCTTTTCGCCACGCTGGCAGGCAGCAAGCTGTTTACCAAGTTGGATCTCACTTCAGCCTACATGACCCAAGAACTGGCCGACGAATCTGAACTACTGATCACCATCACTATGCACAAGGGACTGTTCGTTAACAACAGGTGCCCGTTTGGCATTCGGTCAGCAGCCGCGATTTTTCAAAGAAACATGGAAAGCCTGCTAAAATCCATTCCTGGAACAATCGTATTTCAGGACGACATCCTCATCACGGGTTGTGACACGGTGGAACATCTCCACAACCTGGAGGAGGTGCTACGCCGAATGGACCAGGTAGGCCTGTGACTCAAGAAGTCGCAATGTGTGTTTTTGGCTTCCTGGGCAGGAGGGTTGCTGCAGATGGGATTCGGTCCACAAAACAGAGGCGATTTGACGACTGCCCAGGCCCGGCAACACATCGGAGTTGCGTTCATTTCTGGGACTCTTGAACTATTTCGGGAACTTTCTGCCGAACTTAAGCACGTTATTGGAGATGCTTCACGTGCTCCTGCGTAAGGGTTGTGATTTTTTTTAAGGGGGACTGTCAAGAATGGGCTTTCAATTGGGCGCGGAACCTACTTTGTTCAAATATGTTATTGACCCTGTACGACCCCTGTAAGAAATTGGTTCTGACATGTGATGCATCGTCCTATGGGGTCGGGTGCGTGTTGCAGCAGAGTAATGCTGAGGGCCAACTACAACCTGTGGCTTATGCTTCCAGGTCGCTCTCTCAAGCAGAACGGGGATATGGGAAGGTTGAGAAGGAGGCACTCGCGTGTGTCTATGGTGTAAAAAAAATGCATCAGTACCTTTTTGTTCGGAGGTTCGAATTAGAAACGGACCACAAGCCGTTAACATTCCTGTTGTCAGACAGCAAGGCTGTCAATGCCAACACATCAGCCCGCATACAGCGATGGGCTCTCACGCTGGCTGCTTATCACTACTCCATCCAGCACCGGCCGAGCACCGAAAATTGCGCTGATGCGCTCAGCAGACTTCCCCTGGTCACCACTGAGGGGGCAGCGGAACAAAGCGCTGAGATGGTCATGGCCGTTGATTCCTTTGATAGCGCAGGCTCCCCCATCACAGCCCGCCAGATCAAAATCTGCACAAACATAGATCCCCTCCTATCTATGATTAAGAAATGTGTCCTGGCTGGGGATTGGGCACCCGCACACTGAGCATGCCCTGAGGAGGTCAGACCATTTCACAGGCGATGGATGAGCTCTCTGTAAGGTCCTTACTCAGTGGCACGAAACCCACACGAGGCACATTCTATGGACAAGGTCACTCTATGACCTGAACCTTTATCCACAGGACCAAGAAGTGATGACCCTGCGTGGGACCTCCCTTTATATACCTGGATGACCAGGTAAGGAGTGTCTCCCACAAGTTCACCCACCGTGGTCAAGGTGTGTATTGCTTAAGTATATACAGTATTGCAGTGGTGTTACATAGAGGTTACATACATGACATAACCTCCCGCCCAAAGTCTTATTGGGATCATAGGTTAAGTCTTTCAGGTGGTCTATGCTCCCTCGTGGAGCGCCGCAGTTGGGGCTCTGGTTGTTGAGCCTTGGCGTGAGTGTCTGTCACCTGTGGTGATTCCGGCCTGTCCAGGCTGACCGCCAGGATTGTGCATGCTGCTGAATGTTCTTGTTGCTCGTTCACTGGCGGTGGTGTGGACAGCATCTCATGATCTTCCTCGGGTTCCTCAGTGTCCATGCTGAACCTTTTTTTTACTTGGTCCAGATGCTTACGGCATAGCTGCCCATTGTTAAGTTTAATCACGATGACCCTGTTCCCCTCTTTGTCTATTACAGTACCCTCAAACCATTTTGGGTGATTGAGGACGAATACAGGGTCATTTATTTTTATACATCCCGCCCTTGAATTTCGGTCATGGTACTCGTTTTGGGACTGACGCTTGCCCTCAACTATGTCGGTCAGGACTGGGTGAATGAGGGACAACCGAGTTTTGAGTGTTCGTTTCATAAGTAGCTCAGCGGGTGGGACCCTCGTGAGCGAGTGCGGTCGGGCCCTATAGGCCAGCAGGAGGCGCGATAGGCGGCATTGAAGGGAGGGTCCTTGAATCCTGAGCATGCCTTGTTTAATGATTTGGACCGCATGTTCCGCCTGGCCATTGGAGGCCAGCTTGAACGGTGCTGTCCTGACATGGTTGATGCCATTGCCCGACATGAACTCCCGGAATTCGTAGCTCGTGAAACATGGGCCATTATCGCTAACAAGGATGTCCGGCAAGCCGTGGGATTGCAAAGACCGCACGTAGACTCTCCACAGTGGTGGATGTCGTGCACGGATTCAAAATGATGCACTCGATCCATTTCGAGTACGCATCTACCACAACAAGAAACATTTTTCCCATGAACGGGCCCGCGTGGTCGACATGAATGCGTGACCATGGCCTGGTGGGCCAGGGCCACAGGCTGAGCGGGGCCTCCCTGGGGGCATTACCCAGTTGGGCACACGTCGTGCACCTGCGAACACAGTGTTCCAGGTCTGAATCAATTCCCGGCCACCAAACATGTGACCGGGCAATGGCCTTCATCAGAACGATGCCTGGATGCTCACTGTGAAGTTCCATGATGAATGCCTCCCTGCCCCTCTGGGGCATGACTACCCAGCTGCCCCATAGTAGGCAGTCGGCTTGGATGGAGAGGTCATCCATCCGCCTGTGAAACGTTCTAACCTCCTCAGGGCATGCTCCGTGTGCGGGCACCCAATCCCCAGTCAGGACACATTTGTTAATCAGAGGTAGGAGGGGATCTCTGTTTGTCCAGATTTTGATATGGCGGGCTGTGATGGGGGAGCCTGCACTGTCAAAGGCATCGACAGCCATGACCATCTCAGCACTTTGCTCCGCTGCCCCCTCAGTGGTGGCCAGTGGAAGCCTGCTGAGCGCGTCAGCGCAATTTTCGGTGCCAGTTCGGTGCCAGTCCGGTGCCGGATGGAGTAGTGATAAGGAGCCAGCGTGAGAGCCCATCGCTGTATGCGGGCTGACGCGTTGGCATTGACAGCCTTGCTGTCTGACAACAGGGATGTTAAAGGCTTGTGATCCGTTTCTAATTCGAACCTCCTGCCAAAAAGGTACTGATGCATTTTTTTTACACCATAGACACACGCGAGTTCCTCTTTCTCAACCATCCCATATCCCTGTTCTGCTTGAGAGAGCGACCTGGAAGCATAAGCCACAGGTTGTAGTTGGCCCTCAGCATTACTCTGCTGCAACACGCACCCAACCCCATCGGACGATGCATCACATGTCAGAACCAATTTCTTACACGGATCGTACAGGGTCAATAACTTACTTGAACAAAGTAGGTTCCGCGCCCGATTGAAAGCCCGTTCTTGACAGTCCCCCCGAAACCAATCACAACCCTTACGCAGGAGAACGTGAAGCGGCTCCAACAACGTGCTTAAGTTCGGCAGAAAGTTCCCGAAATAGTTCAAGAGTCCCAGAAATGAACGCAATTCCGATGTGTTGCCGGGTCTGGGCGCTCGTCGAATCGCCTCTGTTTTGGAGTCGGTGGGCCGAATCCCATCTGCAGCAACTCTCCTGCCCAGGAACAGCCCCAAGAACCAAAAACACACATTTAGACTTCTTGAGTCGCAGGCCTACCTGGTCCAGTCAGCGTAGCACCTCCTCCAGGTTGTGGAGATGTTCCTCGATGTCACGACCCGTGTGGATTTTGTGCCATTGAGTAAGGACTTTACAGCTACTATGCAGAGTGAGAGAGAAACCAAGCTGTTACTATTATACTGCAGGATCGTGACTCCTTGAATCACGCTACTGAATTCTGGGAAAACCTGAAATCTTAGAACTGGAATTATAGGTGTGCCAATGTTTCACAAGAAAGCTCAGATTCATGATAAACAGGAAGCAAATGGTTGAGTAAATTGAAACTCATCATCATCATAGGCAGTCCCTTGGAATCGAGGAATACTTGCTTCCACTCCTAAAGTGAGTTCTTTGGTGGCTGAACAGTCCAATACGAGAGCCACAGAACCTTTCACAGGTGGGACAGACATTCGTCGGGGGAAGGGGGGGTGGCAAGACTGATTTGCTGCACGCTCCTTCCGCAACCTGCGCCTGACCTCTTCATGCTCGCGGTGTTGAGATTCGAAGAGCTCAACGCCCTCCCAGATGCACTTTCTCCACCTAGGGTGGTCTTCGGCCAGGGACTCCCAGGTGTCAGTGGTGATGTCGCACTTTACCAGGGAGGTTTTGAAGGTGTTCTTGTAACATTTCTGCTGCCCACCTTTTGGCTCGTTTGCCGTGAAGGAGCTCCGCACAGAGCAATTGCTTATGGAGTCTCGAGTCTGGCATGCAAACTATGTGGCCTGCCCAGCAAAGCTGATCGAGTGTGGTCAGTGCTTCAATGCTGGGGATGTTAGCCTGGGCGAGGACACTGATGTTGGTGTGCGTGTCCTCCCAAGGGATTTGGATGATCTTGCGGAGACATCGTTGGTGATATATCTCCAGCGACTTGAGGTGTCTTCTGTACATCGTCCATGCCTCTGATCCATACAGGAGAGCAGGTATTACTACAGACCTGTAGACCATGAGCTTGGTGGTAGATTTGAGGGCCTGGTCTTCGAACACTTTTTTCCTCAGGCGGCCAAAGGCAGCACTGGTGAACTGGAGGCAATGTTGAATCGCTGCATCAATGTCTGCCTTTCTTGATAAAAGGTTCCCGAGGTATGGGAAGTTGTCCACGTTGTCGAGGGCCGAACCATGAATCTTGATGACTGGGGGACAGTGCTGTGCTGCGAGGACAGGCTGGTGGAGGACCTTTGTCTTACGGATGTTAAGCGTAAGGCCCATGCTTTCATATGCCTTGGTGAATACATCGACTATATCCTGGAGTTCGGCCTCAGAATGTGCACAGACGCAGGCGTCGTCCACATACTGCAGCTCAACGACAGAGGTTTGGGTGATCTTGGACCTGCCCTAGAGGCAGCATAGATTAAACAGTTTCCCACTGGTTCTGTAGTTTAGTTCCACTCCAGCGGGGAACTTGTTGACTGTGAGGTGGAGCATGGCAGCGAGGAAGATTGAGAAGAGGGTTGGAGCGATGACACAGCCCTGTTTGATCCCGGTTCGGACATGGATTAGGTCTGTAATGGATTTGCTGGTAAGGAACATTGCCTGCATATCGTCATGGAGCAGGCGAAGGAGGTTGACAAACTTTTGTGGGCATCCAAAATGGAGTAGGAAGTTCGTAAGCCCTCATGGTTGAAAGTGTCAAAAGCCTTTGTAAGATCGAAAAAGGCCATGTATAAGGACTGGCGCTGCTCCCTGCATTTTTCCTGCAGCTGTCGTGCTGCAAAGATCATGTCCGTTGTGCCCCATAGGGGACGAAATTCACACTGTGATTTCAGGAGGAGCTCCTCAGCCACAGGGAGAAGACGGTTGAGGAGAACTCTCGCGACAACCTTCCCAGTGGTTGATAGAAGGGAGATTCCCCTGTAGTTGCCGCAGTTGGACTTGTCCCCCTTTTTAAAGATGGTCACGATCACTGCATCTCTGAGATCTCCCAGCATGCTCTCCTCCCTCCAAATGAGAGAGATGAGATCATGTATCTGCACCAACAGCGCCTCTCCGCCATACTTTAGCGCCTCAGCAGGAATTCCATCCGCATCCGTAGCCTTGTTATTCTTGAGCTGTTTTATGGCTTTGTCGTGCAACGTTGGGGTTTCACTGATGTGGTGGCGAGTTGCATGATGCCGGATGGAGTTGAGAACACTCAAGTCAAAGGCAGAGTCTCGATTGAGGAGATCTTCAAAGTGCTCCTTCCAACGGGCCCTGACAGCCTCGGTGTCCTTGATGAGTGTTTCCCCATTCTTGGCCAGGAATGGGGTGGGACCTTGGGAGTTTGGACCGTAGGTGGCCTTGACTGCAATGAAGTATCCTCGTATATCATGGCTGTCGGCCAGTTGTTGTATCTCCTGTGCTTTCTCCATCCACCACCTGTTCTTTAGGTCCCGGATTTTTTGTTGGACCTGAGCCTTGAGCCGTCTGTAATGTTGTTTTGCAGCTCCCGAGTTGGGTTGTTGCTTGAGGCTCAGAAATGCTCTGCGCTTGCGATCTATTAGTTCTTGGATCTCCTGATCATTTTCATCAAACCAGTCCTGATGTTTTCTGGTTGAGTAACCAAGTGTCTCTTCACAGGCACTGATTATGGAGGCCTGGAGGGCAGACCAAGCACTGTGGGCATTCAGCATCTCAGGGTCATCAAGGCACGTCAGATTAGCTGTGAGGCACTAGCTGTATCGGGCTCTCTTAACTGTGTCCTTAAGTGCCCCGGCATTAACTTTTTTGCGGCACTGCTTCTGCTGTCCTCTCTGCTTTGGGGCTATGTTAATATCGATGATGGATCGGATTAGGCGATGGTCAGTCCAGCAGTCGCCAACTCCTGTCATGGCGCGGGTGATGTGCACATCCTTGCGATCCTTGGCTCGGACGATGACATAGTCGAGCAGGTGCCAGTGTTTGGAGTGAGGGTATTGCCACGATGCCTTGTATTTGTCGCTCTGGCGGAACAGGGTGATGGTGATGAAGAGTTGGTGTTCTAGATATTTTGTCAGGAGTAGGGTACCGTTGGAGTTGGCTTTCCCTACCCCCTCTCTGCCAATCACGCCTCCCCAGAGGGCTGTGGCTTTGCCGACCCTGGCATTAAGGTCACCTAGGAGGATCAAGTTGTCGCCCATGGGGACGCGGGACAGGGATATCTCGAGGTTGGAATAAAAATCCTCTTTAGCCTCATCCATTGCATCGAGTGTAGGGGTGTACACGCTGATGACTGTGGCGCATTGGTTCCGGGATAGGGTGAGACGAAGAGTCATGAGGCGTTCGTTAACCCTGCAGGAGGAGTCTTTGAGGCGGTCGACCAGTTCATTTTTGACGGCGAAGCCAACTCCATGAAGGTGGCGTTCTTCCTCTGGTTTTCCTTTCCAGAAAAAAGTGTAACCGCCACCATGTTCCTTGAGCTGGCCTTCCCCTGCCTGATGGGTCTCGCTTAGGGTGGCGATGTCGATGTCAAAACGTCTAAGTTCCCGGGCAACTATGGCGGTGCAGCATTCCGGCCTGTTGCTGTTGGAATTGTCCATGAGGGTCCTGACATTCCAGGTCTCGAACTTCATATTAACGAAGTGGAAGATGCCTGTGTGTGAGTTCTGTTAACGTGGGGTGGCCGCTTCACACCAGCAACCACAAGGGCTTAGCTGAGCAAGGACTTGGTCCAGTGGTAAGGGGATCCAAGACGACTGGAGACCAGGCACTATTGTATAAGCCAAATTGCGTACGTGGAGGTGTTGGCTGCAAGCTCAGTGCTGAGTAGATGGTAGATGGCCCTGGGCTTGGTTGGGGGGCAGGCATTAGGAAGGTCAGCTGTCCGCTGGGGTCCCGAGGGATGTTTTGGAGAGTTTCTTCTGAAGTTAAAAATTTCCCCAAGTTTTCCAGGTTGTTTCAAAAGTTTAAGAGTTTAAAAGCATTTCCAAATTTAAAAAAAGTTACACAGGTTGATTGAAGATTTAATAAATAGTTTAAGAGTTGATTAAAAGTTGATAAAAAAAAGGTCTAAAATGTAAATCAAGTTGTTTAAAAATTTGTGTTCAACACTAACGACCTAGGGCAGGTACAGCCCGTCGTTGGGCCGGGCTGGCTGGTTGAAGAGACCCAGAATGCATCGTTGGGCCGGGCCGACTGGCCGAAGGGATCAGGAGTGTGTCTCCGCTCCTTCAGTACTGCCCCTCCGACAGCAGCAGCAGCAGCAGGCTGGTGCTCAGACCACCAAGGTAAAGCCCGAACTACAAGAGTGCTAAACAGTTAAAATAGCAGCAGTGATTAATTAATGAGTTAATTTGTTTCTGAACACAGCCATGAAACAAATCGAGACCATTTTACGAAGACATCAAAATCACCAGATTAATGGCTCTGTAGCTGCAGTTAGCTACTAAAAGTTATTAAGAGGTCTAAACGAGCCAATTAGCTTCCTTTCTGTCAATTTGACCATCATAAGTTCCTAACACATACTTCTCCAGTTGATTGACATCTTGGAAAGGATCCTTATGACAGAAGTAATCCTGTTTAAATTAATCACCAAGATTTAGTTCTGAAAAGAGTCGTAAAAAATAAGATATCAAACCAGGCTGTTCGTCATCCCAAAGGGCAGGAGGCACAATGAAGGAAGGAAGAGATCCCGAGGGAGAAGGAGGGACGAACAAGACCTACACAGTTTCCAAAGAGTGCTAGGGGATTCTAGTTAGGATACAAGTTATACAAAAGTTGTAAAGAGCTTTTCAAGCAATTCTGTAGGATGGCGAGGGAATAAACAGAGAAAGGGGAATGGAATTTAGAAAATGTGTGCAGGACTCCTTCCTCGAGCAGCATATTCCTATGCCTACAAGAAGAGAGGCATTGTTAAATCTAGTTTTGAGTAACAAAGTAGATCAGGTAGATTAGTTAAATGTGGATAAACACCTTGTGAGTAGTGACAATAATATGATATGCTTTAGATTTAAATAGAAAAGGAAAAGCATGAGACTAGATTGGTATAGAGCAGATGTCTCTAAAGATGATGACTGATCTAGCTGAGTTGAGGTGGAAAGGGAAATTGATGCACAGCACCGTAGATCAACACTGGGATGTTTTAAAAAGGAAATTGTAACTTGCAAAATAAATGGATACCATTAAAAAAGGAAACTACTTCAAGATTCAGAACACCATGGATAAATAAAGAGGTTAGGAACAAAATATAATTCAAGAAGAGGGCAATGTGACCTCTAGGTATGATAAAAATTACAAAAATAAAAGTAAATACAAGAAATAGCAGGTTAAGATTGGATATTGAAAGCTAAAAAGGGAGTATGAAGAGAAAATCTCAAAAAAGATGATAAAGAACAGTGCAAATACATCAGAACAAAGAAAATGCTTAAATCTGAGGTGGGCCACATGAGAAGAGAAGATGGAGAAGTTGAGGGTAAATGGAAATTGGTAGGGATATTGCTTCAGTGCTCCTCCCGGAATCACAATGCTTACAAAAAAGGATATTGGGGAGGAGATAAATCCTGAATTGGTTAAAATTTAGAAGAGATAATATAATCAATTACAGGAAAGCATTAAAGAAGGTAGTTAGGCTAAACAAGGACAAAGTTCTGGGGCCTGATGGGATATTTCCAAGGATTCTGAAAGAAATGGGGGAAGGAATAACAGAGCCATAGATATTATGGGGTTAAATTGGATAACCCCTGAAAACGGGCATGGGGATCACGGTCCGAGATTAACCTTTGGCTGTTCATTGCATTGCAGGCAGCACGGTAAATTTGTGTTGCCTGCTGATTTACATGATTGTTGTATGCAACCAGTGCTACCCATGCTGTTCATTGGCTGCAGCATCTAGTCCCACTTAAAGGCAGTCCGCACCTCTTAAAGGGAGGTGTATTGTGACTGCAAGAAGTAGTTGGAGTCCTTTATGAACTGAATCTGTGCTGTTAAAAATGAAGATTTGCTGAACATGTGAGAAAGCAAGCATCAAGGTTTTCAGACAATGAAGGTCTTGGTGGAGGACATGGAGATAAAGAACATGTCCTGCATTCACAGGGGAAAGGAGGTCCTCCAGACATATGTTGAGGATGCAGTTTGAAGAAGTAGCAGTGGAGGTTAATGACAGGAGTGTAACTCCAAGAACATGATGCAAGTGCAAGAAGAAATTTAACAATCTGACACGAGTTATCAGACTGAATGAGTTCAATCCTCAAAAGGCATATCCACCAACTGCATCACTAGCCTCATCCATTGCTCAACTCTGTTTCCCCCCATCACCCACCTATCAACAATCTCTATCATCAATCCCTCTGGTACTGCAGTGATGCAGTTGGTAGGATATGCCTTTTGAGGATTCACCCTGATAATTCGTGTCAGATCGTTAAATTTCTCTATCAATGAGTATTCAACACATCAATTCATATGGTTTATCTCACACTCACACATTTGGCACTGTTGCAAGCCTCGCACTCAAAACCAATGCCTTGCACACACTGGCAGCTATTCAACCATTACGGCCACATCACCCAAACATATTGCAGAACACTCACTAACATACTTTCCTCTTTCTTCCAGGAGAAGGTGGCGCATAACAGAAGACAGCAGGAAAGAACTGGAGGAGGGTAAGCATGCCATCATGTTTTAACCCCCACGGAGGAGACAGTGCTGGCCATCATAGGAAAGGGCACTGCTGAGTCTGTGGCCACCGGCGGTTCCGGAGGGATTGATGATGAGCGTATCTGCATAATAATCCTCATTTTCTCTTCCCACATCTCCCTCATCCCACAATCTTTTCTGACCTGCAGATGGTGTAAGCATGCATTTCTTATTTTCTCTTTTCCCCTCATCACAACCCAATCCTTGTCCCTTTTTCATTCAAGATATCCAAGAACTGGAACCTTCCCAGTCAGAGGAGGAAGAGGATGATGACATGAAGATGAAAAGACACCGTCACTTGATAGAATCATAGAATCATAGAATGGTTACAGTACAGGGGAGGTCATTCAGCCCGTTCACTGTGCCAGCTCTCTGCAAGAGTTCTTCAGCTAGTCCCACTCCCCCGCCCTTTCACAGGAGCCCTGCAATTTTTTTTCCTTCAGGTACTTATCCAATTTCCTTTTGAAACCCATACACTCGCAGTTGCCAGCTCAGAGACTAAAACTGCATGTATTTTGGAGGCTAGGATAAAGGAGGGATCTGCACATACTCAGACTCTGGGCACAAGCGTGCAGGTTGCCAGGGCAGGAGAAAGGATAGTGCAGGTGTCAGCTTGCCGGAGGAAGAGGTCACACACTAGTTCTGCTGCATGGCAGTCAGATATAACTTCGATAGGCCAGGCTACAGAAGAAAGTTGATGGTTGTACATAACCAAATGCTTAGTGCACTGGAAAGCCTGCCAGAAAACCTGCAAACAATGTCAAGAAGCATGGAGGAGTCCAGTACCAACTTGACACAGGCCCATCTATTAGGCTGTCGGAGGTGCCGTCTTTCGGATGAGACGTTAACCCTAGGCCCAGTCTACTCTCTCAGGTGGACATAAAAGATCCCATGGCACTATATCGAAGAAGAGCAGAGGAATTATCCCCAGTATCCTGGCCAATATTTATCCATCAGGCACTAAGGGAATGCACAAAAGTGATTAAATTAATTTTGTATCCATTATTTAATGAATGAATTTATAAAATTGGATTAGAATGTGCATTTTCTGGTGGTTTTTATTTTTGTGTTGTCAGGAAGAGGACGATGTGATGGTCCGTCATAGAGAAAAATTAAGGAATGTGGGACTATGGGAATGAAGGTGTGATTGAGGTTACTGTATCGTCATGACTAAAGTGATCATGCAGAGCCTGGGGAGAAAGAGGCTGCCTGTGATGTAGCCACTTCCTGTTCCTCCGCTTCCCCTATCTCAAACTCCTGTCCTCAGTTTCTCCCCTGCTATGTGGTGGCAAGGGCAGATCCCTCATAATGGCAAGGTTGTGCAGCATGCAGCACGCTACAACAAATGTTGACATCCACTTAGCTGAGTACTGCAGGGCTTTTCCAGAGCAGTCCAGGCAGCGGATGCATTGTTTGAAGACATCGATGGTGTGCTCTATAATATTCCTGGTGGCAGTATGGCTCTAATTGTAGGTCTGCTGTGCACATGTGCATGAGTTCTAGATTGGAATAATGAGCCATGTCATGAGTGGATAGCCCTTGTTGTCAGGTAGCCAGCCTTTAACTTGTCATAATGGATTAAAAACAGATAGAACAGAGGACTGGCACAGAGTAAAGGAATCATATCTCATAGAAACGTTTAAAATTCTGACAGGTTTAGACAGGTTAGATGCAGGAAGAATGTTCCCAATGTTGGGGAAGTCCAGAACCAGGGGTCACAGTCTAAGGATAAGCCATTTAGGACCGAGATGAGGAGAAACTTCTTCACCCAGAGAGTGGTGAACCTGTGGAATTCTCTACCACAGAAAGTAGTTGAGGCCAATTCACTAAATATATTCAAAAAGTAGTTAGGTGCAGTCCTTACTACTAGGGGGATCAAGGGGTATGGCGAGAAAGCAGGAATGGGGTACTGAAATTGCATGTTCAGCCATGAACTCATTGAATGGCGGTGGAGGCTCGAAGGGCCAAATGGCCTACTCCTGCACCTATTTTCTATGTTTCTATGTTTCTATAACTACTACCAGGATAACGGGCATTTTCCTGCATGTAACACTGCCTGTGGTCGCACACCATCTGTACATTGATGGAGTGGAATCCCTTTCAGCTGATGCAATGGCCGAGTTTAGATGAGGAACACACAAGACAATTTTTGTGCAGTCAATGGCACCCTGCACCATGGAGCAGTGTACAATCCATGCAAAATCCTTCCTTATGCAGCACTGTACTGCAAACGGTGAGATGTTGCTTATATCTCCAGCAGCAACCTGAAAGGAGTCAGACACATAAATGTTATGAGTTGCAGTCACCTTGACAGCCACAGGAAATGCTGTCCTTGCTCTGCTTTGAAGTTACAGTTGTGGCGGAAGCAGTTGACAGATTTCACTCACAACCTCTTTTGTGAAGCAAAGACATCTCATGCATTGGTCCTCGGTGAAGTTGAGGTAAGAGATTTTGTCCCTGAAGACCCATTTTCTGATATATCCTCTTGCTAAGTGCACTTCTCCCCCTCCTCCTTCTCCCTCTTCAAGCAATTTGTCTTGCTCTCCGTGGCTTCTCTTCATTCTCCCACTCATGTTCAATTCCCAGAGAAAGCCCTACCAGGCCACCCATGTCTGGATGCAACTTCTATCAGCATAATATTTTCAATGACAAATAAGTATTTCAAGGCCAGCCAGTCCTACTTAAACTTTAGCCAAGTGTAGGAAACGTCCATAAATGCATACAATTGCAGCAGCAGCCAGAAGAAATAATCCTGAAACTAACCTTTTAGTACTCCATGATCCCTTTAAATAGCGCGGGTGGGGAGTATCTTTAATTCTGTTTGGTGTCATGTTCAGCTGTGCGAGGTTAAGGCAGGATGTTAGCTGGAGTGTGGAGTTGTAAAACGGCTGTGGTGGCTTGATATCAGCATTGGTCACTACCTCACGTCATCATCTCGCTGCTCTGCATGTGGCCCTCAGTTGTTAGATGAGTGTCGCAATCCCTTTTTATCAAGATGGCATCCTGTGCACTATCCCATCAGAGATGTGCATGTGCATCTTGGATCCCATTTTCAAATGTTATGTGGCCTCGTAGCACCTAAAAAAACAGCACTACACAGCCCAATTTAGTTCCCCTGATAGCCGGGTTCTATTGAGAGTGGATGGCTGGAATTTTCATGACCTGGGCTGGTCAGGTGCAGGCAGTTGGCGTGGTGGTTTTTTTATCAACCTGCTCCTCAGAGCGACTTTCCAATAATGACGCCTATTAAAGCAGGCCTGCACGTTCCCCGGCCCTATTAAATGATGCAGGTCTGATGACGTCATCGATGACACATTTCCAGTAGGGATATTTAAAGCAGCCATGGCCACATTGCATTTAAAGGTTCATCTAAGAATATAGGACAATATATCACCAACTGGTTATTGCTCAGCTTTGCAGAGATGGTTTCACAAAGACAGGGGGCTACTCCCAGGTTTTCAGATGACTCCCTACATATTCTTCTGGAGGGAATGAGAGCACGCAGGGTGGTCATCTTCCCTTCTGACGGGCACAAGAGACCTCCCCAGGAGACAAAAAGTGTTTGGCTCCAAATTGCAGAGGAGTGTGAACAGCAAGGATGTGGTGAGGAGGACCTGGGTGCAGTGCCAGAAGTGCTTCAGTGATCTCATGAGATCAGGAAAGGTGAGTGCAAAGCCACACTTAACTTCATCCTCCTGTGCCTGTCATCACATCCCCATCACTCTACCTTCACAAGCCTACTCCTGCATAACATTATTCACACCAACATACCTTGTTCATCTATCCATCCCTCTATCTACATGCTCATAACCCCCTCTGACTAACCACTCCTCACACTCATCCTCATCCTAATCTTATCAACTAACACCACACAAGGCCATTTGGCATCGGCACTTTGGATTTGGCACCAAACTCCCTCATAATCACCCTCTACAGATCTAACCCACACATTCCTTACACACATGCCATCACTCTCACTCAAATTCCTCTTCTTTTCCTCTTTGCAGGAAAAACGAGTGCACAATAACGGAGAGGGAGATAATCAGAGGTGGGTATCCATCTTTTGCCACTTTGACAGCAGCAGAGGAGGTCGCCCGGAGGCATCAGGAGTTGCAGAGCAGCTGGAGGTAGGAGACGGAGAGAGGGGGACCTCTCAGCAACCTGGTGACAGGATTACATCTCATACAGCTACATGGCATACAGCAGTCACTCATATGAGGACTGATGTCAGCAGCCACTGAATGTTTATCATGTGCATAAGGGTATCATTACCCATTCCTGATATAACATTTCAAACTCAGCTCTTTACTCTCCCACATGTCCGTCAAGTGCAGGAGGCTCTGACAGATTTTGTGATCGCGATGTCTACAAATATTCAGATAATGGAGGAGTCTATCTCCAACATGAGCACCACCATGTCACAGGCGATGGCGACGATATGCTCCTCCATTGAAAGGATGGTCACCTGCATGGAGCAGCAAATGCGGCATTCACATGAGCACATGCTATCTATGGAGAACAGATGGCAGAAGCTTATAGACCTCCTCTCTAGGAGGGATGTCAGCATAGATGTGGGTCCTCATGGCCCCACTGCTGTGCAGCAAGGTGCTCTTCAGTTTCTTGGGAGTAGCGAAATGCGGATGGCCCATGAGAGGGATAATGGTGAAAGGGAACTGGAAGTAGGGGCTCCCCTCAAAGCGCTCACGCTTCTCTCCCATTGCTCTCCCTCAGTCAGAGCCCCAGATGCCTTCTTGGATCGCAATGGCTGAGTTTGCCCCTTCCCAGTCGCAGGAGCAGCAGACTTTGACGAGGCCATCACAGGCTACAAAACCCAGAGGACGTCCGTCAAAGGTTTCTACACAGCCAAAGCAGGGAAGTGAGCAAGCTGCCTCTATCTCTTCTGAAGCAACTCTTGAATCACGCATAAATGAAAAATGACACAAAAGTAGATGCACAAGAGTAAGCACATGGGTGTTTAAAGAAGTGTTTTTGTTAAGGTTCTGTTGCTGTTATGTCACATATAAAACTATTTATTTTCACCACTTTCCAGTCATGCTCATTTTTCTATGCTATTTCGGAAGTGGTGTAGTGAGTTGGAGTGAATGGTGAAACGTAACGTTACCTCCAGCAATGGAAGGTGAAAGGAATGAGCTGGTCATTATAGAGATGCTTTATGGTGTTGTGGAGCGGGGTTGGGGGGGGTGGGTGCGGCGATGGAGGGGGAGGTAATCTGGTAATAGCATGTGGCAGCCATATGGGTGCAGTGCAGATAGTTAAGGAAATCTGGCCATTATGAAGCCATTCCTGACCTCCTGGACAGCAATGTGCTCCGCTGCTGGTGCTATCTGGACCTCAGGTTCCTCCTGCTCCCCCTTTTCGTTTTCCAGTTGATGCTCTTCCTCCTCCTCCTCTGACGAGGCTGTGCGCTCAGAGCTTTGCTCCTCATGCAGCCCTAATTCACGTCGCTGCGCTATAATGTGCAGTGTGCAGTAGACCACAATGTTTCTGGAGACCCTGGCTGGTTCGTACTGAAGGCTCCTCCACATCTGTCAAGGCATCTGAAGCGTATTTTCAACATGCCGATTGTTTGCTCTATGATACATCTAGTGGGATGTGGCTTTCATTATATCTCTCCTCGGCCTTAGTACGCGGCCTTGACAAGAGTTCTATGAGCCACGTCTTCAGAGGATAGCCCTTGTCTCCAAGCAGCCAGCCGGTAAGTCTGTTTAGCAATGTAAAGAGCTGAGGGAGGGTGGACTGGTGCAGGATGAAAGAGTCATGGCAGCAGCCAGGGAATTTGGCGCGCACATGCATGATGATCTTCCTATTGTTGCAGACCAGCTGCACATTGAGGGAGTGGAAGCCCTTGCGGTTGACAAACATTCCTGGGCGGTGATGGAGTGCTCTGATGGCCACATGTGTACAGTTGATGAAGCTCTGCACCCATGGGAAGCCAGCCAGATTGACAAAGGCCAGCGCACGCTCAGTAACAGTGGCTTCATCAGTGGCAAAGTTGATACAATGGGCTGACTTGTCAAACATGGCATCAGTGACCAGGGTGATGCATATGTGGGATGTCGCAAATGTCTGCTGCAGATCCCTGGAAGGAGCCTGTGGTGAAGAAGTTGAGGGCGTTTCTGACTTTGACAGCCACTGGTAAGGTGTGTCCACTAGGTCCTCTGGGCTGCAGGTCTTGCTCCAGCAAGCTGTAAATGTCTGCGATGACCTGTCACGATAGCCTAAGCCTCCTTTGGCACTGCTGCTCCGTCATGTTGAGGAACCTCATCCTCTGCCTGTATATCCTGTGTTGGAGGTATTGCCTCCGGCGCAGTGCAGCCCTGCGCTGATGCCCTCTGTCCTTTGGAGCATCAGATCATTGAGGAGAAGAGTGGTGGTGTTGCCGCTGCTGCTGTTATGCATGTTGCTGCTGGCGTGCCTGGTGCTGCTGGTGATAGGGCTGATCATGTTCCGATTCTGAAGACCATGGTGAGACAGTATAAATGGCACCCATGCTGATGTAATAGTTGGCAGGTCAAGTAGAGATTAAAGAAACAATATGTCAGTGGTATGATAATTAGTAGCAATAAGGTGAAACATAGAAACATAGAAAATAGGTGCAGAAGTAGGCCATTCGGCCCTTCTAGCCTGCACCGCCATTCAATGAGTTCATGGCTGAACATGCAACTTCAGTACCCCATTCCTGCTTTCTCGCCATACCCCTTGATCCCCCTAGTAGTAAGGACTTCATCTAACTCCTTTTTGAATATATTTAGTGAATTGGCCTCAACAACTTTCTGTGGTAGAGAATTCCACAGGTTCACCATTCTCTGGGTGAAGAAATTCCTCCTCATCTCATTCTAAATGGCTTACCCCTTATCCTTAGACTGTGTCCCCTGGTTCTGGACTTCCCCAACATTGGGAACATTCTTCCTGCATCTAACCTGTCTAACCCCGTCAGAATTTTAAACGTTTCTATGAGGTTCCCTCTCATTCTTCTGAACTCCAGTGAATACAAGCCCAGTTGATCCAGTCTTTCTTGATAGGTCAGTCCCGCCATCCCGGGAATCAGTCTGGTGAACCTTCGCTGCACTCCCTCAATAGCAAGAATGTCCTTCCTCAAGTTAGGAGACCAAAACTGTACACAATACTCAAGGTGTGGCCTCACCAAGGCCCTGTACAACTGTAGCAACACTTCCCTGCCCCTGTACTCAAATCCCCTCGCTATGAAGGCCAACATGCCATTTGCTTTCTTAACCGCCTGCTGTACCTGCATGCCAACCTTCAATGACTGATGTACCATGACACCCAGGTCTCTTTGCACCTCCCCTTTTCCTAATCTGTCACCATTCAGATAATAGTCTGTCTCTCTGTTTTTACCACCAAAGTGGATAACCTCACATTTATCCACATTAAACTTCATCTGCCATGCATTTGCCCACTCACCTAACCTATCCAAGTCGCTCTGCAGCCTCATAGCATCCTCCTTGCAGCTCACACTGCCGCCCAACTTAGTCATAGTCATCCGCAAATTTGGAGATACTACATTTAATCCCCTCGTCTAAATCATTAATGTACAGTGTAAACAGCTGGGGCCCCAGCACAGAACCTTGCGGTACCCCACTAGTCACTGCTGCCATTTTGAAAAGTCCCCATTTACTCCTACTCTTTGCTTCCTGTCTGACAACCAGTTCTCAATCCATGTCAGCACACTACCCCCAATCCCATGTGCTTTAACTTTGCACATTAATCTCTTGTGTGGGACCTTGTCGAAAGCCTTCTGAAAGTCCAAATATACCACATCAACTGGTTCTCCCTTGTCCACTCTACTGGAAACATCCTCAAAAAATTCCAGAAAATTTGTCAAGCATGATTTCCCTTTCACAAATCCATGCTGACTTGGACCTATCATGTCACCTCTTTCCAAATGCACTGCTATGACATCCCTAATAATTGATTCCATCATTTTACCCACTACCGATGTCAGGCTGACCGGTCTATAATTCCCTGTTATCTCTCTCCCTCCTTTTTTAAAAAGTGGGGTTACATTGGCTACCCTCCACTCCATAGGAACTGATCCAGAGTCAATGGAATGTTGTAAAATGACTGTCAATGCATCCACTATTTCCAAGGCCACCTTCTTAAGTACTCTGGGATGCAGTCCATCAGGCCCTGGAGATTTATCGGCCTTCAATCCCATCAATTTCCCCAACACAATTTCCCGATTAATAAGGATTTCCCTCAGTTCCTCCTCCTTACTAGACCCTCTGACCCCTTTTATATCCGGAAGGTTGTTTGTGTCCTCCTTAGTGAATACCGAACCAAAGTACTTGTTCAATTGGTCCGCCATTTCTTTGTTCCCCGTTATGACTTCCCCTGATTCTGACTGCAGGGGACCTACGTTTGTCTTTACCATCCTTTTTCTCTTTACATATCTATAGAAACTTTTGCAATCCGTCTTAATGTTCCCTGCAAGCTTCTTCTCGTACTCCATTTTCCCTGCCCTAATCAAACCCTTTGTCCTCCTCTGCTGAGTTCTAAATTTCTCCCAGTCCCCGGGTTCGCTGCTATTTCTGGCCAATTTGTATGCCACTTCCTTGGCTTTAATACTATCCCTGATTTCCCTTGATAGCCACGGTTGAGCCACCTTCCTTTTTTTATTTTTACGCCAGACAGGAATGTACAATTGTTGTAGTTCATCCATGTGGTCTCTAAACGTCTGCCATTGCCCATCCACAGTCAACCCCTTAAGTATCATTCGCCAATCTATCCTCGCCAATTCACGCCTCATACCTTCAAAGTTAGCCTTCTTTAAGTTCTGGACCATGGTCTCTGAATTAACTGTTTCATTCTCCATCCTAATGCAGAATTCCACCATATTATGGTCACTCTTCCCCAAGGGGCCTCGCACAATGAGATTGCTAATTAATCCTCTCTCATTACACAACACCCAGTCTCAGATGGCCTCCCCCCTAGTTGGTTCCTCGACATATTGGTCTAAAAAACCATCCCTTATGCACTCCAGGAAATCCTCCTCCACCATATTGCTTCCAGTTTGGTTAGCCCAATCTATGTGAGAGTGGCATCCGAAGTTGCAGAAAAGATATGCAAACTGCCGACACCTAAATCTATGTTCAAAATGCACTCAGCAAGAGCCTTTCCCTTAGGCAAGTAAGCACGTTCCATGTGGGAATATGCTTTCCATGCTCTGCAGTAATGACTCAATCAATGGCCACGGATCTCCTGCCTCAGCTTGTCAGACGTGGCTCCTGAGCTGCGTGCGTCCTGTGTTCATCCAGTGAAATTCAAATGGTCTGGTTAAAAAGACTGTTCGGGGGTCTGACAACAAGGTATTAATTTGCTTAATTAGATCGTCTGCCTCTGCCATTCTGGTCCGTGCTGTGCTGGCAAACACGCCTGAGTTAAAGGCACGAGGCGACAGGATGACACAAGTTCCCGACGTGCTCCCGTTTTTTGCAACTTTTAATTCTGAGCCGCCTCCACTCCCGCACACACGTCAGCGGAAAAATTCCAAGCGAAAGCTGGCGTATTGGAGAGCAGCCAATGTAATATCAGTTTTTAAAAAGAGAGACAGAGCTACCTTGGGTAATTACAGTCCAGTTAATGGTAGGAGAATGTTTTTGTATCTTCAGTTAACCAAGTAAATGAAGAGAAAATAATTAGAAACAGTCAGCATGGCAGAATGCAGTGGATGTGGGGTTCATGGACTTTGGAAAAACCTTTGACAAGGTACCACACAGGAGATTATTGAAGAAGGTTAAAGGGTATGTAGTTATGGAGAGGGTAATGGATTAAAAACTGGCAGGAAGGGAAGAAGTTGAGTCGGAGTTGAGAGCAGCTTCTCCAAGTGGTTGAACGTAAATAGTAGGTACTGTTGGGTTCTGCTGTGGAACCACTTCTGTTCACTGTGTACATCAATGATTTGGATACAGAATGAAAGAGAATGATGTCAAATTCTCACACAATACTAAAATAGGTGTTATTGTAAATAATTCTGGGGAACAAAGGAAGTTGTATACGGATATTGACAAGATGGTGGAAATGGCAACAAAAGTGGGCTGCAGCAAGGCCAGGGGGAAAGGGTAGCTCGGGGGCCAGCTCCCCAGAGGCGAGTTCACGGCATGTTCTGCTGCATAGGACTCAGATGAAGACCTCGATGGGGCAGTCTTCAGCAGAAGGGTGATGGGCATGCACACTGAATTGCTGGGTGCAATGGCAAGCCTACCATCGTGCCTCTTGGCAATGTCAAGGAACATGGAGGAGTTCGCCTCCAACATTGCACGGGGCTCTGTGCTGAGCTTGGAACCCAGGTCTTCCAAACTGGAAATGATGAAAGACTCCTGAAGAGACCGTGTCAACTGGGACGTGATGCTGCGTGTGATGGTCGATGTCACGCCTGCTATTGCAGCACAGACGGAAGTGACCCACGTCATCAAACTGCAGTGGAAACTTTGCCTGCTCTCATGCAATCTCAGCTTGATGGCATCCAAGCTCTGACTGCTGCCATCGTGGCTGGGTTTATCACCATCGATGGGGCTTGCAGGGTGATGCAGCAACCCAGCAATCTGTGCTCCAACAGATTGCTAAGAATGCTGAGACGCCACCCTGGGGGAGTGAAGTGGGTTAGTGGAGCAGAACCCTGCTGTCCTCGCTCAAGATAACAGCATTCCAGTTCCCACCACTACCATTCCCCCCTTGCCCTTGCCACTGCCTGTCAGCCAGCCAGATTGCTGCCGTCCATGACAAGGTGGCGTAGTCTACAGCCGAGCCTTCTAGGGCCAGAGCTGCTCGAGGTCGTCCTGCAAGGCCATCTGCAGTGTACCCCATGAAAACTCAGCAGCCTTTCACCAGCCATGCTGCAGTCACTGGGAGAGCACTGCGTAGGAGCACTAGATCAGGAAAATGTACCCGAATGACAGGCACTAAGGGATTGCATGGGTGATTAGTTCATATTGTTAGTGTAAAAATGTGTGAATTTATTTTTGATAAATGTATTCATTTTGTTCGGAATCATTTGAGGTAGCTCTCATTATAGATTTTAGCCCAGGTGGATGCTCTAATATTCTTTGACCAAGGAATGGTCCAATGGGAATGTGGTGAGCAATGGGGATCTGGGGTGCCATTCATTGGAATCGGAGTTTGATGAGCCGGTCACGCACAGCCCATCTGGAAGGGGGATTGGCTGACTGCCTCCTCCCTGCCTCCTCATTCTCTTCCCATTCCTTTTCCTCCACCTCCTCTTCTCAATCATCCTCCTACTGAAGTAGACCTGCAATCCCTGATGGCAAGGGCTGCACCTTATGATGGCCTAGTTGGAGAGGATGCAGCAGACCACCACAAAATGGGACACCTGCTCCAGTGTGTACTGGACGGCTTCTCCCGAGGGGTCAAGGCAGCAAAACTGTTGCTTCAGTAGCCTAATGGTCTGCTCGATGATGTTCCTGGCTACCTTCTAATCTGCGGGAACCTATGGAATTTTGGAAGATGACAACCAATGCATCCACTATCTCTATAGCCACCTGTTTGAAAACCCTAGGATGCAGGCCATCAGATCCAGGGAATTTATTGGCTTTCTGTCCCATTAATTTCTCCAGTACTTTTTTTTATTAATACTAATTTCTTTGTGTTCCTCATTCTTGCTCGACTCTTGGTTCTCCACTATTTCCCAGAGGTTCTTTTGCATTTTCTTCTGTGACAGACACAAAGTATTTGCTTAATTTCTCTGCCATTTCCCCATTATAATTTTTCCTGTCTCAGCCTGTAAGGAACCCACATTTACTTTTGCTAATTTTTTCATTTTTACATACATATAGAACCTTTTACAATCTATTTTTATGTCTCTCGCTAGTTTACTCTCATAGTCTATTTTCCCTTTCTTTATCAATTTCTTGGTCCTCCTTTGCTGAATTCTAAAATCCTCCCAATCCTCAGCCTTACTGCTCTTTTTGGCAACATTATATTGTCGGGTGTTTGTTTTACATTCTACCTTGATTCGTAGACCTCGGGGATTACAGGAAAAAGGACGACACGTGATGCAAAGTTTAGGCTCAACCCGGTGTCAGTTTTATTACGTAAAACTAACTAACTACAGAACTAGACTTCTAAGAGAATTGACTAAAGACATACAATCACCTGTCTAGTTCGTTGCTGTAATCATAGATTGTAGGATCGTGTTTGTTGGTTCCGTGACCAGTTGTTCCCTCTTTTGGTCATTCTCTTCAGTTCTGTTCCTTTCCATTTGTTTCCGCACTTCGCTTCGCTTCCGTACCTCTCTTCTGAGCTGCTTCTAGCTCGTATATTTATATCCATTTTATGAATAATACCCCCGCTGAGCTGTGGTTTCCGATAATGTGCTTGGATCGATACGTTGTTTGTGGTGATTCGTTTGACTGACTGTGATGATGAACCTGGATGTCCACAATTTGCACACGGAGTCTACAGGGCAAAAGATAACTCCTCATCTTAAGTACCGCATTCTCCAAAAATGTACACCTTGTGGGGTCCCTTTGTTGTTCTGGTTCCTTGCAGATTTGGAGTCTCCAGAGAGAATTATTTTTCACCCTCTGGCCAAACAGTTCAGGGCTCTTCGGTTGGTTCATATCAAATGTATCAAACTCATTGGGCTACATTTTACACTTTTAAGCAGATCGCCAAAAAATGGGCATTATTTCCAGAGTGGGTGGTAAAAATGGGTTTTCAGGTCACCGGCTTCTCGCCCATTCTCAAAGCACTTAGTCTCCATCTTTGAAATTGGGCACTACCGCGAGCGATATGAAATGGGAGGTAGCATTAAATCTCTCTGAACTTCTGCCGTAAAGTGTCGCTGTCCTTAGCAAAGTCATGGCAACGCTCAATTCCCGCGATTCAGGAGGTCAACGGTCATCATTACATGCACAGAAGAGCAGACAGAGAGAGAGGGAGCTGAGAGGGACAAAGCATGTGTGGCTGTGGTGTGTGCTTGTTTGGCTGTTGTGGGAGGCACGAGGGAGATTCACCAGCAGCAAAAAGCCTACTAAACACCAAGAACATAGTTGACACCAAGTTTTTGTCCAACAAATAAGATATAACATGGAAGTGATGGAGGAGGCCCTGGAACTGGTAGTCAGGAACACTGGTGGCAGAGGGCTCCCAGTGGTCCCGGAGCATGGCACTGCACCCCAAGGTGCCGCACCCCCATTGCCAACGATTAATCAGAGCCAGGAGCAACATCTTGCTTTTGGCTCAGAGCACGTTCCCACCTCGGGACCGTCCTCTCCCGTATCCGTCCAAGCAGTGGTTCGGCCATATCCCCACCTCCCCAATGAAGCATCGCCTGAGGAGCTCCTCAGCCAGGTGGCTTGGAGTCAGGAGGGGAAGGGGATGAGCTAGAGGTGGGGAGGAGAAACGGGGTGGGGGGCGGGGGGGGGAGGAGGGTTGGGTTTTACAGAAATACTTAAGATTTCAGACAAATGTTCGGTTTAAATGTTTTTTATTTAACAAAACCTTGTTGCGCATTGGCTCAGCTAGTTGCACTGTTACACGCTGGTAATTCCTTAACATCAAAGGGTATAATTACACTTAACTTCAATCAACTTAAACTTTAACTGTCACCAAGGTGATGCCCACCATTGATGTATGACCTGCACACCCAGTAGTGCGTCAGCTTTGTAAATACCACTAACGTTCTTTCAGGGAAAGAGCTCATTGATGAGCTCCTGACTTAAGGCTCTTGCAACTATCATGCCACCATGGGCCCTTTCATACAGTCTACAGGGGGACGGGGGCATGGCTTCAACGTCAGCCTGATTGTCTGGGCCGATGTCAGCGTCTGCCTCCTTGTCCTCCTCTTCCTCTCTCTGGTGAGGTGGACTATCAGACTCTTCAGGCAATTCTTACCCCTCCTGATAGCCAAGTTGTGCAGCATTGAGCACACCACCCCGAATTGAGCTACCTGCTTAGGGTGGTATTGGAGCTCGCCTCCTGAGTGGTTCAGGCATCTAAAGTGCTGATTAAGCACTCCAATGGTTTTCTCCACGATATTGCGAGTAGCTCTGTGGCTCTCGTTGTATTGCCTCATGGCTTCGGTGTGGGTGTCACGCAGGGGGGGTCATCAGCCAGGTGGCGAGGCCATATCCTTTGTCACCAAGCATCCAGCATTGACCTTGTGGCTGATTGTTAAACAAGTCAGATACAGTGCTCTCATGAAGGATGTGAGCATCATGGATGCTGTCCGGAAATTTAGCATTCACTGTCATTATAATTTGCTGGTGGTCGACAACAAGTTGCACATTCAGGGAGTGGAATCCCTTGCGGTTCCTGAAAACCTCTGCATCCTGAAAAGGTGCCCGCATCGCGATGTGCCTAGTCTATTGCTCCCTGCACCTTGGGGAATTTTGCAATTCTGGAGACTCCTAGAGCCCTCTCACTCTGTGCCTCCCTGGTCACAGGGAAGCTGATTAAGTCCCTCCTGCATGCCTACAGGGCTTCAGTGACCTGTCTAATGCAGCAATGTGTGGCATGCTGAGACAGACCGCAAATGTCGCCAGCTGAGGCCTGAAAAGAACTCAACGCGTAGAATGACAGTGCCGCGGTGACTTTGAACTCGACGAACAGTGCAGTACTGATGGTGCTAGCAAGCTACAGATCTCCCCTTATGAACTGGCATACCTCAGTGATAACCTCTTTGTGGAACCACAGTCTCCGAAGGCAGGTGGTGTTGGGCAAGTCGAGGTAAGACTGCTTCTCCCTGTACTAGCGGGGGGGTGTAACGTCTGGGCCTCCTCATCAGTCTGGCATGCCTTACATTGGGCAGATAATGCTGTGGAGCCTACCTTCAGCCATCTCATGTCAGCAGCATGTAATTGGTCATCAAGAGAGGGTGAAAAAGGTCAGGCCCCATTGCGATAGCTCTCTGTTTTCCAATTGGTCACAAAGAATGAATATCCCGATGAAGACACCTATTAAATTCCAATCGTTCACAGTATGATAAAGATGTTTATACAGATGTCCACATCACCTCCAAAGACCTCCAGAGTACATCTGGACTCCTCCGAGGTTGAAACAGAGCAGCCTTTTAAAGGATACGACATGTGATGTAGAACATGGCGTCCATAACGCTGTGATTAGTTCCGGTTAGTTCCACTTTTTCTGAGCGGTTTTTTGGGCGAGCAATATTGTGGGCGATATGTGTGCAAGGTGATGAAAGTGACGCTGGGTGATCTCCTGGCCGTTAGTTTTGGCAAATGTGATCTTTAAACAAAGAAATTGGGCGGTCGGTATTATTGAATCTTGGCGTTAATTCCGTGTGGAAACTAATGCTGGGCGATATTATGGGCATTGATTTCGCTCATTCTGATGATTCCGCCCAAAAAAGGTGGGTGGGCAGTATTATTTTTTCCCGCCGTTAAGCACATGGGGAAAGTAACGCTCGCCGATAAGTTTGCGAAAAATGCCCATCAGTTTTCATTTTGTGGCTAAATGGGCGATATATCGGCGTTATACGTCATTTCAGCGGTAAAATGGACGTTAAGTGGGCGTTAAGAATGCAAAAAAAGTGGAAAATCTAGCCCCATTGGTTCTATGCATAAAACCAGCTGGTTCTCAACCACAGAGATTGTCCTTAATTGGTGATGAGTCACCACCTGCCCCAGGCTGGCACCTTTGTCCAGTCAATCCCAAAAGCTTGAATTAAATCAAATTAATCAATTTTTAGCTTGTGGCCTCTTTCTGTGCCTTCTGGGAAAGTGTGTAACCTTACAATAAGCATCTTCTTTTGGTCTAATACTATCTTTAACTTCTCTTGTTAGCCACGGTTGGACCACTTTTCCTGTGGGGTTTATGTGCCTTAAAGGAATGTATGTTTGTTGTAAATTATATATTCATTCTTTAAATGCTAGCCATTGCTCATCTACCATCATACCTTTTAATGTAGTTTCTCAATTTACCTTAGCCAATTGAGAATGTACGTCCCTTGCAGTCAGAATCAGGTGAATTTATAATGGGGAACAAAGAAATGGCAAACCAATTGAACAAATACTTTGTTTCATTCTTCACTAAGGAAGGCACAAATAACCTTCCGGAAATACTAGGGGACCGAGGGTCTAGCGAGAAGGAGGAACTGAAGGCAGTCCTTATTAGTCAGGAAATTGTGTTAGGGAAATTGATGGGATTGAAGGCCGATAAATCCCTAGGGCCTGATAGTCTGCATCCCAGAGTACTTAAGGAAGTGGCCCTAGAAATAGTGGATACATTGGTGATCATTTTCCAGCAGCCTATTGACTCTGGATCAGCTCCTACGGACTGGAGGATAGCTAATGTAACACCACTTTTTAAAAAAGGAGGGAGCGAGAAAATATGAAATTATAGACCGGTTAGCCTGACATCAGTAGTGGGGAAAATGTTGGAATAAATTATTAAAGATGAAATAACACCGCATTTGGCAAGCAGTGACAGGATCAGTCCAAGTCAGCATGAATTTATGAAAGGGAAATCATGCTTGACAAATCTTCTAGATTTTTTGAGGATGTAACTAGTAGAGTGGACAGGGGAGAACCAGTGGATGTGGTGTATTTGGACTTTCAAAAGGCTTTTGACAAGGTCCCACACAAGAGATTGGTGTGCAAAATTAAGGCACATGGTATTGGGGGTAATGTATTGACGTAGATAGAGAACTGGTTGGCAGACCGGAAGCAGAGAGTCGGGATAAACGGGTCCTTTTCAGAATGGCAGGCAGTGACTAGTGGGATGCTGCAGGGTTCAGTGCTGGGACCCCAGCTATTTACAATATACATCAATGATTTAGATGAAGGAATTGAGTGTAATATCTCCAAATTTGCAGATGACACTAAGCTGGGTGGCGGTGTGAACTGTGAGGAGGATACTAAGAGGCTGCGGGGTGACTTGGACAGGTTAGGTGAGTGGACAAATGCATGGCAGATGCAGTATAATGTGGATAAATGTGAGGTTATCCACTTTGGTGGCAAAAACATGAAGGCAGAATATTATCTGAATGGTGGCAGATTAGGAAAAGGGGAGGTGCAATGAGACCTGGGTGTCATGGTACATCAGTCGTTGAAAGTTGGCATGCAGGTACAGCAGGTGGTGAAGAAGGCAAATGGCATGTTGGCCTTCATAGCTAGGGGTTTTGAGTATAGGAGCCGGGAGGTGTTACTGCAGTTGTACAGGACCTTGGTGAGTCCTCACCTGTAATATTGTGTTCAGTTTTTGTCTCCTAATCTGAGGAAAGACGTTCTTGCTGTTGAGGGATTGCAGCAAAGGTTCACCAGACTGATTCCCGGGATGGCAGGACTGACATATGAGGAGAGACTGGATCGACTGGGCCTGTATTCACTGGAGTTTAGAAGAATGAGAGGGGATCTCATAGAAATATATAAAATACTGACGGGACTGGACAGGTTAGATGCAGGAAGAATGTTCCCGATGTTCAGTAAGCCTAGAACCAGGTGACACAGTCTTAAGGATAAGGATGAGGAGACTGAGATGAGGAGAAACTTCTTCACTCAGAGAGTTGTTAACCTGTGGAATTCTCTGCCGCAGAGAGTTGTTGATGTCAGTTCGTTGGATATATTCAAGAGGGAGTTAGATATGGCCCTTACGGCTAAAGGGATCAAGGGATATGGAGAGAAACCAGGGAAGGGGTACTGAGGTGATGATCAGCCATTATCTTATTGAATGGTGGTGCAGGCTCGAAGGGCCAAATGGCCTACTGCTATACCTATTTTCTATGTTTCTATGTTTCTAAATCAAAGCTGCAATTTTTGTTGGTGAAGAATTCAGCCAGCCGACAGAGAGAATTTGAGAGCTTCGCAGTTTTGATTAACAGCTACAAATCCAAGATAAATTGCAAGCACACTTGTTTGAACTGCCAGAGTCCAGGTGGCTATGCCTATGGGGGTAATAGGGCATTTGGAGGAGTTTCAATGTGATCATGAAAGTTTCAGAGCGTATGTGGATCAGCTAAAAATGTTTTTCACTGCAAATAATACAATCAACGTCCCCGATAATGAAAACCAGAACTGGGTGGTGTTGGAATGAAAAATGGCTATTTTCTTAACTGGAGCAGGGCCAGAGGTGTATGAAACCCTGATAAATTTGCTTGTGCCTGACAAGCCAAAGGACACAAGCAGATTCTAACTAAGTTAGAACAGCACGACCTCCCCGTGCCCTTGGAAATTGCTGAAAGTTATTATTTCGGAATACGAAATCAGAAGGCCGAAGAAAATATCAGTGAGTATATTGTCGCATTAATAAAGCTATCTATTCACTGTAATTTCAGAAACTTTCAGACCGAGCATTGCGTGATCACTTTGTTTGTGCGATTAAAAATTATGCAATCAGAAGAAAGTTATTGACAACGCCTAACTTGACTTTTGATTTCGTTTGTCAGACAGCTATGTCAATGAGCATGGACAACCAATATTCCCGAGAATTTCATACTATTTTCAATCATCAGACAACCAAGGTGAATCACCTGCAGGTTCAAAGTAAACGGTGGTTGGGCCCCAAAGTCTCGGAAACTGGCAATGGTAACAGAGTATTGAAGTCCTGCTATCGATGCCTGGGACAACACATTGCTCAAAGTTGTCCATATGTGAAGGCAGAGTGTTTCATCTGCAGGAAAACTGGGCATCTTGCGAAGGCATGCCGACTGCAGGATAAACCAGCTTTCAAAGCTATGAGTAGAAATCCCCAGAGACTACATAACATGGAAGAAAAATAACACGGCGAGGAGATGTTAGAGCTAAACGTCATCAGGAGCATGAGGTTAGCGGACAGCAATTCGAAAAGTATCATAATCCACACAGATGTTGCAGGAATCAAAATACCAATGGAAATTGACACTGGCGCATCCGTGAGTGTAGTACCGGAGTCACTATACCTCGACAAATGGCATGATTTCCCATTGGAGAAATCCAAGATAGAGCTGCGAGGCTACTCGGGAGAGAACATTCCTGTGGTAGGTCATGTCACCGTACGGATGAAATGCAAGGATCAAGTTCAGAGCTTGCCTCTAATAGTAGTGGCAGGATACAAGCCTGCCTTACTAGGAAGAAATTGGTTGGGATCACTGAAGCTGGATTGGAGTGAGATTTTTCGTGTTGAAACGAGATTTGCGTCAAAGGATGATATCATCAAGAATTATCCGAAGGTGTTCTACGAAACAGGCAGTCGAATCCAAGGCTTCAAGGCGAGTGTCAGGGTACAGAAGGACGCTATATCGGTTTACTGCAAGCCACGTTCTGTACCATATGCACTCAAGGAGAAAGTTGAGCAAGAACTCAAAAGACTAGAGATTGAGAACATTATTTCTAAGATAGATCGATGTAATTGGGCTATACCCATTGTTGTTGTACCTAGCTCTGATGGTAAGGTAAGGTTGTGTGGTGATTATAAAGTAACCGTAAACCAGGTTCTCGAGGGTAATGTCCCCAATGCATTGCCGAATGTAGAAGATTTGTTCACAGGTGGTCAGATCTTCTCAAAGTTGGATTTTACGAATGCCAACTTACAGCTTGAACTAGATGAGACGTCCAAGTCATCCTTGACTATAAATACTCATCTAGGCCTATATCAATTTAATAGGCTACCATTTTGAGTGTCTTCCGCCCCTGCCATATTCCAAGGGGTGATGAACCAGATGTTGCAAGGTATTGAAGGGGTAGTATGTTATTAGATGACATACTTATTTCAGCACCAAATAGGCAAATTCAAAGTAACATATTGAATGAAGTCCTCAAACGGCTAGAGAAGCACAGAGTACGAGTGTCTGCTCATAAGTGTGAGTTATTTCAAAACTCAGTGGAGTACTTAGGGTACAGAGTCGACAAAGATGGTTTACATCCAACCAAGGGAAAGCTGGATGCAATCAGAAATGCACCCACTCCCAAGAATGTCACTGAGCTTCGATCATTTTGGGGTCTTTTGAACTATTATGGGAAGTTCCTACGAAATTTGGCTACAGTATTACATCCACTGAATGAACTATTGAAAAAACAGGTCCATTGGAAGTGGTCAGAAGAATGTGATACAGCATTCAAGGAGTGTAAAAGCAAATTGGTAGAGAGCACCATGTTAGTTCACTATGACGTATCTAAGGAGATCAAGCTAGCATGTGATGCCTCTCCATATGGAGTTGGGACAGTGATCTCAAGTATTACATAGTGGGGAGGAGAGACCAATTGCTTTTGCTTCACGCACTCTCAGTGCCAATGAGCGTAATTATGCGCAAATCGAAAGGGAAGCTTTGGCTTAATTTTTGGCGTCAAGATGTTCCACAAATACTTGTATGGTCATATGTTTACCATCGTTATGGACCATAAGCCCCTGACAGCAATCCTCCATCCAAAGTCCCCAGTTCCAATATTAGCTGCAGCCCGAATGCAGAAATGGGCTTTGATTTTATCAGCATATACATATGATATTGAATACAGACGATCAGCTGATCCCAGTAATGCTGATGCTATGTCTAGATTGCCTTCCCCATCACAAGTTACACCCGATCGAGAAGAAGTGTTCTATTTTTCATACATTGATGAACTGCCAGTCACAGCTGAAGAGATTGGTAGAGCAACCAAACGTGACCCAGTTATGTCAAATGTGTATGATTATATTGCAAATGGATGGCCAAACCAGGTAACAGATAAAGATATTTATCCATTTTTTATTCATAGGAATGAATTATCAGTTGATAAAGATTGTATCATGTGGGGTGCAAGATTGGTTATACCAAATAAATTCAGATACAAATTATTAGGAGACCTCCATGACCAGTACCTGGGAATGTTTTTGACCAAGAGTTTTGCATGCAGTTACTTATAGTGGCCATGTCTTGATAAAGATATAGAGTATATCATCAGTCAGTGTATGACATGTCAATCGGTAAGCAAGCAGCCACCATCAGTACCATTACAGCCATGGAAATGGCCTCCCAAAGTGTGGCAAAGGCTACATATCGATTTTGCTGAGCTAGATGGACAACAATTGTTCATTGTAATTGATAGCCATTCAAAGTGGGTCGAGGTGTTTCCTATGTGGAAAATAACAACAATTAAAACATTAGACATCTTACAAAAATTATTTTCTTCAGTTGGTCTCCCAGAAGAAATTGTTTCTGATAATGGACCACAATTTTGTTCCGAAGAATTTTCACAGTTCACGAGCAAAAATGGTGTGAAACATACCAAGGTTCCACCATACCACCCTGCTTCGAATGGTGCAGCAGAGCACACTGTACAAATAGTAAAAAGTGCCTCATCAAACAGATGTTGGAGCCAAATCTAAAGAAATGACAGTTGTCATTGGACCACAAATTGGCTAATTTTCTAATAACGTATCGTAATACTCCTCACACAATTACTGGTAGAACACCAGCAACGTTGTTTCTCAAACGACAGCCACGAACCAGATTCTCGTTGTTAAAACCAAATTTGGCACAGTCCGTAGAAGAGACACAATTAAGACAGAAAGAGAATCATGATAGAGAGAAAGTAAAAGAGAGAAGTGTGAAATTAAATCAGAAGGTGGCATGAAGAACCATCATCATAAATGGTTAAAGTGGTTACTAGGAAGAGTGGTGAAGATATGTGGTCCTTGCAAATATTTGATCAAGATGTTTGATCATGGACAGGTTAGGTTTGTTCACATTGATCATATTATACCTACAGACGTGTAAGTAGTTGAAGGTGGGAATAATTGAATTATTTCTGACTCATCAGATAGTTTTGATACACCAGTAGCATATTCTACATCCAATGTACTGGAAACATATCCAAGAGAAGGTCAGAATTTAAGTCTGAGTCTGAGTCAGGAAACAAACAGTCTAAAGTTAGGGAGAGTTCAAATGGAAAACAAGGGCATCCCTTGGAGGAAGACTTTCCTCAGGTTCAGCCTAGAATGAGTCTAAGTTCGACACCATGTTTGGAAGGTTCTGTTCGAGAGCGAAAGTATCCTCTTCGAAACAGAAAACAAGTGGTTAAGCTTGATTTGTAAATATGGCAAAATAAGACCATACCTTTTGTTATGTATAACCATGCAAGTTATGTATGATGATTGTTTGTTATAATAACTTCTTCATTAAGGAGGGAGAAGTGTAATGTCTGCAGCTCCACACTGTGGACTCCTGTGTTACTGCAACCAGTGCTGTTTATAATAAAGACCCAGGTCACCTGACGAGAAGGAGACTTCTGGAATGTTCTGCCATCTTAAAAGCTGTGTGTGCTGTGTGCTCTCTGGAAATATCACATCAACATTTCAGAATAGATTAGATAGTTGGTTGAAAGAAAGTGGGAATATAGGAATTTGGGAACAAAGGAAGTGCATGGGATTCGGACTACTGGAGGATAAACATGGGAAAATATATGCAAAGGATTATGTTATCCAGTACATATAGCAAGGGGCCTTCTTTGTTACACACCTGTGTCAAACTATCATACATAGGACTCAATTTTCGCCACCATTCTGAGCCATTTCCGCAGTTCTTTTTGGAGCAAACTAAAATCTGCAAGTTTCGCCAAAGTTTCTGCACCATCGTAAACTACTTGCAGACAATTTTTTTAGATCCCGATTTTTTGATGTCACTGGGGGTGCCGGCTGCTGGCAATGCCATTTCTCACTATTTAAACAAATTTGGTCAACGAGGATTTTTTCCAAAACAGCGCAGTGCACCGTTCTGAAAAACCTTACATGAAAATGGGCACAGAAGATCGAGTTCCACGGCCCGGGATAGCAGTGGCACTGAGAGAGGGGGGACATTCAGCCTGGGATAGGAGCGGCACCGGGGGCGGGGGCCATTTCAGCCTGGGATAGGAGCGGCACCAGGAGCAGGGGAGCCATTCGGCCCGGGATAGGAGTGGCACCGAGGGAGGGGGGACATTCAGCCCAGGATAGGAGCGGCACCAGGAGCAGGGGAGCCATTTGGCCCGGGATAGGAGTGGCGGGATGTGGGGGAGGGCCTTTCGGCCTGGGTTAGCAGTGGCACCAGGGCTCTACAATGGCTTATGTCTTGCTGCATCTTGTATGTTTCACTTTGCAGCCTCAGCCCTTCAGTGTGTCCTTTATTACCATGGCAGCCTCAGTTTTTCGGCCCAGACCCTAACCTCCACCCACAGACCTTAAGGTCAATGTGCGCCGCTCCAAAATGAAAGTTTATGCCAGCGAAACTTGCAACTTTTTTTTGGCACCGTTGGCCACTAAAAAATCGAACGTATCTCTACAACTGCACCAAACATCGGCAATGTGGAAAATTGGCCACTTTAGAAAGAAAAACTTGCACTTATTTGTCGGACATCCCAAAGTGCTTTACAGCCAATGAAGTACTTTTTCAGTGTAGTCGCTGTTGTAATGTAGGAAACGCGGCAGCCAATTTGCACACAGCAAGCTCTCACAAACACCAATGTGATAATGACCAGATAATCTGTTTTAGAGATGTTGATTGAGGGATAAATATTGGCCCCAGGACACCGGGGAAAACTCACTTGCTCGTCTTCAAAATAGTGCCATGGGATTTTTTACATCCACGTGAGAGAGCAGACGCGGCCTCGGTTTAACGTCTCATCCAAAAGACGGCAACTCCAACAGTGCAGCACTCCCTCAGCACTGCACTGGAGTATCAGCTTAATTTTTTTGTGGTCAAGTCTCTGGAGTGGGACTATGAACCCATAACCTTCCAACTCAGAGGCGAGAGTGCTACCATTGAGCCACAGCTAACACAACCATTTCCCCACCCCCATTTCCTCCTCCCCCATTTTCCCCTCCCACAATTTCCTCCACCACTTCTCCCATTTCCCTCTCCCCCTCCTCCATTTGCCCCTCCCCACATTTCCCCCTCCTCCATATTGGGTAGCAAAAGTATACTTCTGATCGTGAGAGACACAGGTCTGCTTATAGAAGCCACTAACTAGAGAGAATAACTAAGATGGACCCAACACATGGACCAGCTTGCCACATTGCTGGTTTTGCAGCTACTTCTTCATTCTTACTCTCAGCCTCCTGTTCAGCCATGAATTCTTTCTCCATGGTGATGTTATGGAACCTGAAGCTTATGATGATTATCCTAGAAACCCTCTAGTTTCCAGGGCTGACCTTCCTATTGCCCATCGTGTGCTGCCACGCAAGATCAATTTCATCCTGTTATGTATACAAACCTATGTAACCAGCATTCTACCGCCACCAGAGGGCATATTTGTTGGAGTCCCAAGGGATCCCAGCATCCCTGTGGAGCACTGTTTATAAGCAGACCTCCCATGCTGTACCAATACTCTGGAGTTAGAATAAAGAGACTAAGGTCACACTTATTCACGTCGACAGTACTCAATCACACTACTTTATTATGGACATAACAACTGGCGACGAGATAACGAACCATCACGCGAAAATGCAGAGAACTGTTGATATCCTGGAGAAATTCTCAGAAGGGGACGATTGGGAGGCCTTCGTGGAGTAACTCGACCAATACTTCGTGGCCAACAAGCTGAAAGGGAGAATGAAGGACGATCCTCCTCACCGTCTGCAGGGCAACAACCTATGGCCTCATGAAGAATCTTCTTGCTCCGATGAAACCAACAACCAAATCGTATGAAGAACTGTGTACGCTGGTCTGGGAGCACCTAAATCCAAAGGAGAGCGTTCTGATGGCAAGGCATCGATTTTACACATGTCAACGGTCTGAAGGCCAGAAAGTGGCGAGCTACGTCGCCGAACTAAGGTGCCTTGCAGGACATTGTGAATTCGATGGATTCCTGGAGCAAATGCTAAGAGACTTTTTTCTGCTTGGCATTGGCCATGAGGTTATCCTTCGCAAACTATTGACTCTTGAAACACTGAATCTGAGCAAAGCCAGAACGATAGCCCAGGCATTTATGTCTACCAGCGATAACACCAAACAAATTTTGCAGCATAAAGATGTTTTGGCAAGTACTGTACACAAAGTAATGTCGTTTTCAGGCAGGAATGCATATGGCAGAATGTACACACCTACAGCTGCACGACTTCAGATGACTCAGAGTCTGCCATCAAGCGTTAATGTTGGCGCTGCGGAGGTGATCATCGAGCCCATCAATGCCACTTCAAACACTATGCGTGTAAAGGCTGTGGAACAATGGGACACCTCCAGCGAATGTGCAGATGAGCTGCAAACCTGCAAACCACGACATTGCAGAGGAAGACCGATCCATGGCAGATGAAACTGAACTAGAGACTCAAACCGAGGAGGCAGAAGTGTAATGGGTACACACCTTCACCACGAAATGTCCACTGATCATGTTAAAAGTTGAACTGAACGGAATTCCAGTATCCATGGAATTGGACACGGGTGCGAGTCAGTCCATCATGAGCGAAAAGGCCTTCGACATGCTGTGGTGCAACAAGGCACACAGGCCCAAGTTGAGCCCCATTCATACCAAGCTGAGAACTTACACTAAAGAGCTGATCCCTGTAATTGGCAGCGCAGCAGTAAAAGTCTCCTATGATAGGGCAGTGCACGAACTACCACTATGGATAGTACCAGAAGATGGCCCCACACTTTTCGGCAGAAGCTGGCTGGGAAAAATCCGCTGGAACTGGGACGACATCCGAGCACTTACGTCCGTCAACGATGCCTCATATGCCCAGGTTCTGAGCAAGTTCCCGTCGTTGTTTGAGCCAGGCATCGGAAGTTTCTTGGGGGCGATGGTGCAGATCCACTTGATTCCCAGTACACGACCCATCCACCACAAGGCACGGGCAGTGCCATATATGATGCGAGAGAAAGTGGAGATCGAGCTAGACAGGCTGCAATGAGAGGGCATCATTGCGCCGGTGGAGTTCAACGAGTGGGCCAGTCCGATTGTTCCGGTTCTCAAGGGCGATGGCACGTTCAGAATTTGTGGGGACTATAAAGTAATGATTAACCGTTTTTCACTGCAGGACCAGTACCCGCTACCCAAGGCAGATGACCTATTTGCGATGCAGGCAGGAGGAAAGACGGTCACCAAGTTGGACCTGACCTAGGCCTACATAACGCAGGAGCTGGCGGAATCTTCGAAAGGCCTCACCTGCATCAACACGCACAAAGGTCTGTTCATCTACAATAGATGCCCGTTTGGGATTCAATCGGCCGTGGCTATTTTTCAAAGGAACATGGAAAGTCTGCTAAAGTCGCTTCCGCACACTGTAGTTTTCCAGGACAACATACTGGTCACAGGTCGGGACATCATCGAACACTTTCAGAACCTGGAAGAGGTTCTAAGTCAGCTAGATCATGTGGGACTCAGGTTGAAAAGCTCAAAGTGTGTTTTCCTGGCGCCAGAGGTGGCGTTCTTAGGGAGAAGAATCGTGGCAGACGGCTTCAGACCCTCCGATGCCAAGGCGGAGGCCATCAAGGACGTGCCGAGACCACAGAACGTGACGGAGCTGTGATCGTTCCAGGGACTCCTCAATTATTTTGGTAATTTCCTACCCGGGTTAAGCACCTTGTTAGAACCTCTACACATGTTGCTACGCAAGGGAGATGACTGGGTATGGGGAAAATCACAAGAGGCTGCTTTTGAGAAAGCCCGAAATCTGTTATGTTCCAACAAACTGCTTGTCCTGTATGATCCTTGTAAATGTTTAGTGCTAGCTTGCGATGCGTCTTTGTATGGGGTCGGGTGTGTGTTACAACAAGCAAACGAATTGGGAACATTGCAACCAGTCACTTTTGCATCCAGGAGCTTGTCCAAGGCCGAAAGGGCCTTCAGCATAGAAAAAGAAACTCTGGCATGCATTTACGGGGTTAAAAAAATGCATCAGTGTCTGTTTGGGCTTAAATTCGAGTTAGAAATTGACCATAAGCCGCTCATATCGCTATTCTCAGAGAGCAAAGGTATCAATACTAATGCCTCTGCTCACATCCAAAGATGGGCGCTCACGCTGTCTGCATATAACTATGTAATTCGCCACAAGCCAGGCACAGAGAACTGCGTTGATGCCCTCAGTCGGCTACCATTGCCCAGCAATGGGGTGGAAATGGCACAGCCTGCAGACTTGCTCTTGGTGATGGATACATTTGAAAATGAAAAGTCACCCGTTACAGCCCGCTAGATCAGGACCTGGACCAGCCAGGATCTTTTACTGTCCCTATTAAAAAATGTGTCCTCCATGGGAGCTGGTCCAGTGTCCCAGCAGAGATGCATGAAGAGATCAAGCCATTCCAGCGGCGTAAAGACGAGGTGTCCATACAGGCGGACTGTCTTTTGTGGGGTAATCATGTGGTTTTGCCCAAGAAAGACAGGGAATTCATACACGACCTACACAGTACCCACTCAGGCATAGTAATGATGAAAGCTCTAGCCAAATCCCATGTGTGGTGGCCCGGCATCGACTCAGATTTGGAGTCTTTCGTGCGCCAATGCAACACTTGCTCTCAACTGAGCAATGCACTCAGGGAGGCACCGCTAAGTTTGTGGTCATGGCCCTTCAAACCGTGGTCTTCGCTGGCTCGTTTCTAGGCAAAATGTTCTTGGTTGTTGTGGATGCTTATTCAAAGTGGATTGAATGTGTAATAATGTCTGTAAGCACATCCACTGCCACCATCGAAAACCTACGAGCCATGTTTGTTACGCACGCTCTGCCTGATGTCCTTGTCAGCGACAAAGGGCCGTGCTTCACCAGCGCTGAATTCAAGGAATTCATGACCTGCAATGGGATCAAGCACATCACGTCTGCCCCGATCGAGCCCGCATCCAACAGCCAGGCAGAACGGGCAGTCCAAACCATCAAGCAATGTCGGAAGGCTCCCTGCAGACCCGCCTGTCCCGAGTCCTGCTCAGCTACCGCACCAGACCCCACTCACTCACCGGGGTTCCCCCAGCCGAGCTGCTCATGAAAAGGGTGCTCAAAACAAGGCTCTCTCTCATCCACCCTGATCTCCATGATCATGTCGAGGGCAGGCGACATCAACAAAGCATGTACCATGATCGCGCAAATTTGTCACGCGATCTTGAAGTCAATGACCCTGTTTTTGTACTCAACTATGGACATGGTCCCAAATGGCTTGCTGGCACTGTCATAGCCAAAGAAGGAAGTAGGGTGTTTCGGGTCAAACTCGCAAATGGACAAACGTGCAGAAAGCATTTGGACCAAACCAAACTGCGATTCACAGACAGCCATGAGCAACCTGAAGAGGACACCACCAACTTCGATCCTCTGACACACACACAAGTGGCAACCGACATCACGGTTGACCATGAAGCTGAACTCATCATCCCCAGTAACCCAGCAAGACCAGCTGTGCAGCAGCCCAGTGAAGAACCAACCAACTCACCTGCAAGTGCATTTGTACCGAGACGATCGACTAGGGAGCGAAAAGCCCCAGATCGTCTCACCCTCTAAATAAGTGTACGATTGACTTTGGGAGGGAGTGATGTTATGTATGCAACTCTATGTAACCAGCATTCTACCGCCACAAGAGGGCGTATCTGTTGGAATCCCAAGGGATCCCAGCATCCCTTGGGAGCACTGCATGTAAGCAGGCCTCCCATGCTGTACCAACATTCTGGAGTTAGAATAAAGAGTCTAAGGTCACACTTACTCACATCTACAGTACTCAATCACATTATTTTACTATGGACATAACACATCCCATTGTGTATTCTATTACTATACTGCTTAGCATGAATCTCATTGCACTCTGCTCTGTGCATAGTTGTCTCAAAGTATCATGAGCCATAGTTGCAGAGGATAGTTTTAGTCAATGTTGCACTCTTCCTTTCCTAATAAAGTACTGGTGGCACAGGTTATTTGTTGTGAGAGTCCCTGTAGAAGCAGGCATTTACCTGTGCTATTCATAGAAACATAGAAAATAGGTGCAGGAGTAGGCCATTCGGCTCTTCGAGCCTGCACCACCATTCAATAAGATCATGGCTGATCATTCACCTCAGTACCCCTTTCCTGCTTTCTCTCCATACCCCTTGATCTCCTTAGCCGTAGGGGCCATATCTAACTCTCTTTTTAATATATCCAATGAACTGGCATCAACAGCTCTCTGCGGCAGGGAATTCCACAGGTTAACAACTCTCTGAGTGAAGAAGTTTCTCCTCATCTCGGTCCTAAATGGCCTACCCCTAATCCTAAGACTGTGTCCCCTGGTTATAGAGTTCCCCAACATCAGGAACATTCTTCCTGCATCTAACCTGCCCCATCCTCTCAGAATCTTATATGTTTCTATGAGATCCCCTCTCATCCTTCTATACTCCAATGTATAAAGGCCCAGTTGATCCAGTCTCTCCTCATATGTCAGTCCAGCCATCCCAGGAATCAGTCTGGTGAACCTTCGCTGCACTCCCTCAATAGCAAGAACGTCCTTCCTCAGATTAGGAGACCAAAACTGAACACAAATATCGGTGCTGTTGTCACAGCTGTGCATTGATGGATTAAAAGCCTTTCTGATTTTTATAGGGCACAGCATTGAGCTCAAGGGCCTGACTGGCAAAATGCATGCAAATAATGACACGTAGGAGGTTTGAGAGCTCAGCAGACCTCGAGAAATGCGTTGCTGTATTACACTGGTGTTGGTGCTCAGTTGTGCTGAAAAAGACATCTATCTCCTTAGTAAATCTGTCTGCAAAAAACTGACTGACATTACATATGTCACAACTACTTGCCAGTGCAAGGGCCCCATTGTCTAATCTTAAATGAAGCTCTGTCATATATATAAGACTTTCTCACCTCTTTCTTCCATCAGATTTTCATGGATCTGTACTTATTCATTCACAATTTTTGATCCCTTCGCTTTAAATGTCATTGTGATGACTGCTTCAGTCACTTTATTTTTCTCTGAAGGCATACTGTATTTGTCAGCAGTGCTGTGGCAACTGGACACTTCTGGTTTTATAGGTTCGCCAAAGAGGGGTTCTCTTTTCATTATCACTGTAGTGCAGAATACTATTTATATGTAATTCAGCGAACCTACATTTTGCCATTATCAGGCCACAGCCAACCACAAGAAGCGAGCTCCAGATGCTGAAACAAAATTAAAATAATCATTTTACAAAAACTTCTCTGTCCCTTTTTAATTATAATTTTGTTTCTCTCTGTTTTCCATGGCAGCTGGCAATTATTCCGGCATTCACATGCTATCGAGACTCACTTTTTGTTTCCTAACTTGTGCCATTACCATCTCAATTCAGCCCATCATCCCCTTGTCTCTCAAATCTCTTCTGCCTTCCACCCTATCACACACTTTCCCTTTTGTTCTTTCCACCTGCCTTCCCTCCTTCCCTTTTATTCTTTCCACCCATCCCCCGTCCCCCTCCTCCCTCTTTCAGGGCCCCAGCACTTCCTTAAGAATCTGCTACAGTTCAAAAGGTCATCGACCTGAAACATTAACTCTGTTTCTCTCTCTACAGATGCTGCCTGACCCGCTGAGATTTCCAGCATTTTCTATTGTTATCCCAGGTTTCTTCTGTTGCTTTCTACAGGTGGCTGTCAAGAAAATCCTGAGACACATGGCCAGAATTTTAACTTAGAGGCAAGGGGGTGCTGGAATGCGGTCGGGAAATCCAAGATAATGGGTTTCCCTCAGGCCCTGCCAAATTTTAAGGCAGGGCCTGATTAACATTTTGTTTCTCGGTTTCTCCTCCACAGCCAGCCAAATTGAGAGGCTGGCTAGCTGTGGGCAGATAGCTGAGAGGAGGGAGGGAGTGATTGGAGATAGATAGGAAGGCCGGGAATCAGAGAGGGCCAGAGATTAGGGGATAGGAAGGCTGCAGATCAGAGGGTGCTGGGGGTCGGAAGCCGTAGCGGGGGCTGGGGGCCGAGGATCTGTAGCTGGAATGAGGATCGGAGCCAAGGATTGGAGGCCAGAGAAGGGGCTGGAGAGCAGGCCGGGGGTTGGGGGCCAAGAATTGGAAGGCCGGAGGGGTGATCAGAGATAGGTGGTCAGGACGTGATCTGAAGGTTGGTGGGGTGTCCGAGCTTCATTATAATATTTAAAGTGCCAACTTACCTCCTGGGAGCAGGTTGGCAGCCTGCACCTCCCCCTCCCCATCCCGTGACCCGCCTTTATTCAGACTGGAATTGGTGGGTTAACTTGAAGGCAGGTTGGGGTCAGGATTCAGATTTTTAACATTTTTTAACCTTCCACTCGACCCCAGCTCACGCATTTTTGGGGTTAAAATTCCCCCAACATTTTTCACTACTTTAATGTCTTCAAGGTCCCCTATCTACACCCTGACACATATTCCAAACAGAAATGTGGGATGTTCCAGCGGGGTAGTGGGACTGACTGGATTGCTCATTGAAATGGGTTGAATGGCCTCCTTCTGTGTTGTATTATTCTATAATTCTATGATTCTCGATAGAAAATATCTAAATCAACAATAAATCTGGAGGAGGGTGTACATAAAAGATAGCGGGCTGTTGTTTGCTGGAAACTTGCGCCATAGTAATGGCCCATCTGCAGTGCACACCATTTCTGTTTCTAGGAAATTAAGGCGTGAGTGAATTTGGACATTACTTACACCATCACAAAATTTGCTGGGACCTTATGTGCTGTTCCACCGTGAACACCGCCGAAACATTGAGACTTCCATTATCATTACTGTGCCCTACTTATAAATTCAGTGGCAATGTCTAATTTGCTGGATTAACACTGCTTTGATCACCGCTGCCACTCAGACTGGACCAGAATGGCACTGATGATTTGGCAGCAACATGATTTATTGCATCAAGATCAATTCCCAATGAGCAAAGATATCTTTTTGCCAAGCTATTATTTTGCTGATACACAAATAATTATCTTTCGGACATACTAGCTGGCCGAAGATTCAATTGTTAAAAGGAATTGAATTTTTGAAAGTAATTTACTGTTTGTATCGATTCACTTATCTCTTGTCCCTTAACAGTGTCAAATTGCTAATTTTAACATGGTGTATCGATCCTAATACTTGTTTCTTTCAGAATTCATATTGATAAATACATTCAATTCCAGATCAACAAGATAGTGCATCAGTAAATATTTTGTTGAGGGAATAAATGTAAAATTGATCTAGTTAAAGAGTTACAACGACTATTAGAGACCATGTCACTGCAGCTGCTCCGAATTTAAAGGCAGGGATAGCTAAGAAATCAATTATGAAATAATTACTACCTACAGATCTTGCATTGAGTGTTTTATATACTTCCCCTGCGAAACCCAGGGGTTGAATGCTTTGAAATGAATTTTCCCACCAACATCTGAAAACAATTTAGAAGCATTCAATTAGCTCAGGTACCTGCAGCCACACATGGTGCCCATGTTGCACCCAGGAATAACTTTAGAAAACTAACTAAATAACCTGACCAACAAACTTGTAGTGAGCTCTCCAAATGGGACTTGTTATAAAGCAAAATAAAAAGTGGATGAATAACACGAGATACTGTTCAAGTTTCGGAATGAATAGCAAACAGTTGCCATTGGTCATTGGCTGCGTCACTTCCTAATCGCCACTAACCTCGCTGTGGCATATTCTAATCAGCTCTCCAGGAAACCATGGCGTAAATTGCCACTGGAGGATCACGGTGCACAATGGTCGAACTTATGGCGTTCGGGGCCAAGTGCCCAATTCCAGCAAATTATGGGTTATATTTTACAACACGGCTTTATATATTGGATAGGTAAAAAGCTGAATCAGAGAAATAATACCAGAAATGTTCGAAAGAAAGTTGTTTCCCCATTGTTGAACTACAAAAATGCTCTTTTCACCAGAGAATATTTAAAAAATAGGCCACAAAATGAATTAAATTTCAATATTAAGCCAATCAACAGTAACATTGAAACTTCATATAAACCAAGACCATCCATGGCGAACTAAAGAAATAAGGGATGGTTTCGAATTGAAAACAAGGGCATACAATATGGCTAAGACAAGTGGGAGGCCAGAGGATTGGGAAACTTTTAAAAGCCAGCAAAGAACGATTAAAAAAAATTATGAGAGGAAAGATAGATTATGAAAGTAAACTTGCACGAAATACAAAAACAGATAGTAAGAGTTTCTACAGGTACATAACAAGGAAAAGAGTGGCTAAAGTAAACGTTGGTACCCTAGAGAATGAGACTGGGGAATTAATAATGGAGAACTGAGAAATGGCAGAGATGTTGAACAAATATTTTGTATTGGTCTTCATGGTAGAATATACAAAAAACATTCCTAGTGGATAATCAAGGGGCTATAGAAACATAGAAACATAGAAAATAGCTGCATCTAACCTGTCGGCCCTTCTAGCCTGCACCGCCATTCAATGAGTTCATGGCTGAACATGCACTTCAGTACCCCATTCCTGCTTTCTCGCCATACCCCTTGATCCCCCTAGTAGTAAGGACTTCATCTAACTCCTTTTTGAATATATTTAGTGAATTGGCCTCAACAACTTTCTGTGGTAGAGAATTCCACAGGTTCACCACTCTCTGGGTGAAGAGGTTTCTCCTCATCTCGGTCCTAAATGGCTTACCCCTTATCCTTAGACTGTGACCCCTGGTTCTGGACTTCCCCAACATTGGGAACATTCTTCCTGCATCTAACCTGTCTAAACCCGTCAGAATTTTAAACGTTTCTATGAGATCCCCTCTCATTCTTCTGAACTCCAGTGAATACAAGCCCAGTTGATCCAGTCTTTCTTGATATGTCAGTCCCGCCATCCCGGGAATCAGTCTGGTGAACCTTCGCTGCACTCCCTCAATAGCAAGAATGTCCTTCCTTAAGTTAGGAGACCAAAACTGTACACAATACTCCAGGTGTGGCCTCACCAAGTTCCTGTACAACTGTAGCAACACCTCCCTGCCCCTGTACTCAAATCCCCTCGCTATGAAGGCCAACATGCCATTTGCTTTCTTAACCGCCTGCTGTACCTGCATGCCAACCTTCAATGACTGATGTACCATGACACCCAGGTCTCGTTGCACCTCCCCTTTTCCTAATCTGGCACCATTCAGATAATAGTCTGTCTCTCTGTTTTTACCACTATAGCAGGAATGGGGTACTGAAGTTGCATGTTCAGCCATGAACTCATTGAATGGCGGTGCAGGCTAGAAGGGCCGAATGGCCTACTCCTGCACCTATTTTCTATGTTTCTATGTTTCCCTCTATAACCTCACATTTATCCACATTATACTTCATCTGCCATGCATTTGCCCACTCACCTAACCTATCCAAGTCACTCTGCAGCCTCATAGCATCCTCCTCGCAGCTCACATTGCCACCCAACTTAGTGTCATCTGCAAATTTGGAGATACTACATTTAAGCCCCTCATCTAAATCATTAATGTACAGTGTAAACAGCTGGGCCCCAGCACAGAACCTTGCGGTACCCCACTAGTCACTGCCTGCCATTCTGAAAAGTACCCATTTACTCCTACTCTTTGCTTCCTGTCTGACAACTAGTTCTCAATCCATGTCAGCACACTACCCCCAGTCCCATGTGCTTTAACTTTGCACATTAATCTCTTGTGTGGGACCTTGTCGAAAGCCTTCTGAAAGTCCAAATATACCACATCAACTGGTTCTCCCTTGTCCACTCTACTGGAAACATCCTCAAAAAATTCCAGAAGATTTGTCAAGCATGATTTCCCTTTCACAAATCCATGCTGACTTGGACCTATCATGTCACCTCTTTCCAAATGCGCTGCTATGACATCCTTAATAATTGATTCCATCATTTTACCCACTACCGATGTCAGGCTGACCAGTCTATAATTCCATGTTTTCTCTCTCCCTCCTTTTTTAAAAGTGGGGTTACATTGGCTACCCTCCACTCGATAGGAATTGATCCAGGGTCAATGGAATGTTGGAAAATGACTGTCAGTGCATCCGCTATTTCCAAGGCCACCTCCTTAAGTACTCTGGGATGCAGTCCATCAGGCCCTGGAGATTTATCGGCCTTCAATCCCATCAATTTCCCCAACACAATTTCCCGACTAATAAGGATTTCCCTCAGTTCCTCCTCCTTACTAGACCCTCTGACCCCTTTTATATCCGGAAGGTTGTTTGTGTCCTCCTTAGTGAATACCGAACCAAAGTACTTGTTCAATTGGTCTGCCATTTCTTTGTTCCCCGCTGCCATTTCTTTGTTCCCCGAGGGAGGGAGGAACAATGACTATCACTAAAGAAGTAGTACTCAGTAAAATAATTGGACTAAAGGCGGACAAGTCCCCTGGACCTAATGGATTACATCCTATGGTCTCAAAAGAAGTGACTGCAGAGATAGTGGATGCATTGGCTGTAATCTACCAAAATTCCCTGGATTCTGGGGCAGTCCCAGCAAATTGGAAAACCGCAAATGTAACGCCCCTATTTAAAAAAGGAGGCAGACAAACAGCAAGAAACTATAGATAAGTTAGCCTAATATCTGTTGTTGGAAAATGCTGGAGTCCATTGTTAAGGAAGCAGTAGTAGGACATTTGGAAAAGCAAATTTCAATCAAGCAGAGTCAGCATGATTTTATGAAAGAGAAATAATATTTGACAAATTTGCTGGAGTTCTTTGAGGATGTGAGAAGCAGGGTGATAAGGGGGAACCAGTGGATGTGGTGTATTTGGATTTCCAGAAGGCATTCGATAAGGTGCCACACAAGAGATTACTGCACAAGATAAAAGTTCACGGGGTTGGGGGTAATATATTAGCATGGCTAGAGGATTGGCGAACTAACAGAAAACAGAGAGTCAGGATAAACAGGTCAGTTTCCTTGGTCATTGGCAAACAGTGACTAGTGGAGTGCCACAGGGATTGGTGCTGGGGCCTCAACTATTTACAATCTATATTAATGACTTGGATGAAGGGACCAAGTGTAATGCAGTCAAGTTTGCTGATGATACAAAGATGGGTGGGAAAACAAATTGTGAGGACACTTTGGCAGAAATAATAGAAAAGCAGATTATAATTTGAATGGAGAAAAATTGCAAAATGCTTCAGTATAGAGGGACCTGGGGGTCCTTGTGCATGAAACACAAGAAGTTAGTATTATGGTACAGCAAGTAATCAGGAAGGCAAATTGAATGTTGGCCTTTATTGCAAGGGGAATAGAGTATAAAAGAAGAGAAGTCCTGCTACAACTGTATAGGGTATTGGTGAGGCCACACTTAGAGCACTGCGTACAGTTTTGGTCTCCGAATTTAAGGAAGGATATATTTGTATTGGAGGCTGTTCATAGAAGGTTCACTAGGTTGATTCCAGAGATGAGGGGGTTGACTTAAGAAGATAGGTTGAGTAGGTTGGGCCTATACTCATTGGAGTTCAGAAAAATGAGAGGTGATCTTATCGAAACATATAAAATAATGAGGGGGCACGACAAGGTGGATGCAGAAAGGATGTTTCACTCATAGGGGAAACTAAAACTAGGGGACATAGAATAAGGGGCCGCCCATTTAAAACTGAGATGAGGAGGAATTTCTTCTCTAAGAGGGTTGTAAATCTATGGAATTCTCTGCCCCAGAGCGCTATGGAGGCTGGTTCATTGAATATATTTAAGGCGGAGATAGACAGATTTTTGAGCGATAAGGGAATAAAGGGTTATGGGGAGCAGGCAAGGAAGTGGAGCTGAGTCTATGATCAGATCAGCCATGATATTAAATGGCGGAGCAGGCTCGAGGGGCCAAATGGCCCACTCCTGCTCCTATTTCTTATGTTCTTACGTTCTAGGAGGCATTGAAGTGAGAGACTCAACAAAGATTTAGCAAGAGATCATAAGAAGCTTTTTCAGACCCAATAGTGCCAATGGTCATTTGGACCAGGGTACCAACTTACAGCTTTTACATCGAGAAAAGTTTTAGGCATCATTGTCAGTCTCCAAAGGATCCGTACAAAAGGAGAAAACAAGTATTTGGGGTAGAAAAATTGAATTATGGGGGAGAAATTGGTTAGCTTCCGACTATGGGTGAGAACTGGGCGGTGCAACTGTAGTGCACACCCAAAGTGATCGGCCCAAATTTAATTCTCAGGCCTCATTGCTATCAAACTATTAAGTTGTGGGCGCCAATCAGCAGTTAGGCCCAGGGGGAAGAGTTAAACTGTAGGGTGAGGGGTGGGAGCAACATTGGGCCACAATATTAAGGTGAGTGAACAAAAGTTTACTTACCTTGGGGGAGAAATTCGGTCGCGCCTCATTTGGGGCGGAAACCCAGGCGGAGCGGTAATTTTATCGCCATGAAAAAAGTTTGCTCCCTCTACCCAGAAATTTGTCGGAATCAGGCGATGAACTGACAGAGGCACAAAATCAGCCATTGCACACTAGAGCTGGGGTGGGGAGGGGGGGCAGGGGAGGTGGTGATAGCAAAAGTTTGGTTGCTAAATTTAGCGGACTCATTGCGCATGCGCCGAACTCCGATTCAAATCCCAGGAATAGCTGAGTTGTAAAGGCGCAGCAAGGTAAGTTAACGCAGGAGCAGCTCCAGCTCCACAGTGTCTTCAGAGTGTGAAAATGGAGGAGCGAGTACTGTGGGACATATGTGGCACACCAGCACCTACTAACAACTTTTTGTTTTTGTCAGTGCAGGTCAGACTCGCGCACATTGCATCGTCGGGGAGAGGGTCAGCCCTAACTCCCTCCCCAGCTAATGCTTTGTGCTTACAGATGATGAGCCAGAAGAGCGGCAGCCTGCGCATCAGTGGACGTCTGCAGATGATGGGCAAGATGAGGAGGAGGTGGAGGGCAGTGTGCCGGGACAGGGCGAGATGTCCTCATTGGGAGCGAGTGGGGAGAGCACCTCGGTAGAAGAGGTTGGCCCATGAGTCCTGCTCACAGACAGACAGATGAGCACCTGGACTTGGAGACTATGTCCAAGGAGTCAATGTAGATGCACCGCAAGCTCATCGGTGCGTTGGCAAGGATCCCGCCGGACGTGGATGCACTTGCTTTGAGTGTGGTGGAGACCACCTCAACGTTTGCATTTGCATTTCAGCAGCCCATCGAGCTCATCCTTGGTAGATTCCAACAAATGATGGAAGCCAGAAGTGCCCATGGGGTCCCAGACATGATGGCACGGGCCATTGCTGACGTTGCAATGGCTATTGAACAGCAGGCCGAGGCCACACAACACCGACATTCTGCCATGTCATCAGTTCTTGGTGGCGTCAATCCGCTGTCTGCTCTGATGCAGAGTCAAATTGATGCCACGCAAGCACCGACTGCTGCCGTCATGTCTGGGGTCCCTATCAGTCCATTGGGGAGGTAATGGTCCTGAAGTAGGCCAGCAATCTGCGCTCCAACAGATTGTCCCGGATTCTGAGGCTGTGCCCTCGGGCAGTGGCAGCCAGTCGGACAAGATGGAACCTGATATCCTCTCTCAGGGGCACATCATTCGGTCTCCCACCCCAGCCATCCCACACTGTTGCCGTCCATTCTTAGGCGGGGCTGCCAGCAGCCGGGCCTTCCAGGCCCAGAGCTGGTCCAGGGCGTCATGTTAGCCCATCTGGCCTGTCTCCCTCAGACACTCAGCAGCCCTCAAGCAGCCATGCTGCAGGCATTGAGGACCCATTGATGAGGAGCAGTAGGCGAGGGACGGGGTGTGAGGCAGAGGTGTGAGAAATGTCTGCGGAAGACGCAATGAATAAATGTGTTCCCATGGGACCTATGTATATATGTTGGGAGGTTTCACCATCTGTTGTGTTTTTTGAAGGGACGGGTGCTCCATGTTGTTTCATTGGAGGGTGTAGGGTTTTTGGGGTTGTTTGAGGCATGTTTGCCAAATAAAATGTTAGTTGAACCATTTCCGACAGCATCTGGTGCATGACGGTTCAGTTGTGATGGAAATGTGGCATTGTCATGGCACAATGCATGGTCATTATTAGCTGCATCCCTCAGCTACCTGCATTTAAGCTCACTTATGAGCCACCACCGAAGAGTCAAGGCACCACCAACATTGGCAGGCTGCCTCCTCCATGGCTGCTGCAGGTCCTCGTCGTGTTGCTGGGGATTCAGGGCATCGCCAGACTCCTGTTTCTTTTCCCCCTCCTCCTCCTGAGGTGGGTCTGCGATCCCCACTGGCGAAGCCTGGGCCCTCATGATGGTCAAATTGTGCAGCATGCAGCACTCCACAATGAATAGTGAGACCTGTTCATGGGAATATCGAAGGCTGCCTCCGCAGCAGTCCAGGCATCGGAATTGCTACTTCAGCACCCCTATAGTTTGCTCTATGATGTTGCGGGTGGCGGCATGGCTCTCACTGTAGCGTTCCTCTGACTCTGTGGTGGGGTTGTGGAGAGGGGGTCATTAGCCAGCTCACCAGGCCACCAGGCCTTATCCCTTGACCAAGATAGTGAACATTCAGTGCGAGGCTGCATTGCGTGTGGTCGCACACCAGTTGCACATTTAAGGAGTGGTATCCCTTTCTATTTCTGAAGATCTTTGCATTCTGGAATGGTGCTCGCAAGGCCACGTGTGTGCAGTCAATTGCTCCTTGCATTCTCGGGAAGCCCGCTTTCCTGGCAAAGCCTCATGCGCGCTCATCCTGTTTCTCTCTGCTCAGCGGGAAGGTACTGAAGTCCATTCTGCATGTGTGGAGAACCTGTGTGACATCGTGGATGGAGCGATGTACTGCGAATTGTGAGACGCCCAAATGCAGCCTGGAAGGAGCCAGAGGCATAGAAGGTGAGTGCCACCGTGATCTTCAGTGCGACAGGCATCGCAGTCCTGATGTCGATGTCAGGCTTCAGGTCTACCTGCAGGAGATGGCATGTCTCTGTAATGACCTCCTTTCGGAAGCGCAGTCTTCTGACACACCGCTCCTCGGACAGGTGCAGATATGAGTGTTGCCACCGGTAAAGTCGTGGGCGGTAAGACCTCCTGCCCCGGCATCTAGGGGCTCTTCTCCTTCGGTCGCCAACATGGCCAACAGCCCTTCTCTCTTCACGGCACCTTGCTAGAGCATGTAGACTGTGACGCAGGCAAATAAGTAAAACCCCATTGAAGTTTCACAAAGAACTTTCTCTCAAGCTGAACTGGTATGTCTGTGTGCCATGTGTAAACATTGCACTGACTGTGACCTCCGAGGGAAGTGCTTCATCATCCCTTTAAGTAGCCACCAGTTAACAACTCTGCAAGCCTATACCAACTGTTTTTCCAGACGTTGTTCTTGACAGCCACTAAATGAGGCGGCCCCATCTAACTTTACAACCAGGATGCAAGCGTGGGCATTGCACCAGGAATACGTCATGATCAGAGTGATCATCAGCAGCCAGGCGCTACTGGTTTGCGATGCTGGTGAGCCACTAATGAATTTTCAGTCAGGGCGCTGTGCTTTGGGTCGGTAATGGGCCCTTACATGCCCATTAATGCTCCCTCTGGCCACTAACTGAGGCGTTAGCCAACCAAAAATCCAGCCCCTTTTGCAGTCCCTTTAAGGACTGCTGTTAAGACTACTTCAGAGGCGGAAGAACTTGTCAGAGCTTGCACAGCGCATGCTCCGCCTAGTTTATGACCAATTTTAGAAGTTTGATCCTTCAACAGGTATTAGGCTCCTTAGTAACATATGTGAGGAGCCTCATGCCTTTTAAGGTGGCCACCAAGGATGCCTGAATATTGCCCAAGCCAATTGAAGATTTTGCTGGCGCCCCTGGGGCAAGGAAAGTAGTCCCACAAAATTGGACCTTTTTGTCAAAGAAATGGGGGAAATAAGGTCCAATTTCACTCCCATTATATCTAAGGGGTTAAAATCAGAGTAAATTAGATAAACAATAATGGAGGAAATACAACCAGGGCAGTATAATGACACCTCCCCCCATACAAAAAATTGGGGGAAGCAGTTTTCCAGAACCATGGCATCACTAAACCCAGTAATAGAGCACACCCTGAGGGTCAGCTGAGAATGGTGGGACTAGTGTAATGTGTATTACCTCTGTGGGCAATCATTCAAAAAGAGAGACTATGCACAGATAAAGTTACCTTGAGGTAGACAAAGGGAATACATATTTTTCTCCAATTGAACATCTACCATAATTACTCCTTCCACACTGAATGAGTTGGCCTTGCCGGCTGTGTCTAGAGAATTGGATGGCAACAGTGCACTCAGAGTAACAAAAAGTTGATTGTGTTTTATTCTAAAATCCAATGGGATTCCTAGAGGAAGACTCAAAATGTACTCCAGCAGGTTGAGTTCAATAGAGATACCTGCATAAATATCACTATCTTGGCCAGCAGTAAAAATCATCTATACTTATTGAGGTATTTACAAGCAGGGTCAAGTCCAAAGTAAAGATGAAGGAGTGAGAGAGAAGATGAGATAACTCAGAAAGTTGGATTCTAAAAGACTCAAGGTTATAGGGGGAAGAAAAAAACAGAGGAATGTAAGAAGTTCCACTCAAGTAGGAGACATTGCAATAAATCTTGATTGCTTTGTCACATTTTATGGACAGGAATGCATAGTGAGAGCTGCATTGTACTGATAGGTTTACAAATGTAGATGGTGTAAAAATTCAAAATACCATTCAAATTGTTAATGCATCTTTAAATCAAGTGCATCATGTAGTGTAATAATTGCTGGCAGTTTTCAAGTATGTCATAATAATTAATCAACCTAAAATGAAATAGATGTATCATAGTGAAGGATATAATAGTAGTATGATTGGCAGCAGCTTCATATTTAGTCATAAAATTATGGAATAATGATGATGTATCGATGTAGTGCAGGATAAGAGATATTAATGCCTATTTCAAAAATAGCTTACTCAGCATACATTTAGCACCCTGAATAAGTTGCAATAATACGAGTCTGATTTATAATCTAATAAACTGATGTTAATAATTGATTTAATTTATGTTTTACTCAATGAGTGGGATTGCATCAGAGTTGGATTAAACAATGAAGAGAAATGCAGAGCAGAAATAATTGCTGCATGAGTGTTGGATCACTCCCAGTGGTATCATACAACTATCAATATGCCATAGCATTAACACACACAAGAACCAGACATGCACCAGGTTTACCCTTATAAATTCTTTACTTATAACTTTTGAAAAATAGAATTTCATACCTGCCATAAATACAAAGTAACTGACATGTAGGCGCTCTGTTGGAATTTGTTAGTCATTTCTTCCTGCTTGTTGCTCATGCCTGGACGTTAAAATACATGTTTTATTTTGTTTTGCCTCCTGCTCCCTGGTTAAAAATGACTGCTTGAATTTTTTTTACCATTGAGACTGAATCTGATTAGCTTCCTTTGTTTAGGTTCTCCCCGCCCAACCCACCCCGCTTCAGCACGGCGTAGTGCAAAGGTTTTGGGGTGTGAATTTCCAAGGAGTTTTCTCACCTCCCGTCGTCCATATCTTTCAGTAATGGAGCCGCAGAAAAACCTGGAGAAATGGCAGATGATTGGGTGAACACCCACAGAAGTTCACCCCCTTGATGTTTCGGTCTGTTGGCGACTCCCTTGCTTATTGCCTTTAATGACCTTCTCTCCAGAGTGATAATAAAAACAATGCCAAGTTCCAACTCAATTTCCAGTTTGTGCTGAACTAGTACGTTTCAGCCACGGTAGTGCTGCAGCTGATCTCAGCCAAGGTTGCCACTCCTGATCCTTATCCAGTAACCTCTGTGGATAATCTGCACCTACAGATATTGTGTGAATTCAAAATGAGGTCTGGCTGATCAAATGGTAGTACTGATATGACTTAAGCTCGCACACAAAGAGCAGTCATTTGGGTATGGTACAATAGGGTAGTCAGCACACATGAAACTATAACTGGGTATAAGTCACAGCCTTCAGGAGAAAAAGAGAATAAAGTGGAGGGGAAATGAACAACTTTTTAAAAAGGGAGGGAGAGAGAAAGCGGGTAATTATAGATCAGTTAGCCTGACATCAGTAGTGGGGAAAATGTTGGAATCAATTATTAAGGATGAAATGGCAGCGCATTTGGAAAGCATTGACAGGATCAGTCCAAGTCAGCATGGATTTATGAAAGGGAAATCATGTTTGACAAATCTTCTGGAATTTTTTGAGGATGTAACTAGTAGAGTGGACAAGGGAGAACCAGTGGATGTGGTCTATTTGGACTTTCAAAAGGCTTTTGACAAGGTCCCACACAAGAGATTGGTGTGCAAAATCAAAGGACATGGTATTGGGGGTAATATACTGACATGGATAGAGAACTGGTTGGCAGACAGGAAGCAGAGAGTTGGGATAAATGGGTCTTTTTCAGAATGGCAGGCAGTGACGAGTAGAATGCCGCAGGGCTCAGTGCTGGGACCCCAGCTCTTTACAATATACATCAATGATTTAGATGAAGGAATTGAGCGTAATATCTCCAAGTTTGCAGATGACACTAAACTGGGTGGCAGTGTGAGCTATGAAGGGGACGCTAAGAGGCTGCAGGGTGACTTGGAAAGGTTAGGTGAGTGGGCAAGTGCATGGCAGATGCAGTATAATGTGGATAAATGTGAGGTTATCCACGTTGGGGGAAAAAACGCGAAGACAGAATATTATCTGAATGGCGGCAGATTCGGAAAAGGGGCGGTGCAACGAGACCTGGGTGTCATGGTTCATCAATCATTGAAAGTTGGCATACAGGTACAACAGATAGTGAAGAAGGCAAATGGTATGTTGGCCTTCATAGCTAGGGGATTTGAGTATAGGAGCAGGGAGGTCTTACTGCATGAGTACAGGACCTTGGTGAGGCCTCACTTGGAATATTGTGTTCAGTTTTGGTCTCCTAATCTGAGGAAGGACATTCTTGCTATTGAGGGAGTGCAGCGAAGGTTCACCAGACTGATTCCCGGGAAGGCTGGACTGACATATGAGGAGAGACTGGATCAACTGGGCCTTTATACATTGGAGTTTAGAAGGATGAGAGTGGATCTCATAGAAACATATAAGATTCTGACGGGACCGGACAGGTTAGAAGCGGGTCGAATGTTCCCGATGTTGGGGAAGTCCAGAACAAGGGGACACAGTCTTAGGATAAGGGATAGGCCATTTAGGACTGAGTTGAGGAGAAACTTCTTCACTCAGAGAGTTGTTAACCTGTGGAATTCCTTGCAGCAGAGAGTTGTTGATGCCAGTTCATTGGATATATTCAAGAGGGAGTTAGATATGGCCCTTACGGCTAAAGGGATCAAGGGGTATGGAGTTAAAGCAGGAAAGGAGTACTGAGGGAATGATCAGCCATGATCTTATTGAATGGTGGTGCAGGCTCGAAGGGCCAATGGCCTACTCCTGCACCTATTTTCTATGTTTCTATGTTTATATAAAAAAGAAAAGGGTGCGTGATTGAGAGAACAATGACTCAGTTAAGGGCAGCGAGTCCTTGATTTTGTTTCATTTTCAGAGAAACCACTGTGAAATACCTTGGGACATTTTACTACGTTAAAGACGCTATATAAATACAAGTTATTGTTGTTGTTGTTGAAACAGAATTAGGAGGATGGTTGAGAATTACAGTACAGTGCTGGCCAAAGGGTGCGTTTCACTTTCGTATGCCTTGAGATCTGCCAATTGCCAGATGCCAATTTCTTCTGCTGCTCACCTGCTCTAATCATAAACAGAAGTTTAAACTCATAGCAGCAACATCATGCCCCAACTCTAATTTCTGCTTTTAATTAAGACATATTTGCACTCATTATGTTTCCTTTTTCTGTTTAATTTTACTTCTATTGCCTCAGTCATCTTATGGATTTTAGTACCAAGCCGTGGGTTTGAATTGACTGCAAGAATTTCTGCCTCTCCCATCTCTGTGATAAACATAAAATCAAACACTAGCACCTGTGTTTTAAATGTTGAATTTTAAGAGGTCTCTGCAGTCCATCCATGTTGTCTCAATTTAGTAACAACCTATGTTTTATGATTTATTGTCAAATGACCTCTATTGGGTACATTTGCAATTAATAGGTCTTTGATTTTGTGCTGACCATTTTAGTAAAGCTCTTGAGGTAACTTTGATTTTCTATGATCGTATAAAACAGGTGATACTGAGACGCCAATGGAAATAAAAATGGGGAGTGATATAAAATGGGCTGCCAGCTCACTATCGTACAAAGTCACAATTAGCCCCTTACTTTAGGATTTGTTAAAATCCAAGATTGAATGAAAAAAAGGAATAATTTCTTTAAAATTTAAAGCAACTTCACATTTAATAATTCCTACTAATTTACAAATTCCATCGTGCAGACACCCTGGCTCCAGTTTAGATTAACAGAATTCCCAATTGATTCACTGTCAGTTATTAATTGTTATGTGACTGTCTGTAAATGTTCATGCTCAGACTAATATGAAACATTGGCACATACTGAAATAAGGGAATGTCTATAAATGCACACACTACGAGGCAAATTTTCCACTGCGAGCATGTATCAGAAAATTCTGAGAATGTTGCGTGTGATATTCTATCCATCTAAACCAATGTGTGGAGAACTGTGAACATCGTGGCTGGGATTTGCAGATAAGCCCGAATGACAGGCAAGGTACCTTGCTGCAGGCGAGAAATCAGAAGATTTATCCTCATGTTTCCTGAGTTGTGCTGTGTGTAGAGAGAATCTGCCACAGGATTACCACATTATTGTCAACCTCCCATGGCGTTAAAAACAGGAAGTCAAGATCAAATGTAGCCTTTGCTGAAGCAGGGCTAGAAGGTAGAAAATAATTGGACCAGGACATGGAGGGTGTAAAAAATGTTGATAGATCTATAATAAAAAATATATACATGCATATTCCTTATTTTAAAGTCACATATCCTGTCCTTATTTTTTATAAATAATATCTATCATCCAAGATTGCTTCCCATTCATTATTCGCCTCTTGCTCATCCAAACTACACGTGCGCAAGAGTACCCCAACTGAGATCCCTTTTCTGCTAAAGGAAGAGAATGGCCTCACGCCAAAAAAAAAAATCTTCCCACAGTGCACCTTTGGTGTAATCTGAAACTTCATTAAATTTTAAAACACTTCTGGCCCATAAAAGCTTAGAGCAGCATTAGAGGGAGGCCAGCACCGAATCTGCAACCACTATAGAAACATAGAAACATAGAAACATAGAAAATAGGTGCAGGAGTAGGCCATTCGGCCCTTCGATCCTGCACCGCCATTCAATGAGTTCATGGCTGAACATGCAACTTCAGTACCCCATTCCTGCTTTCTCGCCATACCCCTTGATCCCCCTAGTACAAAGGACAACATCTAACTCCTTTTTGAATATATTTAGTGAATTGGCCTCAACAACTTTCTGTGGTAGAGAATTCCACAGGTTCACCACTCTCTGGGTGAAGAAGTTTCTCCTCATCTCGGTCCTAAATGGCTTATCCCTTATCCTTAGACTGTGACCCCTGGTTCTGGACTTCCCCAACATCGGGAACATTCTTCCTGCATCTAACCTGTCTAAACCCGTCAGAATTTTAAACGTTTCTATGAGATCCCCTCTCATTCTTCTGAACTCCAGTGAATACAAGCCCAGTTGATCCAGTCTTTCTTGATATGTCAGTCCCACCATCCCGGGAATCAGTCTGGTGAACCTTCGCTGCACTCCCTCAATAGCAAGAATGTCCTTCCTCAAGTTAGGAGATCAAAACTGTACACAATACTCCAGGTGTGGCCTCACCAATGCCCTGTACAACTGTAGCAACACCTCCCTGCCCCTGTACTCAAATCCCCTCGCTATGAAGGCCAACATGCCATTTGCTTTCTTAACCGCCTGCTGTACCTGCATGCCAACCATCAATGACTGATGTACCATGACACCCAGGTCTCGTTGCACCTCCCCTTTTCATAATCTGGCACCATTCAGATAATAGTCTGTCTCTATGTTTTTACCACCAAAGTGGATAACCTCACATTTATCCGCATTATACTTCATCTGCCATGCAGTTGCCCACTCACCTAACCTATCCAAGTCACTCTGCAGCCTCATAGCATCCTCCTCGCAGCTCACACTGCCACCCAACTTAGTGTCATCCGCAAATTTGGAGATACTACATTTAATCCCCTCGTCCAACTCATTAATGTACAATGTAAACAGCTGGGGCCTCAGTACAGAACCTTGCGGTACCCCACTAGTCACTGTCTGCCATTCTGAAAAGTACCCATTTACTCCTACTCTTTGCTTCCTGTCTGCCAACCAGTTCTCAATTCACGTAAGCACACTAACCCCAATCCCATGTGCTTTAACTTTGCACATTAATCTCTTGTATGGGACCTTGTCGAAAGCCTTCTGAAAGTCCAAATATACCACAACAACTGGTTCTCCCTTGTCCACTCTACTGGAAACATCCTCAAAAAATTCCAGAAGATTTGTCAAGCATGATTTCCCTTTCACAAATCCATGCTGACTTGGACCTATCATGTCACCTCTTTCCAAATGCGCTGCTATGACATCCTTAATAATTGATTCCATCATTTTACCCACTACTGATGTCAGGCTGACCGGTCTATAATTCCCTGTTTTCTCTCTCCCTCCTTTTTTAAAAAGTGGGGTTACATTGGCTACCCTCCACTCGATAGGAACTGATCCAGGGTCAATGGAATGTTGGAAAATGACTGTCAATGCATCCGCTATTTCCAAGGCCACCTCCTTAAGTACTCTGGGATGCAGTCCATCAGGCCCTGGGGATTTATCGGCCTTCAATCCCATCAAGTGCCCCAACACAATTTCCTGACTAATAAGGATTTCCCTCAGTTCCTCCTTCTTACTAGACCCTCTGACCCCTTTTATATCCGGAGGAAAGCTGGCCACAGGTCACTATGATGTAACTTATGCCTCTTTAAACTAAACTTAAAGACTAATGTCCCTTTAAGATGCAATCAAGTGATCCCACCCCAACCACAGCAGAATGTGCACGACAGCACAGTTGGGGTGTAATATGTATCTGCCCATTTCCCCCCTCTATTTTTCATCTTGAAAATAACGCACTTGAGGTACAATGGTCTCATTAATATTTCTTTTGAAGGAATGCACTAATTTCTTTCATTTATTTCTAAAACAAGTGTCAAAAGGATTTTGTCAGACTCAGTAACATTTGAAAACTTTTTTTTATGGTCACATTTTAATAGGTCAGTATTCATTGGTATTTTTGTTTGAAAGGCTTGTGTTATGCTCCTGATGAGTTACAATCAGTCTCAGTATTGTTATTTTGGGCACTGTTACCACACCTCTATTGCATTCACACTCCCACAGCAGAAGTCTTGCCATAATGGTCTGGATTTTGCAAATGTGTATCATTTGCACAGTCTGCACTGTCCCACGGGATGAAGGGACGGATTATCAGGTTGTAAGTGTCTTGTGGCGTTTTACTATGTTAAAGGTGCTAAATAAATGAAAATTATTGTTGTCGCGTCATTATCTTGGGAAAATTGAAATAATTTACCATTTTAATTAAAATAGGCAACTAGAAGAAAAGGAGGAAACAGATTGTTTTGAAGTTTCCATAAAAAATTGACAATAAGTTCAAGGACTTAGGTTCCTCAAACAGCGTGTTTTATGTATACCACCATTTATGGGAGAAAAATGTTCTTGCATTTCTTTAAAGGTAACATTTCAAAAATAAAACCACACTTCTACACAAAGAGCATCTACAGAAAAAATGTGTTCACCAAATAGCTCTATGAAGAGGTACCCAATTTATAAATCTGGGTTGCTTATTCCTACAAGCACTGAAATTGTTAATTACCAAGGGCAAACATTTCTTTCCTTGTTAGTGAAAAAGTAGATGTGAGTAAAATGACACGATCTGTCGCTAGCCGCTCTACTGCCATTTTCTGCCCCAAGAGATAACTATCTCCTTTCTTTATGAATTTGAGCAGCCCCCATCTCTAACCTACTATGTGCAAGATTATTTATTTAAGTTAATTTATTCAGAAAGTTTAATGTATAGTTGCCTTAGCCAGGCAACTAACCAGAATAACTTTCCTGTTATTATGAAGTTACTCCATCCTTACTCTAAAACTTGAACAGATTCATGAAAAACCTCAAATTATAAACCATTAATCGCTGTTTGCTCACTGACTACATTTCTGAACTAACCTTTTTTTCTAGTTTATCTGCAGGAAATAGCTCCAATAATTTTGTAAGATATATTTAATTTCAATTTCAGATTCGGTTTAGGACTGGAGGAGTCATTTGGTTCAGTTCTGGAACTCATCTAGCCTTTGTGCTTTAAGTCTATTATTTTTCCTAAAGATTTTGCAACATCCTTCTGAGGCGACTCATTCATTTACTCTACAATATCTGGGAACATATTTTGCCCTGTGTGTAGAAGAAAAATTATTTTACTGAACATTATTATAAACTTCTTCACAGAGAAGTTTACACCCAGACCAAAGTGTTCCCCTTTTTTGATTTGTTTTCTGTGAGTTTGTTCCTTGATTGGGTGCGCACTGCAAGGAGCAGCACTCGCAAAGAATGCCCAATCAGGAATTCGCTCTTGTAAGTCTTTATTGACCTATTCTTTCTCTAGCCCTTTAATTAAATGTTCATCTCATATTTAAGTAAGCATCGTTGAAGTCAATGGAAATGAAAATGATGCAGATTCTATAATGGGTGGATAATCCTCAATGCCAATTTTATGTCTGGGCACCGTTGAAAATCTGTATCAATATGCCAAATAATATTTCAATAATAAAATTAATCCACTATTTCATTCAAAATGTTAATTATGGAATAAGATTCCAAGTGAGTTCATTGAAGCAAATAGTATAAATGAGTGCAAAAGTCAACGACAAGCTTCTATAGAAAGATGGAACTGAGTGATCCAGCGGAAAGGTATGAGAAGAGGATTGCAATGAAATAATAAAGGCAGCTTTATTGGACGTAATGGACTTAACCTGTTCCCAATGTTGATTTTTTAAGGTATACTAAAATTGCAGTTTGATCATGTCTGTTTCACCTGCTGTGCCAATTAATGAAACGGGTCTTTGCATAACTAAAGAAATGAATATGCCAATTTTCTTGTTAATATCAGCAGAACTAAATGGCTTGTGCATGGTTTATTTAATTGTTCCCAACTCATTCACAGAATGATTTTAAAATGTCAGTCAGACAGAGATCACATGGTTCCGGTTGGGGTGGAGTGTAGAATGTTTCAGTATAAGGGGTGTCGCAGTTGTGTGAGGTGGACTGGTTGGGCTGGGTGCTCTTTGCTTTTCCGTCATTGTTCATAGGTTTATATGTAACCTTTAGGACTGCTGGCACGGACCACGATGGGCCGAAATGGCCTCCTTCTGCGCTGTTTGTTTCTATGTTTCTATGTTTCTATGTTAAAAGTCACACCGACCAGAATATCCTAGGTTTGATTTCCATTCTGTGGTGAGTTAGTTCATCTAAGCCAGGGTAGTCAAGTTGCTTCCTAACAATCATCGCCTCAGCTCACAAAAGGAATAAGGCTACTTGGGCGAAGTATTTGAGGGTATTTGAAGTTTGTATAACGATATCGGAGCAGGAGTCAATGCCTTCAGGAGTGGAGGAGGAGTAAGAGGAAATGGGCAAAAAAAACCTCAATGACTGCACCACTGAGACTTTGGGCTCAATTTTCCCCAGTATTTCCGCCGTTTTTTTTGGAGCAGGCTGCTTTTTCTGGCCTAACTTAAAAATCCCCAGTTTCCCCAATCAATTTGCACCAGCGTAACTCAGTTAGTTACGAATTTTTAAATCCGTTTTTTATCAGCCAAAGGGTGCGTAACCAGCCACCTACGCCACTTCCAGCCATTTAGGGAAGTTTGGCCAGCTGAGAGTTACTCCAGTTCTGATTAGGCCAGTGTATGTGGCCTGTCCTGAAAAACCTTCCCTAGAGTTAAGGAAATCGGCGCAGGTAAGGAAAGCGGTGCAGCAGATGCCTGGACACACTGAAAGAATTGAAAAACACATAGCAGCAACTTACCTCCAACCTCATCCAAAGGCTGTCCAGTCCCATTCTCAGTCCCCGGGTCACACACACAGTCCGATCCCATTCTCGGTTCCCAGTTCACACACACAGTCCGGTCCCATTCTCGGTCCCCGGTTCACACACACAGTCCGGTCCCATTCTCGGTCCCCGGTTCACACACACAGTCTGGTCCCATTGTGTCCTTGGTTACCATGGCAACCCGATGTTTTTGCCGCAGATCAAGAATCCACCCCTAAAACTAAAGGTCGGGTTAGGCCACGCCAAAATGAAGAGATCCAACGGGAAAACTTACAACACGTTTTTTTTGGCATACTTGGGCCCCAAACAATCGGGCGTAACTCTTCAAGTATGCCTAAAAAATGCTTTGGGGAAAATTAAGCCCTTAGAGAATATGTTTTGTTTTGGGGGAAGTGGGCAAATTTAAGCTTAAATTAATATTTGTTAAGACTTGTGTATCAGACAGATGTTGGCTTAAAGAAAGGTGAGCAGCACAGATGACCTGTGGCCCCCTATCACTCAAAATTGTTGTAAGTTTTCTCAATGGTCTAGCCCGGCCCGAGGTTAGAAACTTGTTTAAGAGTTCAATGCACCAAATAGAAGCTTCAAATAGTTTACAGAAGGAAAAAGTATTTTGTGGTGAGAAACAAAGCTAACTATGCCCTTGTATTTTTCAAAAAATAATTCCCTTTTTAGCTTCAAAATTTGCAATAGTTGTGGATGATCTCAAGACTGGGGTCTTCACATAAAACAGTGGACCAAAGGTTGTTATTGTTGTGTATCTGCAAAGCATGCACTCCCATGTTCCGCCACTAGGGAGCTCATCCCCTGAAGTCCCAAGGGATCCCAGCATCCCTTGGGAGCACTGTATATAAGCCGGCCCCTAAGGCCTGTTCCTCATTCTGGAGTGTCTTATTAAAGACTGAGGTCACTGTTACTTTAACCTCCCTGTGTGCAGCCTCATCTGTGTTAGGAACACAATAACTGGCGACGGGAATACGGATCCAACGCAAAGATGCAGCAAACTGTGGGCATCCTGGAGAAGTTCTCGGAGGGTGAGGACTGTGAAGCCTATGTCGAAGGGCTAGACCAGTACTTTGTAGCCAACGCACTGGACGGAGAAGGAAGCGCTGCAAAAAGGAGAGTGGTCCTCCGCACAGTCTGCGGGGTACCGACCTACAGCCTCATGAAGAATCTTCTGGCTCCAGTGAAACCCACAGATAAGTCGTATGAGGAGCTGTGTACACTGGTTCGGGAGCATCTTAGCCCGAGGGAGAGCGTGCTGATGGCAAGGTATCAGTTCTACACGTGCCAGTGATCTGAAGGTCAGGAAGTGGCGAGCTACATCGCTGAGCTAAGGTGACTTGCAAGACAATGTAAGTTTGATGGCTAACTGGAGCAAATGCTCAGAGACTTTTTTGTACTGGTCATTGGCCACGAAACCATCCTATGAAAACTTTTGACTGCAGAGACATTGACCCTCAGTAAGGCCATTGCGATAGCACAGGTGTTTATGTCCACCAGTGATAACACCAAACAAATCTCTCAGCACACAAGTGCAAGCAATGTTCATAAATTAACTGGAACTATGTTTGCGAGCAGAAATGTACAGGGCAGAACCCACGAATCTGCAACTGCCAGCAGGCCTCAGGTGACCCAGATGACTCAGAATCCCCAACAAAGGATGAATGCTTGGCAATTCACACCTTGTTGGCTTTGTGGAGGCTTCCATTCAGCCTATTCATGCCGCTACAAAGGGTATGTTTGCAAGAGCTGTGGAACAATGGGGCACCTCCAATGAGCTTGCAAATGAGCTGCAAGCTCCGCAAAACCTGCTAACCACCATGTGGCAGAGGAAGACCGGTCCATGGTGGATCAAAGCAATTTCGAGCCTCAGAGAGAGGAGGCAGGTACTGAAGTATACGGGGTGCACACATTTTCGCCAAAATGTCCACCTATAATGCTAAACGTAAAATTGAATGGCTTACCCGTAACCATGGAACTGGACACTGGCGCTAGCCAATCCATCATGAGTAAAAAGATGTTTGAGAGACTGTGGTGCAACAAGGCATTCAGACCAGCCCTGAGCCCTAGCCACATGAAAATGAGAACGTACACCAAAGAGCTTATCACTGTCCTGGGGAGCGCCATGGTCAAGATCACTTACACGGGCACGGTGTATGAACTGCCACTCTAGATTGTCTCAGGCGATGGCCCCACACTGCTTGGAAGGAGCTGGCTGGGCAAAATCCGGTGGAACTGGGATGACATCCGAGCGCTATCACATGTCGATGAGGCCTCATGTACGCAGGTTCTTAACAAATTTCCTTCCCTTTTTGAGCCAAGCATTGGAAACTTTTCCGGGGCGAAGGTGCGGATCCACTTGGTCACAGAGACATGATCCATTCTCCACAAGGCACGAGCGGTACCTCACACGATGAGGGAGAGTGGAAATCGAGCTGGGCTGGCTGCAACGCGAGGGCATCATCTCCCCAGTGGAATTCAGCGAGTGGGCCAGCCTGATTGTTCCAGTACTCAAAAGTGATGGCACGGTCAGGATTTGCAGCGATTATAAAGTAACTATTAATCATTTCTCGCTACAGGACCAATACCCGCTACCTAAGGCAGATGACCTATTTGCGACGCTGGCAGGAGGCAAGACGTTCACCAAGCTCGACCTGACTTCGGCCTACATGACGCAGGAGCTGGAGGTGTCTTCGAAGGGCCTCACCTGCATCAACACGCACAGTTTATCTACAACAGATGCCCGTTTGGAATTCGGTCGGCTGCAGCGATCTTCCAGAGAAACATGGTGAGCCTACTCAAGTCGATACCACACATGGTGGTCTTTCAGGACGACATATTGGTCACAGGTCAGGACACCGCCGAGCACCTACAAAACCTGGAGGAGGTCCTCCAGCGACTGGATCACGTAGGGCTGTGGCTGAAGGGGTCGAAATGCGTCTTCATGGCAACAGAAGTGGAGTTTTTGAGGAGAAAGATCGCGGTGGACGGCATTCGGCCCACAGACACCAAGACAGAGGCTATCAGGAACGCGCCCAGGCCACAGAACATCACGGAGCTGCAGTCATTCCTGGGACTCCTCAACTATTTTGGTAACTTCCTACTGGGGTTAAGCACCCTCTTAGAGCCCCTTCATGTGTTATTGCGCAAAGGTGAGAACTGGGTATGGGGAAAAAAACCAAGTAATTGCTTTTGAGAAAGCCAGAAACATTTTAAGCTCCTACAAGCTGCTTGTATTTTATAACCCGTGTAAAAGACTTGTGCTAGCATGTGACGCGTCGTCGTACAGAGTTGGGTGTGTATTACAACAAGCTAACGTTGCGGGGAAGTTGCAACCTGTCGCCTATGCTTCCAGGAGCTTGTCTAAGGCCGAGAGGGCCTACAGCATGATTGAGAAAGAGGTATTAGCGTGTGTGTTCAGTGTAAAGAAAATGCATCAGTACCTGTTTGGCCTCAAATTTGAGCTGGAAACCGATCACAAGCTCCTCACATCCCTGTTCGCTGAAAACAAGGAGATAAATACTAATGCCTCAGCCCGCATACAAAGGTGGGCACTCGCGCTATCAGCATATAACTATACCATTCACCACAGGCCAGGCACCGAGAACTGTGCAGATGCTCTCAGTCGGCTACCATTGCCCACCACGGGGGCGGAAATGGCGCAGCCTGCAAACTTGTTGATGGTGGCGCAGCCCGTAGACTTGTTGATGGTCATGGAAGCGTTTGAAAATGATAAATCACCTGTCACGGCCCGCCAGATTAGGATTTGGACCAGCCAAGATCCTCTGCTGTCCCTAGTAAAACACTGTGTACTGCATGGGAGCTGGACCAGCATCCCCGTTGAAATGCAAGAGCCAATCAAGCCATTCCAGCCGCGAAAGGACGAGCTGTCCATTCAAGCAGACTGCCTGTTGTGGGGTAACCGCATAGTGCTACCAAAAAGGGGCAGGGAGATGTTCATCTCGGATCTCCACAGCACACACCTGAGTATAGTAATGATGAAAGCGATAGCCAGATCCCACGTGTGGTGGCCCGGTATCGACTCTGACTTAGAGTCCTGTGTACGGCAATGCAGCGTATGTGCTCAGTTGAAAAACGCGCCCAGAGAGACACCACTAAGTTTGTGGTCCTGGCCCTCCAGACCATGGTCGAGGATCCATGTCGACTATGTGGGCCCAGTTCTCGGTAAAATGTTCCTGGTGGTGGTGGATGCTTTTTCAAAAGCATCCATGAAGGATGAGATCTCATCCTTCTAAACTCCAATGTATAAAGGCCCAGTTGAATTGGAAACTGACCAAAAGCCACTTATATCCCTCTTTTCTGAAAGCAAGGGGATAAATATGAAAGCATTGGCCTGCATCCAGAGATGAGTGCTCACATTGTCCACAGACAACTATGCCATCCGCCACAGGCCAGGCACAGAAAACTGCCGATGCTCAGTAGGCTGCCATTGCCCAACACAGGGGTAGAGATGGCACAGCCCGCAGATTTAGTTATGGTAATGGAAGCATTCGAGAGTGAGCAATCACCTGTTACCGCCCGACAGATTAGAACCTGGATGAGCCAAGACTCCTTACTGTCCTTAGTAAAAAAACTGTGTGCTCCACGGGAATTGATCTAGTGTACCCCTAAAATGCAGGAAGAAATAAAGCCATACCAGCAGCGCAGAGATAAAATGTCTATAGAGGCAGACTGCCTCGTATGGGGCAATCGGGTAATGGTGCCAAAAAAGGGCAGGGACACTTTCATTAGTGAGCTCCACAGTACCCACCCAGGCATCGTAATGATGAAAGCGATAGCCAGATCCCATGTGTGGTGGCCCGATATCGATGCAGACTTAGAGTCCTGCGTGCACAAATGTTAAGCAATGCACCCAGGGAGGCGCCACTAAGTTTATGGTCCTGGCCCTCCAAACCATGGTCGAGAGTCCTTGTCGACTATGCAGGCCCATTCTTGGGAAAAATGTTCTTAGTGGTTGTAGATGCATACTCCAAATGGATTGAATGTGTGATAATGTCGGCAAGCACGTCCGCTGCCACCATTGAAAGCCGACGGGCCATGTTTGCCATGCACGGCCTGCCTGATGTCCCTGTAAGTGACAATGGGCCGTGCTTTACAAGTGCCGAGTTCAGGAAGTTCATGACCCGCAATGGAATCAAACATGTCGCATCTGCCCCGTTTAAACCAGCATCCAATGGTCAGGCAGAACGAGCAGTTCAAACAATCAAGCAGAGCTTGAAAAGAGTAACTAAAGGCTCACTGCAGACTCGCTTATCCTGAGTCCTGCTTAGTTACCGCACAAGACCCCACTTGCTCACTGGAGTCCCGCCCGCTGAACTACTCATGAAAAGGGCACTCAAGACAAGGCTCTCGTTAGTCCACCCTGATCTACACGAACAGGTAGAGAGCAGGCGGCCTCAACAGAATACATACCATGATTTCGCAAATGTGTCACGTGAAATTGAGATAATTGATCCTGTATTTGTGTTGAACTATGGACAAGGTCCCAAATGACTTCCTGGCACTGTTGTGGCCAAAGAGAGAAGTAGGGTGTTTGTGGTCAAACTCTCAAATGGACTCACCTGCAGGAAACACTTGGACCAAACCAAACTCAGATTTACGAACTATCCAGAACAACCCACAATAGACTCTACCTTTTTCAACCCTCCAACACACACACAAGTGGCAACCGTCCCAGCGGTTGACCACGAAACAGAACCCATCACCCACAGCAGCTCAGCAGGACTCACCACCCCCAGCAGCCCAGCAAGGCCAACTGCGCAGCAGCCCAGCAAGGGCCCAATGAGCGACTCACCAAAACCAGCATTTGCACCGAGACGATCAACCAGGGAAAGGAAGGCCCCAGATCGACTCACATTGTAAATAGTTACACTATTGACTTTGCGGGGGGAGTGTTGTTATGTATGTAAACCTGTAATTACCATGTCTAACCACCAGAGGGCTTATCCTCTGGAGTCCCAAGGGATCCCACAATCCCTTGGGAGCACCTGTATATAAGGAGACCTCACAGGCTGGAGAGGCACTCTGAGACCTGTAATAAAGGACTACGGTCACACCTTACTTTGAGCTTGCAGTATCTCGTCTGACTCTTTATTCAAGACGTAGCACTTACCATGCTCTAGCATGGGATTTGCACCACCCTGTGTGGTGGCATGGCCGCTCACCATAGCCAAGGCACGCTCCTCTAGGCTAGTCACCTCGATGACATCTGGTGTGCCCCTCTACTTCCGTGCCACTCTACTTTGATGCCTTGGATTTTCTTTTCTCCTGCAGAAATAAAAGTTGCAGCCTTTACCCGTTTTGCTCATGCAACACACACACAGACACAACTGGCACAGAACCTTTTGGAGTAGTACGGGATTGCAACAATAAATGTTTACTCACTCTTGCTGATGCCACCACATCGTTCCATCATTTCCGACACTGGTCTCCATCCCGCACAATGTTGCCCACTGAGAACACGGCCTCCCCAACCTCCCGCCAAAAGCGTCTATATTGGGGTGGTGGAGGCGTGCCATGACCATCCCGGGTGAGGCCCTTATAACGGCGCTCCACCTCACATACAAGTTCTTCCAGCTCCTCCTCAGTAAACTAGGGCGTTCTGGGCCTCCCTCCATTAGACTTCTTGGAAGCTTTTTTTGGGTTCATGATAGCTGTCTTAGATGGATGGCTGATGATGATCTCGTTTTTCTCTCTCCAATTCTGACCCCTTTGCAACTGACAGGTGCAAATGAGTACAGAGCTTTAATGAGTATGCGCAGCTGTGCCATCAGCCCCAATCGCAGGAAAAGTGATGTCATCGCCCACAAGAAACTACTAAAATATCTAAGTCTTGCACATTCACAGTGCACGGCCTCTGATGTTTGCCAAGTCGAGAGGGCTGCACCTACCGTCCAATGCTGCCGCCGCCGGCTCATGCCCGCCGACTCCCGCTGCCGCCAACAGAACCACGGCAAAACTCCCGCCCGACTGGCCTCAGTGGTAGCGGGTGGCAAAAACTCACGTTCCGCCCGGGAACCGCCGAGAAACGGGTGGGCCTTAGCTCCCACCAAGTTCGGGGCCATAGTCTCAGAATGAGGGGCCGCCCATTTAAAACCGAGATGAGGAGGAATTTCTTCTCTCAGAGGGTTGTAAATCCATGGAATTCTCTGTCCCAGAGAGCTGTGGAGGCTGGGTTATTGAATATATTTAAGGCGGATATAGATAGATTTTTGAGCGATAAGGGAATAAAAGGTTCTGGGGAGCGGGCAGGGAAGTGGAGCTGAGTCTATGATCAGATCAGCCATCATCTTATTAAATGGCGGAGCAGACTCGAGGGGCCAAATGGTCTACTCCTGCTCCTATTTCTTATGTTCTTATGTTCTTATGGTGGTATAGAGTGGGCAGGCAAAGGTGAAATGTGTCTTTCACTGTTCAAGCAAAGCGTTGATTTATGAGCTGCTGACGTAAGACTTTTGCAGTGGCGAAAGCTCCATGAGGCCTCCTCTGTCGTGGGGGTGGGGGTGGTGGAATGGGTTCATTGCCAGGCTCCTTGTCCTCCTCCTCGTCATCATCCTCCTCCTCCTCCCTCCCTCTCTCCTCAGGTGGTCCTGCAGTCTCCAGTGGCAATCCCTGTCCCCTCATGGTGACTAAGTTGTGTAGCATACAGCACACCACAATTAACTCAGCAACCTGCTGAGGGGAGTATTGCAGGCAGTCTCCAGAGTGGTCCAGGCATCGGAAGCACTGCTTCAGCACTCCAATTATCTTTTCGACAATATTGCGTGTGGCTATATGGCTGCTATTGTAGCGAAGCTCGGCTTCTGTCTGAGGGTTCCGGAGGCGGGTCATGAGCCAGGTGGTGAGGCTGTAACCTTTGTACCCCAGCAGCCAGCTGTGGCCTTTTGGCTGACACTCAAACAGATCAGCAATACTGCTCTCACACAAAATGAAAGCATCATGGATGCTCCCTGGAAATTGGGCATTGTCTGCCATGATGCGTATGGTCGCAGCTGATCTGTATGTTCAGCGAGTGGAATTCCTTTCGATTTCGGTAAACCTCTGGCTCCTCTAAACGTGCTCACAGGGCGATGTGCGTACAGTCAATGGCACCCTGAACCTTGGGGAAGCCAACAATTCATGCAAAACCTTAAACCCTCTCATTCTGTGCATCCCTGGTCATTGGGAACTTTATAAAGTCCATCCTGCATGCATACAGTGTAGTAGTCACCTGGCGAATGCAGCTGTGTGTAGCGAACTTGCTGATGCCGGAAAAGAGCCGGAGGCTTAGAATACAAGTGCCGCAGTCACCTTCAGGTTGATGGGCAGTGTAGTCCTGTTTCCGCTGGTATGTCTGCCTTTGTCAGCTGGCATATCTCCGTGACCACCTCTTTTCGAAAGTGCAGCCTTTGAACACACTGTGCCTCAGACAGCTGCAGGTATGAGCACTGTTCCCTGTAAACTTGTGGGGAGTATGGCCTCCTCCCTAAATGTCTGTGAGATCTTTGATTATGCTCATAATTCTCTTGAATAAGTCTTCTTCCAGCTCTGTGCTGCATAGAAAAAGCAGCCAGCATTATTGGCAGATATATTATAGCCCCCATTCTTTGAAATTTCCTCACATGTCCTCAAAATGTCCTCCAATGTACTCCAGTAGCCTCAAATAGCCTTAAGTAGCCTTAAAAATGAACTATGGACTCACATAAAGATCACTGTGTAAAACGCAACCTTCTCTCAAAATCCTTTTATGCACTGAACTTCTGCTCCATTTTTCAAAATGGCATAGTTAGCGCTGGGTGCGTCATGGGTCCGAGCAGATAAGACTTGAGTTTTCACGGTGGGTTTTTTGGTCGGTGGTAAAAATGGCGGTATTGACGAATTTCCCACTCATGGCAATAGCGGTGCGTTGCACACCAATTGATGTCATAAAAACGGTGAAAAAAAAGCTCAGGCAGTATTTTTTACTGCCAGTGCATAACCACTGGCGAATTTTCTGCCCTGGCACTAAATTTTCTGCGCCGCGTTTACCGCCCAAATAATTATTTTTTTCACCCAAAAACGGCAGTAAAACATAGAAACATAGAAAATAGATGCAGGAGTAGGCCATTCGGCTCTTCAAGCCTGCACCACCATTCAATATAATTGTAGCTGACGGTAAATGGGCGCAAACCTGCCGAATTACTCGCCCTTTAACTTTTAAAAAGACTGGCCAAACCAAATTTGCAGTAATACTGTGGAGGACAAGTTCATGAAATGCATTCAATTGCACGTCAAGGAAACAACTAGGGAACAGATTATTTTAGATCTAGTGTTGCACAATGAGACAAGGTTAATTAATAATCTTGTAGTAAAGGAGTATCTGAGGAAGAATGGTCATAAATATGATAGAATTTTATATTGAGTTTGAGAGTGATTTAGATAAATACAAAACTAGGGTTTTAATCCAGAACAAAACAAATTACATAGGATGAGGGATGATTTGGCAAATGTAGATTGGAAAGTAGATTAAAAGATAAGCAATGGCAAACATTTAAAGAAGCAATTAATAATTCACAATGAATATACATTCCCTTAAGGAATAAAAACTCCACTGGAAAATTGGTCCAGCCGTGGCTAACAGGAGGTTAAATATAGTATTAGATTAAAGGAAGAGGCTTAACATTTCCCCAAAAGAATTTTGAGCCTGAGGATTCAGATGATTTTAGAATTCAGCAAAGGAGGACCAAGAAATCAAGAAATCGATAGAGAGAGAGAAAGAGAGTATGACAGTAGATTAGCAAGAGACATAATCACAGATTGTAAAAGTTTCTATAGGTATGTAAAAAGGAAGAGATTAGTGAAAGTAAATGTGGGTTCCTTACAGACAGAGGCAGAAGAAATTATAATGGAGAATAAGGAAATACTTTAACAAATAACTTAAACAACGACTATCTGTCCCACCTGTGACAGGGACTGTGGTTCTCGTATTGGACTGTTCAGTCACCTAAGGACTCATTTTTGGAGTGGAAGCAAGTCTTCCTCGATTCCGAGGGACTGCCTATGATGATGATGATGATGACTTTGTATTTGTCTTCACAGAAGAAGACACAAAAACATTCCAGAAATATTGAGGAACCAAAGGCCCGATTTTGGTAAAGGCACAAAGGACCGCCGATGGCCGCCAAGAGAACGGGCGGTACTTTGCGAGGAAGATTCCTCTAAAAGAGGTGGCAGTACTGGTCGGCGGCCAAATAACGGCTTACGCTGTCAATCTGGGCAGCAGCGGATGGGAGCTGTCAATCTCGGCGGCAAATGCGATTGCCACCCAAATGCCGCCGAGGATTGAGTCGGGCCCAGGGAGGGTGGTAGACCTGAAAATGAAAATCATCATCAAAACAAAACACATCGGAAGACCTTCGGGGGAGTCCATACAGGTAAGACGCTGTAAAAAATATATATAAAAGATGTTCACTCACCTTTTTTTGCAGGTCTTCGTACTTACCACCGGGGTTAGACCTGCCTCCACGTAGCGGTCCTTCCCCCTGCTGCCGCCAACTCCCGGCGACTCCCACCCGCACCAAACTGGCAGCTCAGCGGGCGGGAAGACACTTGCGCTACTTGGCCGCAAGAGGCCATCAGCGGGCGATTCCCGGCAGTACTCCCCTCCCGCCGGCTGCAGCCCAAGTGGAAACAGGCACAGAGGGGAGACCAGCGGCAAAACTCGGTGGCAGTCGATGGTATCCGTCGGCAGTGGAAGATAAGGCCACCACTTTCGAGGCCCAAGAGTCAAGCGAGAATGAGTAACTTGAAGAAATTAATAATAGCAAAGAAATAGTACTGGAGAAATGAATGCTACTAAAAGACAACACATTTCCTGGACCTGATGGCCTACTTCCGAGGGCTAGATTTTCCACTTTTGTGCTTATCGCCCAAAAAATGGACATTATTTCCGACGTGGGCGATATAAATGGATTTTCAGATAGTCGGCTTCTTGCCCATTCTCAAAGCACCTAGTTTCCATTTTTGAAAATGGCCGTTACCGCGAACGACATGAAATGGGTGGTAGCATTAAATCTCGCTGACCTTCTGCCGTAAAGTGTCGCCATCCTTAGCAATGGCAAGGTAACCTTTATCATTGTTGTTGCCAAATTAAGTTAATCTAGGGGTTAAGTCATGGCAGGAGAGCTCGGACACGTGTCATGCTCCTCCTGTGCTATGTGGGAACTCAGGGACGCTGCCAGTGTCCCTGACGCAGATCCTGACAGACTACATTGCGGAACTGGAGCTGCGGGTGGGTTCACTCTGGAGCATGCGCGATGCTGAGGATGTCGTGAAAAGCACGTTTAGTGAGTTGGTCTTACCGCAGATGAAAGTTACACAGACAGATAGTGAATGGATGACCAACAGGAAGAGCAGTGGAAGGAAGGTAGTGCAGGGGTCCCCTGCGGTCATCCCCCTCTAAAACAGATACACAGCTTTGGGTATAGTTGGGGGGGGGGGTTGACTCATCAGGGGAGGGCAGCAGCAGCCAAGTCCATGGCACCGCGGCTGGCTCTGCTGCACAGGAGGGCAGGAAAAAGAGTGGGAGAGCGATAGTGGTCGGGGATTCTATTGTAAGGGGAACAGATAGACGTTTCTGCGGCCGCAATCGAGACTCCAGGATGGCATGTTGCCTCCCTGGTGCAAGGGTCAAGGATGTCTCGGAGCGGTTGCAGGACAGTTTGAAGGGGGAGGGTGACCAGCCAGTTGACGTGGTGCATATAGGTATCAACGATATAGGTAAAAAACGGGATGAGGTCCTACAAGTTGAATTTAGGGAGCTAGGAGATAAATTAAAAAGTAGGACCTCAAAGGTCGTAATCTCAGGATTGCTACCAGTGCCATATGCTAGCCAGAGTAGTAAGCGCAGGATAGCTCAGATGAATACGTGGCTTGAGGAGTGGTGCAAAAGGGAGGGATTCAAATTCCTGGGACATTGGAAAACGTTCTGGGGGATGTAGGACCAGTACAAACTGGACGGTCTGCACCTGGGTAAGTCCGGAACCAATGTCCTAGGGGGAGTGTTTGCTGGTGCTGTTGGGGAGGGGTTAAACTAATATGGAAGCGGGATGGGAACCTATGCAGGGAGACAGATGGAAGTAGAATGGGGGCAGAAGCAAAAGATACAAAGAAAACATGTAAAGTTGGAGGGCAGAGAAACCCAAGGCAAAAAGATAAAAGGGCCACATTACAACAAAATTCTAAAAGGGCAAAGTGTGTTAAAAAGACAAGCCTGAAGGCTCTGTGCCTCAATGCGAGGAGTATTCGTTATAAAGTGGACGAATTAAGTGCACAGGCAGCAATTAATGAATATGGTATAATTGGCATCATGGAGACATGGCTCCAGGGTGACCAAGGCTGGGAACTCAACATCCAGGGGTATTCAATATTCAGGAAGGATAGACAGAAAGGAAAAGGAGGTGGGGTAGCATTGCTGGTTAAAGAGGAAATTAACGCAATAGTAAGGAAGGACATTAGCTTGGATGATGTGGAATCTGTATGGTGGGAGCTGCGGAATACCAAAGGGCAGAAAACGCTAGTGGGAGTTGTGTACAGACCACCAAACAGTAGTAGTGAGGTTGGGGACAGCATCAAACAAGGAAGTAGGTATGCGTGCAATAAAGGTACAGCAGTCATCATGGGCGACTTTAATCTACATATAGATTGGGCTAACCAAACTGGTAGCAATACAGTGGAGGAGGATTTCCTGGAGTGTATTAGGAATGGTTTTCTGGACCAATATGTAGAGGAACCAACTAGAGGGCTGGCCACCCTAGACTGGGTGATGTGTAATGAGAAAGGACTAATTAACAATCTTGTTGTGTGTTGGGGAAGACTGACCATAATATGGTAGAATTCTTTATTAAGATGGAGAGTGATACAGTTAATTCAGAGACTAGGGTCCTGAACTTAAGGAAAGGTAACTTCGATGGTATGAGACGTGAATTGACTAGAATAGACTGGCGAATGATACTTAAAGGGTTGACGGAGGATAGGCAATGGCAAACATTTAAAAATCACAGAAATGAACTTCAACAGTTGTACATCCCTGTCTGGAGTAAAAATAAAACAGGGAAGGTGGCTCAACCGTGGCTAACAAGGTAAATTAAGGATAGTGTTAAATCCAAGGAAGAGGCACATATATTAGCCAGGAAAAGCAGCAAACCTGAGGACTAGGAGAAATTTAGAATTCAGCAGAGGAGGACAAAGGGTTTAATTAGGAGGGGGAAAATAGAGTATCAGAGGAAGCTTGCCAGGAACATAAAAACTGACTGCAAAAGCTTCTATAGATATCTGAAGAGGAAAAGATTAGTGAAGACAAACGTAGGTCCCTTGCAGTCAGATTCAGATGAATTTATAATAGGGAACAAAGAAATGGCAGACCAGTTGAACAAATACTTTGGTTCTGACTTCATGAAGGAAGACACAAATAACTTTCCGGAAGTACAAGGGGGCCGAGGGTCTCGTGAGAAGGAGGAACTGAAGGATATCCTTATTGGGTGGGAAATTGTGTTCGGGAAATTGATGGGATTGAAGGTTGATAAATCCCTGGGGCCTGATAGTCTGCATCCCAGAGTACTTAAGGATGTGGCCCTAGAAATAGTGGATGCATTGGTGATCATTTTCCAACAGTCTATCACTTCCTATGGACTGGAGGGTAGCAAAGGTAACCCCACTTTTTAAAAAAGGAGGGCGAGAGAAAACGAGTAATTGCAGACCGGTTAGCCTGACATCAGTAGTGGGGAAAATGTTGGAATCAATTATTAAAGATGAAATAACAGCGCATTTCGAAAGCAGTGATAGGATCGGTCCAAGTCAACATGGATTTATGAAAGGGAAATCATGCTTGACAAATCTTCTGGAAATATTTTGAGGATGTAACGAGTAGAGTAGACAAGGGAGAACCAGTGGATGTGGTGTATTTGGACTTTCAAAAGGCTTTTGACAAGGTCCCACACAAGAGATTGCTGTGCAAAATTAAAGCGCATGGTATTGGGAGTAATGTACTGACGGGATAAATGGGTCCTTTTCAGAATGGCAGGCAGTGACTAGTCGGGTGCCACAGGGCTCAGTGCAGGGACCCCATCTGTTTACAATATACATTAATGATTTGGATGAAGGAATTGAGTGTAATATCTCCAAGTTTGCAGATGACACTAAACTGGGTGGCGGTGTGAGCTGCGAGGAGGATGCTAAGAGGCTGCAGGTTGACTTGGACAGGTTAGGTGAGTGGGCAAATGCATGGCAGATGCAGTTTTATGTGGATAAATGTGAGGTTATCCACTTTGGGGGCAAAAACACAAAGGCAGAATATTATCTGAATGGCGGCAGATTAGGAAAAGGGGAGTTGCAACGAGACCTGGGTGTCATGGTACATTAGTCAGTGAAAGATGGCATGCAGGTACAGCAGGCGGTGAAGAAGGCAAATGGTATGTTGGCCTTCATAGCTAGGGGTTTTGAGTCGAGTAGTAGGGAGGTCTTACTGCAGTTGTACAGAGCCTTGGTGAGGCCTCACCTGGAATATTGTGTTCAGTTTTGGTCTCCTAATCTTAGGAAGGACGTTCTTGCTATTGAGGGAGTGCAGCGAAGGTTCACCAGACTGATTCACGGGATGGCAGGACTGACATATGAGGAGAGACTGGATCGACTGGGCCTGTATTCATTGGAGTTTAGAAGGATGAGCGGGGAGCTTATAGAAACATAAAATTCTGACGGGACTGGACAGGTTAGATTCAGGAAGAATGTTCCCGATGTTGGGGAAGTCCAGAATCAGGGGACATAGTCTAAGGATAAGGGGTAAGCCATTTAGGACTGAGATGAGGAGAAACTTCTTCACTCAGAGAGTTGCTAAGCTGTGGAATTCTCTACCGCAGAGAGTTGTTGATGCCAGTTCATTGGATATATTCAAGAGGGAGTTAGATATGGCCCTTACGTCTAAAGGGATCAAGGGTATGGAGAGAAAGCAGGAAAGGGGTACTGAGGTGAATGATCAGCCATGATCTTATTGAATGGTGATGCAGGCTCGAAGGGCCGAATGGCCTACTCGTGTACCTATTTTCTATGTTTCTATGTTTCTATGGCAACGCTCACTTCCTGCGATTCAGGAGGTCAAGAGTCATCATGACATGCGCAGAAGAGGAGACAGAGAGATAGGGACGACAGGGGGACTGAATGCATGTCTGGGTGTGGTGTTGCTGCTTTTGGAGGAAGGAGGGAGACTTTAGAGCTTCACAGCAAGTAGGGAAAGAAAAATGAGCTGTTACCAGCCACATATTTGCCCGAATTTGGCCTATAATGGAGGGAGAGCAGGATGCATCACAGCACGCTGTGGAGCCTGACGCTGAAGAGAGCAGTGAGGTGGGAGAGGAGCACATTAGAGGGTGCAAAAGAGCCAGGAGGTTCTCGGACGAGGCAAATGTCTCCCTCCTGCAGGAGGTCGAGTCACATTGGAGTGATTTGACACAGGGCGGGTGTGGGAAGCCCATCCCAAAGGCCGACCAGAAGATATGAACCGAGATAGCAGAGGTGATCTCATCGGCGACCAATGAGGTTCGTGAGGACAACCAGTGCCGCAAACGATGGGGGATCCGCAAGAGTAAGTATTACATTGATTTGCGTGTACTTATGTATTTATATTATTTGATTTGTAACAGTCATGAGTGACTATCAGCAGTTGTGAGGTCTTTCACTTTTACCGGGAATGTTTTACTCAAAGCCTGCGGTCACGGAGCACGTCTTTAGGTAAAGAATGATAATTTTCATAATAATCATGATTCCATCTGTCGGTTATGTATTGTATCAGTCTCTTTGACAGTACCTAGTAATGATATCACGCAATGATCTCATGTCATGTCATCCTGTCACCTTTTACAGAAGAAGCTATCGACGATGAGGTCCATGCAGAGGTGAACGGGTGGGGGGCCACCAGTCCCCAGCGACATCACTGACATGGAGGAGCGGGTGCTCACACGCATGGGAAAGCACCCCCGGACAGCTATGGAAGCATCTGCAGACCCTGAAGTGATGCCACATGAGTAAAGCTTACACCATTGTGTAATGTAAAGTCAATAGGTGCCACACCCACTCATATCCGACCAGTCATGTATGATAGATGATTTCTAAAATTGTCATAGAAATAATACTGGCCTCATGAAAATCATTGCAACGCTAATATGTTGATGGTCATGAAATTTGATGTCTGTGATGATATTGATAGCGGTGGTGCTTTTGTTTTGCATATGCTGTGTGTAGCGCTGGACTCACCTTCTCCTCTAATAACCTCATTTGTGTTTTTCAGCTCAGCCAGCAGCGCGGCCCCAGGCAAGACCACAGAGTCCAGAAGGTGGGGGCATGGGGCCCGACTCTCTGGACGATCCTACATCTGATGCTGAGGAGCTCCGATTCTCGCCTGTCAATCTGCTTGGTCTGTTCTCCACGGATGAGAGCGCGGACTTCGAGGAACCTGCATCGGCACACTCCAGAAGCCATTCCACCCCAAGGCCATCGAGTGGTCCTCCGGTCAATCCCGCCCCAAGCACCTCGCCACAGGGCACCCCATTTGTCCCCAGGACAGCGCAGACCCCATGGAGGCCTAGTGGACACAACAGGTCTGTTCCACAAGGGCCACATGAGAGCGGATAGATGGTACAGTTGTCCAGGAGGACTGTAGACATTGGTGACCAGCTCATCGATGCATTGGGGGGCATATCCCGACAGCTGGCCACCATGACTGAGTACATTCTGTGGATGGTGGAGGCCCTAGATGCGATAGCCAGGAACACTGCTGGCACAGGCCCCCCTGTGGTCCAAGAGCGCGGCACTTCACCCCTAGGTTCCGCACCACCACTGCTGCGAACGACAGATGAGAGCAAGGACCAAGATCCTGCTTCTGCATTCGAGAATGTTGCCCCCTTGGCACCCACCGCTCCCGTACCCATACAACCATCGCATCTGCCTTCATCCCCCCAATGAGGCACTGTCTGAGGAGCTCCTCGGCCAGGCACCGTGGAACGAGGAGGGGAAGGCGTAGAGGTGGAGAGGAGAAGGGGAGGGGGGAAGGAAAGTGAGGTGCCTGTCCACAGGTGATGGTTGTGTTATATCTCTGTTGTGTATGTATAATAGAAGTATACTCCCTGTGCACTCAATGCACAGTTACATAAGACTACTGGATGTACATTCACAATATATACCCTATGCTTGTACCACCAGAGGGTGCAACTGGTGGAGACCTAGGGGTCACCTGTACACTACAGGTAACCAGGTTGTAAAAGGGCGCTCACCATGCTGTACCCTCACTCAGGAGCTGCAATAAATAGACTAAGGTCACAACAGTTCAAGTACAGTACCTTGCCTCGTGGAGTCATTACTAGAGTGCTTACTGATACAATAATCTCCATCTGGGTGTATGCAATTTGTTGTGATGTATGGGGGTTGAGGACCTCCCTCCTGCTTTGCCTTTGTATTCTGTGTTGCTGGACATGTTGAACATTTGATTGATGTCAATGGTGGGAAAAGTGGGGTGTGGACGGGGGTTCGGTGCTGTTGCCTGTGATGCTTATGATTTCAGTCCAATGTTGGTATAAAATTGTTTTTATTGAACATGACCTGGTTGAGCATTCTCTCAGGTAGCTGGACCATTACACACTGGTGATTCCTTAACATGAAAGGGTTAAGTACAACTTAACTTCAATCAACGTAAACTTTAATTGGCACCAAGATGATGGGCACCATTGATGTCTGAGCTGCACACACAGCAGCGTTGTCACTCACATCAATGTTATTTCAGGCAAATCGTTCAGATATCAGCTTCTCACGTAAGAGTCTTGTAGCTATGTAGCCACCACTGGCCCTTTCCTGCGGTCTGGAGGGGATCGTGGGCATGGTTGCATAGCCAGCCTGATTATCTGGCCCTAGGTCAGCATCCAGCCCCTCATCGTCCTCTTTCTCTCTTTCCTGAGGTGGAGCATCAGTGCCTTCTGGCAATTCTTGGCCCCTCCTGATAGCCAGGTTGTGTTCATCGAGCACACGACCACGAATTTAGCTACTTGCTCAGGTTTGTATTGTAGCTCCCCTCCTGAGTGGTCCAGACATCTGAAGCGCTGCTTAATCACAGTTATTGTCTTCTGGATCACATTGTGTGTGTCTCTGTGGCTCCAGTTGTATCGCTTCTCGACCTCGGTGTGGGTGTCACGCAGTGGGGTCATCAGCCAGGTGGCTAGGCCATACTGGTTGTCACCAAGCATCCAGCATTGTCCTTGTGGCTGACTCTTAAAGATGTCAGAGATAGCGCACTCATGCAGGATGTGAGCCTCATCGAAGGTGCCCGGACATTTGGCATTCACTGCCAGTATGATCTGGTTGTGGTCGACAACTAGTTGGACCTTCAGGGAGTGAAATTCTTTTCTGTTACGAAAACACTCCAGGTCCTGAGAAGGTGGCCGCATGGCAATCTGAGTGCACTGTATAGCTCTCTGCAACCTGGGAAACTTAGCAATGTGGTAGAATGCTCCAGCCCTGTCAGTCTGAGCCTCCGTGGTCATGGGGAAGCTGATAAAGTCCATCCTTCTCGCATACAGGGCCTCCGTGACCTGTCTAATGCAGCGATGGGTTGCATGGTGAGACAGAGGGAAAATCTCGACCACGGAGGCCCGAAAGGAACTGGACGCGTAGAAAGAACTTGACCTCGACCGACACTGATGTCCTGATGGCAGGCTGCATATGTGGCCTGATGAGCTCACATATTTCATTGATTACCACCTTATGGAAATGGCTGGCGCCATTGCAATGAAAGTATAATAGCGATTGATCAGAAGCAATGATTTCTCAGAGCTAATGGATGAATTGGGTTTGTGCTTCTAGAATTCCCTCGATCCTATAACGGTCTGCACAGATTGGAATGTAGCAAATGTAATTCCACTATTCAAGAAAGGAGGGGGAGAGAAAGTCAAGAACTATAGGTCAGTTAGCCTGACATCAGTAGTGAGGAAAATGTTCGAGTCGATTCTTCGGAATGTGGTGGGCAGAGTGTAAAGTCCTGTCCCCTCAGTACAGATTCACACGAGGCATGTAGTGAAGTCAAGGTCACTCTGGACCTGCACCTTTATTTCACAGCTCTGGAATGCTGCACTTGCCTGAGACCTGTGCTTATATACCTGTCTCTTGCAAGTGCACGCCCGGTGGTAAGGTATGCTGGTGTTTACAGGTAATATCTTATTACAGTCATGTATAGCATGTTGGGATACAGTTATATATAATAATGTAAGATACATGACATCACCCTCCCCCAAGGTCTTATTGTCTTTATAAGTTCAGTCTCTCAGGTGGTCTATGCTCTCGCGTGGAGCGTCTGAGTTGTGGTTCAGTTGTTCACCTTGGTCTCTGTCTTTCTTTGGGTGCGGTTGCTGGTATCTCGCCTGGGCTGTCTGTTTCGATTGGTGTGATTGTTGTTGACTCGCCTGGGCTGTCTGTTGGGATTGCCCTTTCCTCAGGTTGTTCCCTCTGTCTGTCCACCACGTGTGTTGCGAGTTCCACATTGTAGTCTGCCTCTGGTTCCGCAGTGCTGTGGTAAATTTGCTTTTGACTTGGTCTACATGCTTCCGGCAGGTTTTGCCATTGTCCATTTGTACTACCAGTAGCCTGTTTCCTTTCTTGCCCGTTACTGTCCCTGCAAGCCATTTGGGACCCCTGCAATAGTTTAGTACAAACATTTTGTCCCCTATCTCATTCCATCTCCCCCTCGAATTTCTGTCATGGTAGTCAGTCAGCTTACGGCGCTTTGCCTCAACGATTTCGTGCATGTCTGGGAGGATGAATGAGAGCCTTGTTTTTAAAGTCCTTTTCATCAACAGTTGCGCGGGGGGGATCCCAGCCAGTGAGTGCGGACGAGGTTTGTATGCAAACAGCAGTCGCGACAGGCGACCCTGCAGCGTGGGACCTTAGATTTTAAGCATGCCTTGTTTAATGATTTGCACTGCTCTCTCCGCCTGGACGTTGGAGGCCAGCTTGAACGGTGCCGTCTTGACGTGTTTTATGCCGTGGTCAATTATAAAGTCTTGGTATTCTGCACTGGTGAAGCACGGACCATTGTCACTGACTAATATGTCAGGGATTCCATGCGTTGCAAACACGGTTGCGAGGCTCTCCACAGTGGTGGAGGTTGTGCTCGAGTTTAAAATGGTGCATTCGATCCACTTTGAAAATGCATCTACAACTATGAGGAACATTTTGCCCATGAATGGGCCCGCATAGACTATGTGCACCCGCAACCACGTTTTGGTAGGCCAGGGGCTCAGGGGAGCCTCCCTGGGGGCATTGCTGAGTTGGGCACAAATGGTGCACCTTCGGACGCAGAGCTCCAAGTCTGCGTCAATACCAGGCCACCAGATGTGGGATCTGGCTATGTCCTTCATGAGAACGATCCCCGGGTGCTCGCGGTGGAGCTCCCGGACAAATGCCTCTCGGCCTCGCAGAGGCATGACTACTCGGCTGCCCGACATCAGGCAGTCTGCTTGTAGTGATAGCTCATGCATGCGCCTGTGAAAGGGTTTTAATTCCTCGGGGCAGGCATCGCGAGCCTCTGCCCAGTCACCGGTTAGGACACATCTTTTTACTAAGGATAACGTGGGGTCGCTGGCCGTCCAGGCTCTGATTTGGCAAGCCGTCATGGGCGAACTTGTGGATTCAAAGGCATTGATTGCCATGACTATCTCACAGTCCTGTTCGTCAGACCCTTCCGTGGTCGCCAGGGGTAGCCTGCTGAGCGCGTCGGCACAGTTGTCTGTGCCTGGTTGTGCCTTATGGTATAGTCGTAGGACGCCAGCAAGAGTGCCCACTGTTGAATTCGCGCCGAGGCGTTGGCGTTTATTGCCTTGCTCTCAGATAGGAGGGACGTGAGAGGCTTGTGGTCGGTTTCTAACGCAAACTTGGCTCCGAAAAGGTATTGGTGCATCTTTTTGACACCGTACACACACGCGAGCGCCTCCTTCTCTACCATTCCATATCCGCGCTCCGCCCGCGAAAGTGACCTGGAGGCATAAGCTATGGGTTGTAATTCTCACGCACTATTGCAAAACGCACCCGACCCCATACGCTGACGCATCGCATGTGAGAACTAGCTTTTTACCTGGGTCAAAGAAAGTCAAAGCACTGTTGGAACACAGAAGGTTGCGTGCCTTATTGAAGGCGCGTTCCTGGGCGTCCCCCCAAAACCAATCACACCCCTTCCTGAGTAGCACATGGAGAGGCTCCAGCAGCATGCTTAAGTTCTGCATAAAGTTCCCAAAATAATTGAGTAGCCCGAGAAAGGCGCGCAGTTCTGAGACATTCCGGGGCCTGGGTGCCAAGCGAATTGCTTCTGTTTTGGACTCTGTTGGGCGGACTACATCAGCGGCAATCCTTCTGCCCAAAAATTCAACCTCGGGTGCGAGAAACAGGCACTTGGATTTCTTGACTCGTAGGCCTACCCGATCCAACCGCTTTAGTACTTCCTCCAAATTACGGAGATGGCAGTCAGTGTCCCTGCTCGTGATAAGTATGTCGTCTTGAAATACAACCGTCCCCGGGATGGACTTGAGCAGACTCTCCATGTTGCGCTGGAATATGGCAGCTGCCAACCTGATACCGAATGGGCATCGATTGTACATGAAAAGGCCTCGATGTGTGTTGATGGTGGTGAGTAGCTTGGATTCCTCGGTCAATTCTTGCATCATATACGCAGATGTGAGGTCTAATTTTGAGAAAAGTTTAGCTCCAGCCAATGTGGCAAATTAGTCCTCCGCTCTGGGCAGCGGGTACTGGTCCTGTAGGGAGACTCTGTTTATGGTAGATTTGTAGTCCCCACAGATTCGTACGGATACATCAGGGGGCTTCTTGACTGGGACGATGGGACTTGCCCAGTCACTGAATTCCACAGGTGATATAATGCCTTCCCGCAGAAGCCTGTCTAGTTCGTGTTCAATCTTTTCCTTCATCACATAGGGTACAGCTCTGGCCTTGTGATGGACCGGTCTAGCATCCTGTGTGATGTAGATTTTGACTTTGGCCCCTTTGAAAGTGCCCACACCTGGCTGAAAGAGATGTTCAAATCACTTTATAACTGTTGAGCAGGAGGTCCGTTCCTCTCATGACATGGCATGGACATCACCCCATTTCCAGTTTAGTTTTGCCAGCCAGCTTCTCCCCAGCAGTGCTGGGATGTCTCCAGGGACAATTCACTGGGGAAGTCAGTTCACTGTCCCTTTGTGTGTGACTGAGAGCATGGCGCTGCCAAGGACTGGTACGATTTCTTTGGTATAGGTCCTTAGTTTGGTGTCGACCCTTGTGAGTTTTGGTCTGTCTCTTTTATGCGGCCACAGTTGTTCAAATTGTTGAGCGCCCATGAAAGATTGACTCGCTCCTGTATCCAGCTCCATGTTGACAGTTATCCCGTTGAGTAGGACCCTCATCATTATAGGAGGCGTCCTGTCGTAGGAGCAGCGGCCATTGATCGTGTTGACCCGCTGTACTTTGGTGTCCCGGGTACTGTCCCCACCGTCTTCTGGTCCGCTTTCCGACCCATCCGATTCGTATACCAGCCGAGCTGCCATTTTTTTGCACATGTGGGCCAAATGTCCTGTATATTCACAGTTCCTGCAAACAGCCTGCTGAAATCGACATTCCCTTGACGAGTGCCCACACCTCCAGCACAGACTGCTTGCAAAGAATGAGCTGTGTCTGGCTGATCTCTCTTGAGCTTCTCTCAGTTTGTAGTTGATTGCTCTCATTTTGGGTTGATGAGGTGTGAACGGCCGTTCCTGTGGCCCTTGATGGCTTCTGTTGTCACTGCTTGCTGTCGATAGCCTGTTCTGCCGGTTTTGTCTGTGTGTGGGGGTAGCAGCTTTTCTAATGCTGTGAACTCCTTGTTCCATTATTTTGTTAGTTGTCGTACCTGCATTGTAAATCAATCTCGTTTCTTCTTCCCCTACCAAGAATGTCTGTGCAACCAGTGCTGCTGCCTCTAAGGTCAGGTTCTTGGTCTCTATGAGCTTTCGGAATATGCCTGCGTGGCCTATTCCTTCAATGAAAAAGTCTCTCAGCATTTCTCTCCTCAGTTCATCGGAGAACTCACATAAACTAGCCAACCTCCGCCACGAAGTCGGGTATGCTCTGGCCCACACAGCGTCTGTAGTTGTAGAACCTGTGTCTGGCCATGTGTAGGCTGTTCGCTGGCTTCAGGTGGTCTCTTACCAGTGTGCTCAATTCTTCAAACGACTTGCTTGCTGGTTCCTCAGGTGCCAACAGATCCTTCATTAAAGTGTATGTTTTCGAGCCACAGCTGGTCAAGAGATGGGCTCTTTTCTTGTCTGCCGTATCATCGCCTAACCAGTCTTTGGTTACAAAGCTTTGCTGGAGCCTTTCTATAAAGTCCTTCCAATTGTCTCCCGCATTGTACTTTTCATCTGATCCGTTGTTCGCCATTCTGTGGATTCTGTAATCCCGTAACCCGTTGCCACTGTAAAGTCCTGTCCCCTCAGTACAGATTCACACGAGGCATGTAGTGAAGTCAAGGTCACTCTGGACCTGCACCTTTTATTTCACAGCTCTGGAATGCTGCACTTGCCTGAGACCTGCCCTTATATACCTGTCTCTTGCAAGTGCACCCCTGGTGGTAAGGTATGCTGGTGGTTACAGGTCATATCTTATTACAGTCATGTATAGCATGTTGGGATACAGTTATATATAATAATGTAAGATACATGACACAGAGCATTTAGAAAATCATAATATAACAGGGCAGGGTCAACACAGTTGTATGAAAGGAAAATCGTATTTGACAAATCTGTTCGAGTTTGTTGAGGTTGTAACGAGCAGAGTGGTTAAGGGGAAACCTGTGGATGTATTTGGTTTTACAAAAAACATTCTATAACGTGCCACACAAAAAGTTATTACACAAAATTAGGGCTCATGGGATTGAGGTAATATACTGGAATGGATTGAGGTTAATGGACAGAAAACAGAGTCGGAATAAACGGGTCATTTTTGAGTTGGCAAACTATAACTAATTGGGTATCACATGGATCAGTGCTTGGACCTCAGCTATTTACAATCTATATTAATGAATTAGATGGAAGGACTGAGTGTAATGTGTCTAATTTTGCTGATGATACATAGCTAAATGGGAAAGTAAGTTGTAAGGATGATGCAAAGGGGCTGAAAAGGGATCGAGGAAGAACATGGCAAATGGAATATAATGTGGAGAAATGTGAAGTTATCCATTTTGGTAGAAAAAATAGAAAAACAGAATATTTTTTAAATGGTGAGAGATTGGGAAATGTTGGTATTCAGAGGGACCTGGGTGTCCTTGTACATGAATCACAGAAAGTTAACATGCAGGTACAACAAGCAACGAGGAAAGAAAATGGCATGTTAACCTTTATTACAAAAGGATTTGAGTACAAGAGTAAAGAAGTCTTAGTGCAATTATACAGGGCCACCTGCAGGACTGTGTACAGTTTTGATCTCTTTAGCTTAGAAAGGATATACTTGCCTTAGAGGAAGTACAACAAAGGTTCACTAGACTGATTCCTGGGATGGGGAGGGATTATCTTATGAGGGAGATTGAGTAGAATAGGCCTATATTCCCTAGAGTTTAGAAGAATGAGAGGTGATCTCATTGAAACATAAAGGCCTAGAAATTGGCCTCCTTAGCGCCTCCCATTATCACCTCCGGGGGGGGGGGGCGATAATAGGACACTAACGACTTACCACCTGGGCAGGACGATATGAACAACTCCCGCTAACTTCGGCGGGAGGTTTACGGTAGCGGTTAGACGGTGCGCCCCGATCTCCTTCAACCGGAGATCATGATGGCATTTCTGTGTGCATCTCCCCAATAATGCCCCGGTCCTGAACTTTGGTTCCGTCCCCTGCAGCATCGCCAGGTGAAAACACCGACATCTGCAGGAGGCCTTGATCGGAAAGCTGGACGCTTAGGGCGCAAGGTAAAGTGGAGGTTGCCCAGGTAAGTACCAAAATTTCTCAAATGATTTTTTTCAATTTTTTTACATTCTCCTGGGCCATGATCGATCAGCCCGGCACTCTGCTGGAGTGCATGGGGCTGATCATGCCAGATTGTGGCTGCCGTCGGGGACCAGCTCACTGTCCAAATGCAGAGCCTGCAGTGATGGTCCTTCTCTTTAAGGGAGGGAAGGAGCCTCGGAACGCGGCAGCACTGTACAACCTATCACCCCACCTGCGGCCTTTAGTGCTCCAGAAAGGAAGTGGAGTGCTTGATGGCACTCCACTTCCTTCCTGGAGTGCAAACACGGAATGTTTTTAAAGTTGAATAAGCCTAGCACTAATTTTTTTCAACTTTTAAAAGCTAGCTCCCCAAACGGGGTGCTCACGAATTTCTCCCCCTGAATTCTTACAGGGCTTGACAGGGTAGATGCAAGGAGAATGTTTCCCTTGGCTGGGGAGTCTAGAACTAGGGGACACAGTCTTAGAATAACTGGTCAGACATTTAGGACTAAGATGAGGAGAAATTTCTTCACCCAAAGGGTTGTGAATCTTTGGAATTCTCTACCCCAGAGGGCTGTGGATACTCAGTTGTTGAGTATTTTCAAGAGAGAGATCAATAGATTTTTGGATGCTAAGTGAACCAAGGGATATGGGGATAGTGCGGGAAGGTGGAATTGAGATATAAGATCAGCCGTGATCCTACTGAATGGCGGAGGAGGCTAGAAGGGTCGAATGGCCTACTCCTACTCCTATTTCTTGTGCTCTTATGTACAAGACCAACTTCACAAACTTGAGCACAAGGCTGACACTGAGGAGTGCTGCACTGTTGTAGGTGCAGTCTTTCGGACGAGACATTAAGCTGAGGCCCCGTATGCACTCTCAGGTGGACGTAAAAGATCCCATGGCACTATTTCAAAGAAAAGCAGGGGTGTTCTTCCTGGCTGCAACCACCTGATATGACAATCTCAGCCTTCAGAAGCAATGCTCCTCTGAAAGGTCAATGAGGATGGGCCTCTGCCTGTAGACCCTGTAAGTGGTTAGGGCCTTCTATGAGCTCCCTCTGTTGCTCCCTTCTCTGCTAGCCACCTGCAGCTCCCTCCACAGCATGCCCTTGCTGCTGTTGATCCTCATTTTCATCCTCTTTCTCAGTCCAATTGAGAGCAGCCAATGTACCACCCATCGTGATCTCCTCAGTCTGAAAACCTCAAAACTCTACAAATCATTCTCTCACACCAAGTACTCTCACCAAACTGTGTCTCAGAGGGAACTGAGAAAGCAGCTGTGAGCACTGAACTTTTATTGAAATCAGCCCTCCTGACCTTTAACCATTCCGATAAAGTGCCACTCAATCTCGCCTTCGTTTCACTGCCAGGTTTCCTGACCCCCAGGAAGCCCGTGCGGCACCAATTAATTTCAACTCAGGCTCCCAATTGCATTGCAGGAGCCCAATTTAATTATGTCAACAAGCACCCTGCCTCTCCATAGCAGGACACTGGGAATTCCTGATATTCGCCGGCGTAAAAATGGTGGCGGGTGCATGCATGGCCTGTTCAGGTCGGCTCACATAAATTTCACATTTTATCCCCACCCCTGTACCGTCCGTTGTGAGGCATGGGTGATGGAGGGGGGTTAAGAGCGAGGTCTTTAAGTCAGCCTCTGTTAAAAATTAAACAGGGTAGTACAACTAAAATGAAAGTACAATACATTAAGCAGTAGGATAAGTCTCACAATGCATTCATATCTGGAACTGAGTGGATTGTGTCAGTTCTTGCCATAAACTGAGCAAATTATTTGTCTAGCTCAGCAAAGTGTTTGATATTTCACATGAAAACAGCATTGGTGAAACCGAAGCCAATATTCAATTACCTTGCATTTCAAGCAGCCCTATAGATAGAGTACATCTCCCTTATAAATTGGGCATGTCTCTGGTACAAATGGTCTGTACTGATACATTTATCTAATGCTCCATTTATCTAAGGCACCTTTAATTAGGTTCTACTACACTAATCCAACTATCTAATCGCTTTAGATTTAGAGAGTAACACAACACTACAGGGGCTTAATTACATGGATTTAATTATCGTGCAATCTTTTGTAAATGTGATATTTTGAGTCATAATAAACTATTGCCAAGAAATTACTGCAACCTTAACACTGTCATACAAAATTCCTGCATGTGCTTTTATAAAGGTGGTGTTAACGGATTTATTCTAAATAGGTTACTGCTTCTGTTAAAGTAGTGAATTAAGTAATGTGAAATGTACATATTAAGCATTTAAATGCTAATATCAAATAGATTAATTTCTGGATTATGGAAGCTTTGTTAAAGCATCTTCACAGGACATTGCAAACATCATGCGGCTAAGTTGGAGGGATCACTGATCCCACAATAATTTACAGAATAACATTATTTTTGAATGATTACACAGATGCAATCATAGAAACATACAGCACAGAAGGAGGTCATTTGGGCCCATTATGTCTCTGTCAGCTCTTTGAAAGAGCTGTCCAATTAGTCTCACTCCCCTGTTCAGTCACCCTAATCCTGCAATGATTTCCCATTCAAGTGTTTATCCAATTCCCTTTTGAAAGTTATTATTGAGTCTGTTTCCACTACCATTTCAAGCAGTGCATTCCAGATCATAACAACTCGCTGTGTAAAAAATATTGACTCTTATCTTCCCTCTGGTTCTTTTGTATCTTCTGGATGCTGACCCTCGTGCCAGTGCAAACAGTTTCCCCCTATTTAATCTATCAAAACCCCTCATAATTTTGAACACCTCTATTAAATCTCTCCTTAACCTTCTTGTCATGTATTCTACATGGCTATTGTTAGTACTATCACAAGATGTGCCACCAGAGGGCACAGCAATGGGAGACTTGTACATTACCTGTACAGGTGTGCCTGGCCTAGTATAGAAGGCAGGCCACCAGGTGTGAGCCTCACTCTGGAGTTAGCAAATAAAGGACTAAGGTCACTACAGTTCAAGTACAAAACACTGCCTCGTGGAGTCATTATTAGAGCATCTAAGGACACAACACTTCTCTGCTCCACAGAAAAAAATCCCAGCTTCTTGTCCAACGAGGTACGAGGTTCTTACTCCGGTGTGGACGAGAGCAGGGACTGCAGGAAGGATGAGCAAACTGACAACAGCACTGTGGTACAGGGGGCCATACAAGTTGGGGGAGTAAAAAGAAATGTGGTAGTGGTAGGGGACCATAGTTAGGGGGATAGATATTGTTCTCCGCAGCTGAGAGCATGAGTCCCGAAGGCTGTGTTGCCTGGGTTAAGGACATCTCCTCTGGGCTGGAGAGGAACTTGGCGAGGGAAAAAAATCCAGTAGTCATGGTCCATGAAGGTACCAACGACATAGAAAGTACAAAGAAACAGGTACTGCTGAGGGAGTATGAGCAACTAGTGGCTAAATTTAAAAGCAGAATCACAAAGGTAATAATGTTTGGATTACTATCTGAGCCTCGAGCAAGTTTGCATAGGGTAAATAAGATCAGAGGTTCAAAGATTGGTGTGGGAGAAATGGGTTTTGATTCATGGGGCACTGAGATTAGAGGGAACTGTTCCGTCGGGACAGGCTTCACTTGAAACAGGCTGGGACCAGTGCCCTGGCAAATCGAATAACTAGGCCTGTAGATAGGGCTTTAAACAAAATAGTGGGGGGAGGGATCAGGTGAGCAGAAATTTAAGAAGTCAAAGAGAAAGGAGAAGGCAATAGTGCAGGGTAGCGATAGGGGTAATGATAACCAGAGTGTGACAGGAAGGGACAGAACATATAAACATAAGATTGCATCAGAAAATGGGGTCAGAGTAGGAAAAAATGGCAAAAAGACAAAATTAAAAGCTCTTTATCTGAATGCACACAGCATTCGTAACACAATAGATGAGTTGACGGCACAAATAAAAATAAATGGGTATGATCTGATAGCCATTATAGAGATGTTGTTGCAAGGTGATCAAGGCTAGGAACTAAATATTCAGGAATATTTGCCATTTTGGAAGGATATGCAGAAAGGAAAAGGAGGTGGGGTAGCTCTGTTAATAAAGGATGAGATCAGTGCAGTAGTGAGAAATTATATTGGCTCAGAAGATCATGATAAGAACATAAGAACATAAGAATTAGGAACAGGAGTAGGCCATCTAGCCCCTCGAGCCTGCTCCACCATTCAACAAGATCATGGCTGATCTGGCCGTGGACTCAGCTCCACTTACCCGCCCTCTCCCCGTAACCCTTAATTCCCTTATTGCTTAAAAATCTATCTATCTGTGACTTGAATACATTCAATGAGCTAGCCTCAACTGCTTCCTTGGGCAGAGAATTCCACAGATTCACAAACCTCTAGGAGAAGAAATTCCTTCTCAACTCGGTTTTAAATTGGCTCCCCCGTATTTTGAGGCTGTGCCCCCTAGTTCTAGTCTCCCCTACCAGTGGAAACAACCTCTCTGCCTCTATCTTGTCTATCCCTTTCATTATTTTAAAAGTTTCTATAAGATCACCCCTCATCCTTCTGAACTCCAACGAGTAAAGACCCAGTCTACTCAATCTATCATCATAAGGTAACCCCCTCATCTCCGGAATCAGCCTAGTGAATCGTCTCTGTACCCCCTCCAAAGCCAGTATATCCTTCCTTAAGTAAGGTGACCAAAACTGCACGCAGTACTCCAGGTACGGCCTCACCAATACCCTATACAGTTGCAGCAGGACCTCCCTGCTTTTGTACCATATCCCTCTCGCAATGAAGGCCAACATTCCATTCGCCTTCCTGATTACCTGCTGCACCTGCAAAATAACTTTTTGGGATTCATGCACGAGGACTCCCAGGTCCCTCTGCACCTCAGCATGTTGTAATTTCTCCCCATTCAAATAATATTCCCTTTTACTGTTTTTTTTCCCAAGATGGATGACCTCACACTTTCCGACATTGTATTCCATCTGCCAAACCTTAGCCCATTCGCTTAACCTATCTAAATCTCTTTGCAGCCTCTCTGTGTCCTCTACACAACCTGCTTTCCCACTAATCTTTGTGTCATCTGAAAATTTTGTTACACTATACTCTGTCCCCTCTTCCAGGTCATCTATGTATATTGTAAACAGTTGTGGTCCCAGCACCGATCCCTGTGGCACACCACTCACCACCGATTTCCAACCCGAAAAGGACCCATTTATCCCGACTCTCTGCTTTCTGTTCGCCAGCCAATTCTCTATCCATGCTAATACATTTCCTCTGACTCCACGTACCTCTATCTTCTGCAGTAACCTTTTCTGTGGCACTTTATCGAATGCCTTTTGGAAATCTAAATACACCACATCCATCGGTACACCTCTATCCACCATGTTCGTTATATCCTCAAAGAATTCCAGTAAATTAGTTAAACATGATTTCCCCTTCATGAATCCATGCTGCGTCTGCTTGATTGCACTATTCCTATCTAGATGTCCCGCTATTTCTTCCTTAATGATAGTTTCAAGCATTTTCCCCACGACAGATGTTAAACTAACCGGCCTATAGTTACCTGCCTTTTGTCTGCCCACTTTTTTAAACAGAGGCGTTACATTAGCTGCTTTCCAATCCGCTGGTACCTCCCCAGAGTCCAGAGAATTTTGGTAGATTATAACGAATGCATCTGCTATAACTTCCGCCATCTCTTTTAATACCCTGGGATGCATTTCATCAGGACCAGGGGACTTGTCTACCTTGAGTCCCATTAGCCTGTCCAGCACTACCTCCCTATGATAGTGATTGTCTCAAGGTCCTCCCTTCCCACATTCCTGTGACCAGCAATTTTTGCATGGTTTTTGTGTCTTTCGAAGCAAAATAATTGTGAAGACCGAAGCAAAATAATTGTTTAAGGTCTCAGCCATTTAGAATCAATTTGGGTGGAGATAAGAAACAATAAGGAAAAGAAGTCAATTGTGGGAGTAGTCTACAGGGCCTGATGGTCTGCATCCCAGAGTACTTAAGGAGGTGGCCTTGGAAATATCGGATGCATTGACAGTCATTTTCCAACATTGCATAGACTCTGGATCAGTTCCTATGGAGTGGAGGGTAGCCAATGTAACCCCACTTTTTAAAAAAGGAGGGTGAGAGAAAACAGGGAATTATAGACCGGTCAGCCTGACATCAGTAGTGGGTAAAATGATGGAATCAATTATTAAGGATGTCATAGCAGCGCATTTGGAAAGAGGTGACATGATAGGTCCAAGTCAGCATGGATTTATGAAAGGGAAACCATGCTTGACAAATCTTCTGGAATTTTTTGAGGATGTTTCCAGTAGAGTGGACATGGGAGAACCAGTTGATGTGGTATATTTGGACTTTCAGAAGGCTTTCGACCAGGTCCCACACAAGAGATTAATGTGCAAAGTTAAAGCACATGGGATTGGGGGTAGTGTGCTGACATGGATTGAGAACTGGTTGTCAGACAGGAAGCAAAGAGTAGGAGTAAATGGGTACTTTTCAGAATGGCAGGCAGTGACTAGTGGGGTACCGCAAGGTTCTGTGCTGGGGCCCCAGCTGTTTACATTGTACATTAATGATTTAGATGAGGGGATTAAATGTAGTATCTCCAAATTTGCGGATGACACTGGGTGGCAGTGTGAGCTGCGAGGAGGATGCTATGAGGCTGCAGAGTGACTTGGATAGGTTAGGTTGGTGGGCAAATGCCTGGCAGATGAAGTATAATGTGGATAAATGTGAGGTTATCCACTTTGGTGGCAAAAACAGAGAGACAGACTATTATCTGAATGGTGACAGATTAGGAAAAGGGGAGGTGCAACGAGACCTGAGTGTCATGGTACATCAGTCATTGAAGGTTGGCATGCAGGTACAGCAGGCGGTTAAGAAAGCAAATGGCATGTTGGCCTTCATAGCGAGGGGATTTGAGTACAGGGACAGGGAGGTGTTACTATAGTTGTACAGGGCCTTGATGAGGCCACACCTGGAGTATTGTGTACAGTTTTGGTCTCCTATCTTGAGGAAGGATATTCTTGCTATTGAGGGAGTGCAGCGAAGGTTCACCAGACTGATTCCCGGGATGGCGGGACTGACATATCAAGAAAGACTGGATCAACTGGGCTTGTATTCACTGGAGTTCAGAAGAATGAGAGGGGATCTCATAGAAACGTTTAAAATTCTGACGGGTTTAGACAGGTGAGATGCAGGAAGAATGTTCCCAATGCTGGGGAAGTCCAGAACCAAGGGTCACAATCTAAGGATAAGGGGTAAGCCATTTAGGACCGAGATGAGAAGAAACTTCTTCACCCAGAGAGTGGTGAACCTGTGGAATTCTTTACCACAGAAAGTTGTTGAGGCCAATTCACTAAATATATTCAAAAAGGAGTTCGATGTAGTCCTTACTACTAGGGGGATCAAGGGGTATAGCGAGAAAGCAGGAATGGGGTACTGAAGTTGCATGTTCAGCCATGAACCCATTGAATGGCGGTGCAGGCTCGAAGGGCCGAATGGCCTACTCCTGCACTTATTTTCTATGTTTCTATGTTTCTATGACCCCCGAACAATACCTACAGTGTAGGACAGAGTACAAATCAAGAAATAATGGACGCTTGTACGAAGGGTACTGCAATAATCATGGGCGATTTTAATCTTCAAATTGATTGGACAAATCAAATTGGCAAAGGTAGCTTTGAGGAAGAGTTCATAGCATGTATTCAGGATGGTTCCTTAGAACAATATGTTGTGGAACCAACCTGGGAGAAGACTATTTTAGATCTGGTAATGTGTAATGAGACTGGATTAATTAATGATCTCATCGTAAAGGATCCTCTTGGGAAGAGTGATCATAGCATGGTAGAATTTCAAAGTCAGTTTGAGGTTGAGAATGTTGGGTCTCAAGCTAGTGTCCTGAACTTAGATAAAGACAATTACAAAGGTATGAAAGCAGAGTTGGCTAAAGTGGACTGGGAAAATAGATTAATGGGTAAGACGGTAGATAAGCAGCGGCAAACATTTAAGGAGATATTTCATAACTCTCAGCAAAGACATATTACAGTGAGAAATAAAGACTCGAAGAGAAGGATGAACCATCCGTGGCTCAGTAAGGAAGTAAAGGATGGTATCAAATTGAAAACAAAGGCATACAATGTTGCAAAAATAGTCGAAGGCCAGAGGATTGGGAATTTTTTGGAAACCAGAAAAGGACGACTGAAAATATAATAGAGAGAAGATAGTTTCTGAGAGTAAACTAGCAAGAAATATAAAAACAGATTGTAACAGCTTCTGCAGATATATAAAAAGGAAGAGAGTAGCTAAAGTAAATGTTGGTCCTTTAGAGGATGAGACTGGGGAAATAATAATGGGAAATAGGGAAATGGCAGAAACTTTGAACAAATATTTTGTATCTGTCTTCACGGTAGAAGACACTAAAAGCATCCCAATAATTGATAATCAAGGGGCTATTGGGAAGGAGGAACTTAAAAAAAATCACTGTCACTAGAGAAAAAGTATTAGGCCAACTAATGGGACTAAAGGTGGACAAGTCCCAAGGACCTGATGGTCTGCATCCTCGGGTCTTAAAAGAAGTGGCTGCAGATAGTGGATGCATTGGTTGTAATCTGCCAAAATTTATTGGATTCTGGAGAGGCCCCAGTGGATTGGAAAACTGCAAATTTAATGCCCCTATTTAAGAAAGGAGGGAGACAGAAAACAGGAAACTATAGACCAGTTAGCCTAACATCTGTCACTGGGAAAATGCTGGAGTCCATTATTAAGGAAGTTGTAGCTGGACATTTAGAAAATCATAATGCAGTCAAGCAGAGACAGCGTGGTTTTATGAAAGGGAAATCATGTTTGACATTTATTTCAGCATTGTGACCAAGGGGACGCTGTGATGGTCAGTAACAGAGGGAAGGGAAGGTGTGAGACAAATGTTGAAAGGGGAAGTGGTGTTGTGTTCACAGGCAGATGATTCTAGCCCAGATATCCTAGCCAGAAAGGGGCTGTCTGGGTTGCCTGCTTTCTTCTACTTCCTCTTCTGCATCTTCCTCTTCACTCTGTGAACAGCTTCTCCTCTTTGCTGCCTCTGCTTCATCTCCATGTTATATTGCAGCCCAAGGGGGACTGCAACTGGAGCTCCCAGGACTGTGAGCAAGTCATGTTGTCAGAGGCCTTACTTTACCATCCAAAACCTTGCAAGTGTCTGGCAGCACTCCCTGCACTTCATGCACACTTTAATAAATTTAGTAATGTATTTCACCAATAAAATGTTAAAAAAAAAGTCCAAAAGCCACAATCTAAACTTAACTGAAAGATGTATGTGTCCCTTTAAGAAGTCCTAGCAGCATCTCTGTTGTACTGCTGCATGCACATTCTCCCGTGTGTGGTTTGGAGAAGAATGTATGCGGAGCGGTGACTTCCAAAATCACAGTCATGCATGAATTCAGGCATTGTATGGCAATCGATGTCATGATTTGTATATTTAGATGTGTGTGGCAAGCACAGGCATCAGCAACAGTAACAACTTCCCCAAAATAGCAACTGGCATGTTCTGTGCCAGAAGAGGGCAGAACCGAGGCAGACGCCATTTTTTCAGCAAATCCGGCCCTGACGGCCAGCGCTAGACCTACGAATTTCACAGCCTTTAGTGTTCCCTTTTATGTTATTTGCTAATCTTTTCTCATACACTCCCTTTGTCCCTCTTATTTCCTTTTTCAGTTCTCCTCTGCATTCTCTATATTTTGCTTGATTCTCTACTGTATTATGAATCTGACATTTATCATAAACTCCCTTTTTCTGATCATTTTATTCTCTATGGCCGTGAAATTTGGCACCTTAGCACCAGCTGATAAAGCTGGTTTCGGAGAAAGAATGGCGGCCCCACCTGGGTTCTGCCCACTTCCAGCGGGTCCCGCGGTGGCCAACATTTTGGGCAGGTTGGCAGTTGGCCGCTGACTGGCTCTGTGTAAGTTTGGAGCTTTCTAGAGTTGTTTAAAGTTGCTGAAGTGACAGGGATGGTGCTGCAAGTGGAAAATGCCTTGCTTCTGATTTTCAAGGGTTCTGTTCAGACTATTTGCTCCCAGTCATGGGGGCTCTTCTTGCAGTCCCCCTTGTGCTGGAGCCTGACAAGGAGATGAAGCAGAGGCAACAAAGAAGAGGACAAGCTGCTTGCAGAGGGAGGAGGAGGAGGGGCCAGAGGGCGCTCAGTAAGAGGCCTTACCGACCTAGGATCTTCCGAGAGCACTTCTCTCATATCCACTTAAGCGAGGAGCAGTGTATTGGGAGACTCTGCTTCTCCAAGGAGGCGGTCACAGAACTCTGCCACCTCCTGCAACCAGACCTGCAGCCTCAGAGCAAGGTGACGATGGCGCTGTCACTCGCCCGCAAGGTGACCATGGCAGGGTGCCATCGACTGCACACATGTGGCTTTGTAGCACCGTATAGCAATCCTGAGAAGTACTGTAACCGCAAAGGCCACCACTCACATTGTGCAGTTGGTGTGCGACTATGCCCAAAAACTTATGATGGTCAATGCCCGGTATCCTGGCAGAAGTCATGATGCCTTCATCCTGTGCCAGTCTAGTGTGCCAGCAATTTTCCAGCCTGCACATTAACCCCAAGGGTGCTTGCTCGGAGGCAAGGGCTGTCCACTCTACACCTGGGGAATGACTCCCCTCCACAACCCGACCACCCATGGTCAACACTCATATAATGAGAGCCATGCTGCCACGAGGAACCTTATTGAGCAGATCATTGGGGTTCTGAAGCAATGGTTCCGCTGCCTTCACCACTCGGGAGGAGCCGTCCAGTACATGCCAGAGCGGGCATCCCAATTCATGGTGGTCTGCTGCATCCTCCCCAACTTGGCCATCATGAGGGCATGGCACTTGCTACCACAGGTTCCGCAACCACCTCAGGAGGAGGAGGCGGAAGAGGTGGAAATGGATGAAGATGAAGAGGACGAAGAGGAGGAAGTGAGGAAGCAGGCAGCAGATCCCTTTTCTGGACGGGCTGTCTGTGAGCTCTTCAACAGAATCCAGTTCCCCTGAATGAAACCCCAGATGCCCGTTGCTCACCATTTCCCTATCTTACCATTCCTCTCTCACGGAACATCACAGCGTCCTCCTGGGCACAAAGATGAAATGAGAGCCACCTCAAAATAAACATTCCAAACGTAATTTATAAATTAATCAATTCAAAACTACACAATACAGTCAACTAATCACCCTTGAGCATTCCCTTGGTGTCTGTCTTTTGTGTTCCTTTGCCTACTCCAGTGCTGCTACGCAGTGCTATCCCAGTGACTGCAGCCAGGCTGGTGGGAGGCTGCTGACTTTCCATGGGGAGACTGCAAATGGCCTTGCAGAATGACCTCAATGAGCCCTGAGCCTAGAAGGCCCAAGCACTGATCCATGTGATACCCCACTAGTTACAGCCTGCCAACCCGAAAATGACCCATTTATTTCTACTCTCCATTTTCTGTCCGTTAACCAATCCTCAATCCATGCTAGTATATTACCCCCAATCCCATAAGCCCTAATTTTGTTTAATAACTTCTTGTGTGGCACCTTATTGAACGCCTTCTGAAAATCCAAATACACTACATCCACTAGTTCCTCCTTATCTATTCTGCTAGTTACAACCTCAAAAAACTCTAACAGATTCGTCAAACATGATTTTCCTTTCATAAATCCATTGACTCTGCCCAATCCTATTATTATTTTCTAAATGACCTGTTGCCACATCCTTAATAATTGAGTCTATCATTTTCCCTACTACTGCTGTCAGGCTAACTGGTCTGTAGGTCCCCGTTATCTCTCTTCCTCCTTTCTTAAATAGTGGGGTTGCATTTACATCATCAGCAGTTTGTACGTGAGAAGAGATTGTGGGATGAGGGGGAAATGGGATAGGAGAAGTTGGATTATGTATGAGTATACCGTCATCAAATTTTGTCGGTAAATTTTGTGCCGGGAAATGGTTTGCGTTTGCAGCCACAAAATTAAGCAGCTGGGCCCTGAGTGTGGAGCAGAGCGCTAAAGGAGGCGTTCCACACCTCTCTTAAGGCGCTAGGCTGGCTGAGTAACTGAAAATCCATTGCTAAAGTGCCAGCCTCTGAGCACCCGAAGAGTGGCTACCCTAGGAAAAAAAATCGGCACAGAAAATAGCTCACCCCACATAAAGATCAATTGCAAAAATAAAACTAAAGAAAACAATCACACTTATCTCATGCAGTAATTCCTTCCCTCGCCGCCACCGGGACAGTTCTGACCACCTGTTTTTTCAGGCAGGTTGGCTACAGGGTGCTGGTGCGTCAGCGCGAAACAAATGTCAAAATCAGGGCGATATCGGGGGCGTTGCACACCGCCTCGACGCTCATGGGCAGTGCTGATCAGTGTCACCGCAAAACCGGCACTACATTTCCCAGCGGGACGCTGAAAGCTGACCGCCCAGGCAGAAATCATTAACAGATCCATTCCGCCTCTCCGGGGCAAGACCAACAAAAATCTAGTCCAATGTGTTTGGGTTATATGCCTGGCATGGTTGAATAGCTGTCAGTGTGAGCAAGCTGTGAGATGTGAGTGTGAGTCTTGCAGCAGCGGTTTGGATGCCTTTCCTTTCCCTTTCATTGGAATGTGTCTAGTCTGTACCCAAACTATCTCCTCTTTGAAGACCTCCCATTGCACATTTAGGGGTCGAAATTCGGTACCGCCATTTTTGAGGCGTTGTCACCGCATGAGAGAAATTTTTAACGCCTCACTTCAGACGCACTCCCCAAATTCAAAATTCAGTATTGATGCCTAAAGAATTGATAGCAGCGTAAAATCTTGGCGTTGCACACTTAACCTGGATGCGCTACGCTGCGCTAATTAGGCCGTTAAGCATGGGCTCAACATCCGGGACTTAGGCAGCATTTGGAACTGCACCACGGACATAGTGGCGCCACCTGGATTCCATTGAGGATTTGATTGGGCGCCTCAAAGCCTCGTGGGTATATTCGCTTTCTACGCACTCACTCAGAAGCTGAGCGTGGCAGACCCAGCAGCAGCAGCTCATCAGTATCCCCATCGGTTCAAGGGTGCCGCAGTCGATGCACTCCTTGATGCCCTGGAGAGGTGGCAGCAGGTTCTGAGGAGAGAGGCTGGGAGGAGACCCTGACCCCAAACATACCGAAGGCTATGGAGGGAGATAGCAGAGCGAGTGTCTGCGAATGTCACGTTGCCAACGTCAGCTATGCAATGTCAGAAAAAGTGGAACGACCTGACACAGATAGTAAGGGTGAGTATCTTTAATTTCAAACTTCAACATGCTACGCTCTGACCTCATTGTGCACTCTGCTCATAGAAACATAGAAACATAGAAAATAGGTGCAGGAGTAGGCAAATCGGCCCTTAAGAGCCTGCACTACCATTCAATAAGATCATGGCTGATCATTCCCTCAGTACCCCTTTCCTGCTTTCTCTCCATACCTCTTGATCCCCTTAGCCATAAGGGCCATATCTAACTCCCTCTTGAATATACCCAATGAACTGGCATCAACAACTCTCTGCGGCAGGGAATTCCACAGGTTAACAACTCTCTGAGTGAAGAAGTTTCTCCTCATCTCAGTCCTAAATGGCCTACCCCTTATCCTAAGACTGTGTCCCCTGGTTCTGGACTTCCCCAACATCGGGAACATTCTACCTGCATTTAACATGTCCAGTCCCGTCAGAATCTTATCTGCTTCTATGAGATCCCCTCTCATCCTTCTAAACTGCAATGTATAAAGGCCCAGTTGATCCAGTCTCTCCTCATATGTCAGTCCAGCCATCCCGGGAATCAGTCTGGTGAACCTTCGCTGCACTCCCTCAATAGCAAGAGCGTCCTTCCTCAGATCAGGAGACCAAAACTGAACACAATATTCCAAGTGAGGCCTCACCAAGGCCCTGTACAATTGCAGTAAGACCTCCCTGCTCCTATACTCAAATCCCCTAGCTATGAAGGCCAACATACCATTTGCCTTCGTCACCGCCTGCTGTACCTGTATACCAACTTTCAATGACTGATGAACCATGACTCCCAGGTCTCGTTGCACCTCCCCTTTTCCTAATCTGCCGCTATTCAGATAATATTCTGTCTTCGCATTTTTGCCCCCAAAGTGGATAACCTCACATTTATCCACATTATACTGCATCTGCAATGCATTTGCCCACTCACCTAACCTGTCCAAGTCACCCTGCAGCCTCTTAGCGTCCCCCTCATAGCTCACACCGCCACCCAGTTTCGTGTCATCTGCAAACTTGGAGATATTACACTCAATTCCTTCATCTAAATCATTGATGTATATTGTAAAGAGCTGGGGTCCCAGCACTGATCTTTGTGGCACTCCACTAGTCACTCCCTGGCATTCTGAAAAGAACCCGTTTATCCTGACTCTCTGCTTCCTGTCTGCCAATCAGGTCTCTATCCACGTCAGTATATTACCCCCAATACAATATTCTTTGATTTTGCACACCAATCTCTTGTGTGGGACCTTGTCAAAAGCCTTTTGAAAGTCCAAATACACCACATCCACTGGTTCTTCCTTGTCTACTCTACTGGTTACATCCTCAAAAAATTCCAGAAGATTTGTCAAGCATGATTTCCCCTTCATAAATCCATGATGACTTGGACCGATCCTGTCACTGCTTTCCAAATGCGCTGCTATTTCATCCTTAATAATTGATTCCAACATTTTCCCCACTACTGATGTCAGGCTAACCAGTCTATAATTACCCATTTTCTCTCTCCCTCCCTTTTTAAAAAGTGGTGTTACATTAGCTACCCTCCAGTCCATAGGAGCTGATCCAGAGTCGATAGACTGTTGGAAAATGATCACCAATGCATCCACTATTTCTAGGGCCACTTCCTTAAGTACACTGGGATGCAGACTATCAGGCCCCGGGGATTTAACGGCCTTCAATCCCATCAATTTCCAGAACACAATTTCTCGCCTAATAAGGATGTCCTTCAGTTCCTCCTTCTCACTAGACTCTCGGTTCACTAGTACTTCCGGAAGGTTATTTGTGTCTTCCTTCGTGAAGACAGAACCAAAGTATTTGTTCAATTGGTCTGCCATTTCTTTGTTCCCCATTATAAATTCACCTGAATCCAACTGCAGGGGACCTACATTTGTCTTCACTAATCTTTTTCTCTTCACATATCTATAGAAGCTTTTGCAGTCAGTTTTTATGTTTCCGGCAAGCTTCTTCTCGTACTTTATTTTTCCCCCTCTTAATTAAACCCTTTGTCCTCCTCTGCTGAATTCTAAATTTCTCCCAGTCCTCAGGTTTGCTGCTTTTTCTGGCCAATTTATATGCCTTTTCCTTGGATTTAACACTATCCTTAATTTCCCTTGTTAGCCACGGTTGAGCCACCTTCCCCATTTTATTTTTACTCCAGACAGGGATGTACAATTGCTGAAGTTCATCAATGTGATCTTTAAATGTTTGCCATTGCCTATTCACCATCAACCCTTTAAGTATAATTTGCCAGTGTATTCTAGCCAATTCATGCCTCAAACCATCGAAGTTACCTTTCCTTAAGTTCAGACCTTAGTTTCTGAATTAACTGTTTCACTCTCCATCTTAAAAAAGAATTCTACCATGTTATGGTCACTCTTCCCCAAGGGGCCTCACACAACAAGATTGCTAATTAGTCCTTTCTCATTACACATCACCCTGTGTAGGATGGCCAGCTCTCTAGTTGGTTCCTCGACATATTGGTCTAGAAAACCATCGCTAATACACTCCAGGAAATCCTCCTCCACCGCATTGCTACCAGTTTCGTTAGCCCAATCAATATGTAGATTAAAGTCATAACTGCATGCATCCCTTATTTCTTGTTTGATGCTGTCCCCAACCTCACTACTACTGTTTGGTGGTCTGTACACAACTCCCACTCGCGTTTTCTGCCCTTAGGTATTCCGTAGCTCCACCCATACCGATTCCACATCATCCAAGCTAATGTCCTTTCTTATTATTGCATTAATTTCCTCTTTAACCAGCAATGTCACCCCGCCTCCTTTTCCTTTCTGTTTTTCCTTCCTAAATGTTGAATATCCCTGGATGTTGAGTTCCCAGCCTTGGTCACCCTGGAGCTATGTCTCCGTGATGCCAATTACATCATAACCGTTAACTGCTATCTGCGCAGTTAATTCGTCCACCTTATTCCGAATATTCCTCGCAGTGAGGCACAGAACCTTCAGGCTTGTCTTTCTAACACACTTTGCCCCCTTAGAATTTCGCTGTAATGTGGCCCTTTTTGCTTTTTGCCTTTGGTTTCTCTGCCCTCCACTGTTACTTTTCTTCTTTCTATTTTTTGCTTCTGCCCCCATTCTACTTCCCTCTGTCTCCCTGCATAGGTTCCCATCCCCCTGCCATATTAGTTTAACTCCTCCCCAACAGCACTAGCAAACACTCCCCCTTGGACATTGGTTCCGGTCCTGGCCAGGTGCAGACCGTCTGGTTTGTACTGGTCCCATCTCCCCCAGAACCAGTTCCAATGTCCCAGGAATTTGAATCCCTCCCTTCTGCACCACTCCTCAAACCACGTATTCATCTGAGCTATCCTGCAATTCCTACTCTGACTAGCACATGGCACTGGTAGCAATCCTGAGATTACTACTTTTGATGTCCTACTTTTTAATTTAGTTCCTAGCTCCTTAAATTCATCTTGTCGGACCTCATCCTGATTTTTACCTATATTGTTGATACCTATATGCACCACAACAACTGGCTGTTCACCCTCCCTTTTCAGAATGTCCTGCACCCGCTCCGATACATCCTTGACCCTTGCACCAGGGAGGCAACATACCATCCTGGAGTCTTGGTTGCGGCCTCAGAAACACCGATCTATTCCCCTTACAATCGAATCCCCTATCACTATAGCTCTCCCACTCTTTTTCCTGCCCTCCTGTGCAGCAGAGCCACCTACGTTGCCATGAACTTGACTGCTGCTGCCCTCCCCTGATGAGTCATCTCCGCCAACAGTACCCAAAGCAGTGTATCTGTTTTGCAGGGGGGTGACCACAGGGGACCCCTGCACTACCTTCCTTGCACTGCTCTTCCTGTTGGTCACTCGTTCCCTATCTGGCTGTGTACCCTTTACCTGCGGTAAGATCAACTCACTAAACATGCTATTCACGTCATTCTCAGCATCATGGATGCTCCAGAGTGGATCCCCACCCTCAGCTCCAGTGCTGCAATGCGGTCCATCAGGAGTTGCAGGCGGATGTACTTCCTGCACACAAAGTCTTCAGGGACACCGGAAGCGTCCCTGACTTCCCACATCGTACAGGAGGAGCATAACACATGTCCGAACTCTCCTGCCATGACTAACCCTTAGATAAACTTAATTTGGCAACAACAATGCCAAATGTCACTTACTGATAAAGAAAAGAAAAAGAAAAACTATTACCAATCACCAGCCAATCACTTCACCCCTTGGCTGTGACGTCTCATTTCGATTTCTTACTACTTCCTTTTTGCCTTCTCTTCCTGCTGCAGTTGCACCGGCTGGCTACTCGAACTCCTGCTGGGCCTTTTTATAGGCCTCCCCACGCTGCTTCTGACAACACTGCTCAAACTCCCCACTTGCCTCTCCAACCACGAAGTCCTGCTGGGCCTTTTATATGCCTCCCCATGCTGCCTCCAACGACGCTGCTCGAACTCCCCGCTCGTCTCTCCAATTCGGTTGCAGCATAGAGGGGGTATGTTGCCCCTCCTTTACTCGATTTTCACAGTAAAATAACGGTATATAGTCAAACACAACTTTAAGTTCCGTAAAAATAAAGGTACTTAGTCAAACATATTTTTAGTTCAATAAAATAAAGGTACATAGTCAAACACACTTTAAGGAATACTAAGGTCCATAGTCAAACACATTTTTAAGTAACACTCTTACAACACTCGATATTTTGCGGTTTTATAGCAGGTAAAATCAAACACAAATTAAACATGGTAGTATGGTGTCACCCCTTCCTGCGCGATTCCCAAGTTCGGCCAAGGAGCTTTGGTGCCTGACCTGGCGGCCTCTGCATTTCACTCGGCAAGTGAGACACCATAAGTAAAGAATAATCACGAGTTGACAGTAAAGTGTGGGAAGCGATTTGGATTCAGACTGGGACTTCTATATTTCTGAAAAGATCCCACGAAGGCGGAATTGTGATCGCGAGAATCTTTTTCCCTATCTCAATTGTTTTCTGTTCTAGAGTGTAGAAGTGTTTTTGTGAGATAATTACAGCTTTTAGCAGAGCGGTAAGATGTTCAGGTAGAGGGGGAATTGCATAGCCAAAATGTACAACATAATCCTGCAGGTTTGTAATGTTTTCCTTCACAGTGAGGTGAACAGTGGAGGGTTTAGGAATGGGGACAATCGGTTCCTGGGCCACTTGAACTGATGCCTCAGGTTTGAAGCAAAAACTGCTGTCACTGACCGGACACCAGAAGTGTCCATGTTTGTAGTGGGGTGCACTGGTGGTGACACAATATGTCCCACCCCCTATGTATGCTACCTGTGGAGGGACATGGTCTTGTGACATTACCTCCATGGTACAGTTAATAGGCTGTGTGCCAGCAGCTTTAAACCCACACTGTGACTTTGACTGGGCACTCAAGTACTGGGGACACAGTATTACATGTGCACCCCGGCTCCGGCACCCGGAGAGGTCAGTACCCGTTACAGTGTGCTCCCACTTTATGACATCGGGTGGAACCACTGCAAAACGAATGTGTGCACCTCCCTGAATAACTCCAATGTTCTCCACCCAGTATACCGGTGCAGGTCAGATTGTCCCACCCATGACCGGCATCCTGAGTACGATTCCCATAATAGTGTGGTTAGATTTCCCACAGTCTACTGGGACAGGGCAAGCTTCAGAGGCTAGGCGGAGCTGGCACGGGCTTAGTGAATTACTGTACGGGTGGAGGGCTGTGAGGTGCTTGTTACTGATCCAAGCGGGGACTAAACCTTGGTTTAAATCCTCCAGGTTATTGCGGCCCTCGCCCAACAACCATGCCCCATACAGTACGTACACCTCGTTCTGTGCAGCCTGGTCCGAAGCATTTCTATCCTCCCGTATGAGTGCATTCACGATCTGTGCATGTTTTTCCAGCTCAGCCACTATTTCTTTTAAATGGACAGTCATAGCCTGGTCCTCGTGTAGTTCTGATCCTAGTACTGTGTTCTCCTCTTTCAGGATTTTTCTCAATTTGTTCTTTAAACCGTTTATCTGTGTTTATAGTTCTATGTCATCTAGGCTATTTATTACAGAGGATCCTGTATTGTAGGCAGTGAAAACGTCGTTTATGATTCCCCTTCTAGGTCTCACCGAGCCCATGGTGTCCCTAGCGTTTAGGGTATATAGGTCTGCTTTGTCTACATTTCCAAAGTCTAACTCAGAAAATTTCTTGAACATGTCTCTAAGTAGGGCCTGGTATAGCAGCTCTGTTTCCTTCGGGCACCATGCAGGTAGGTGTACCTCGGTAAGGTTTAAAATTACTGAAACTACTGCATAATGTACCCCCTAGTATAACACCTTTTCAGTCGGTACGAATACTAATCCGTTCCCAGGTCCCTTGGTGGTGGTAGGACACCTTTCTATTACTGTGTGTATTGGCGGGGTTGTGGGCAGGGGTTTCATAATGTGTGCTCTGAGTTCGGTGGCATTAATTGGGAGTGGGCAGTGTGGGACCGCGCACCCGTGTAGGCTGGAATCCCACCCCACCCCTTCCCCTTCACCTTGCCATTGCCTGGCAAAGGTGATTGATATGCCTGCGGGACAAATATTCTCTGATCCCCACATGCAAACGTAAATTCCTTGTTCGGATTCCCACCATTTGTCCCAACACGCTTTTACTCCTCCCCGTGTCCCCGTGATGGTGCGGTACGTATCATTACCAAGTCATTCCCAGTCCGATTCCTGGTCCCATGTGTCCTTGCTGAGTTTCCTGAGCCACCACCATCTTCCCAGGGGAATGTTTCTTTTGCAAGTCAAACACACACGCTTTACCTCTGTAACACTGACTCGGGCAGCGATGATCCGTATCCGGGGTCATGGAAGTGAGGCCTCCCCATAGGTAAAACCTTCCTGGCTGGAGTAGCGGGTAGAGTTATATCCCAACCACCCTGGCCATCTTCCCTCGTGGGCATAAACCACGAGTTCTTCCACGCCTGGGTGCCACCCCCGGCGGTTACGATCGGTGCTCTTTCTCCTGAACACCCGTAAATGAGGGATTCTTCCACGTCTCCTCGGTCGCTGCTACTCATCCTTATCAGGGCGAGCAGGAACAGGATCCTTCTCATGTTGTCCTCTTCCCTGTAGGGGCACATAAAACAGATTGTCTAGCCCTGAGAAAGTTCTCTGGCTTGACAAAGATGACCGAGTTCGAAATAGGGCTCTCTTCCTTTCAGACATAGTATCGTCTTTAATCGACTGGCTGTCTTATTCAGTTCCTTGTGGACTGATGTCTGCTTTTATCTCACAGCCGTTTTATTCTTATCTTACCGGTGCTTCCCTTTAACAGCCATACTGGTAGATTCCTCTTACTCCCGGGTATTACCCGGCCTGTGCCTCTTTTAACAGCTGCACAGGTAGATTATTTTCCTTAGCCCAGTAACTAATACATATATAATCATACACAGACGAATCTTACATTACTCTAAATCACTACTAAACATTATTAAATTCATATCGTACTATATATGTACATCTGCCACCCATCTCCGGGTGGCCAGGTTAATTCCTGCCTTCTTTCTTTCTTCTTTTTCCACTGGGTGTCCAGTGAGGTCAGTAATAGGTCGGCATGTACCCCCGGACCCAGAGTGTCCTGATCGGACGTGGGTTTGAATCCCACACTATTGGGGGAAAGTCCCTTCCGGTGCTACAGCACACCGCTCCTTTGGGGGTGGCTGCCTGCTTCGTTACATCCCCTGGAGGTTCTGCCTGGTCGAGGGCTATGGGCTGGAGACTCCCACTTGGTAGCTGGTCCACCGCTATCTCTTCTGGGGGTCCCTTGCTGCCCGAGGCTACTGGCTGGGTGTCCCTGCTCGTGGGCTGGTCTCTGACCTTAGGTGCCCTTTTGCGACTGGTCCCTTCCCCGAGGCTGAACCATTCAAACTGGAGCGCTGGTGACCACGGTGTCCTTGGCCGTGGTGTGCAGGGGAGTCCTTCTTAAGGCTCTGGCTGCTGGGGGCGCATCTGAGTCCCAAATGATTGGAGGGATAGCCCCTCCAGTAACACAGTCCACCACCCCTCTAGGTGCAGTCTGTGGGTCTGCCACGTCCCCTGTGGAATTTCCACAGTCGGGGGCTGCTGGCTGGGGGTCCCTGCCTTTAGTACGGTTTACAGTTTTTGGCTGTCCCTTACGTTTAGCTGACGCCCCTGGGTTGAAAAGTTTGCACTGATTTATGTGGAACCACTTTGTTCGTCGGGACAATTTTATGGCATAGACCATGGAGCTTGCCTTGTCGACAATGTGGTACGGTCCCATGTACAGTGCCTCAAAGACCCCTACTCTAGCGTAGTTCCTCACCATAACCTGGTCCCCTATCTCCCATTCATGGTGCTTGCGAGGTTCTAGCAGCAGTCGGTTGCTCCGATGCTGTTTTCCCATGTTGTTAGCAGCCTGACAGTGAATCTGTTTAAGGTGTTCAAACAGATTCCTGACAAAGCTGTCCCAGTTCGCTTCCTTAATATGACCTTCCGTGAGTACTGGGGCTAACACATGGGTGGGGGTTCGCATGGCTCTGCCGGTCATGAGCTCGTACGGGAAGTACCCCATGTGCTCTTTGACTGGCTGGCCCGGATCCCCATGAGGACCAGTGGTAGGACCTCTAACCACCCTTTGGGTGAGTCCCCTGTCTCTTTGCGCAGCCTTTCTTTGATGATGCGGTTTAAATGCTCCACAGGCCCGGATGACTGCGAGTTGTGGGCGACATGCCATTTTCCTTTGATGCCGAGTACTTTAAGGGTCTCCTGCATCACCTGCCCGGTGAAGTGATGCCCTTGATCGGACTCCACGTATTGTAGTAGTACCCATCGAGAGAACACTTCTCTGACCAGGATCCTAGCTGTTCCCAGGGCAGTGGCTGTTTGGCATGGGAAGGTTTCCACCCATTTGCTGAATACATCTGTAATGTCCTTGCTCAATGGCACAAAACCCACACGAGGCACATTCTATGGACAAGGTCACTCTATGACCTGAACCTTTATCCACAGGACAAAGAAGTGATGACCCTGCGTGGGACCTCCCTTTATATACCTGGATGACCAGGTAAGGAGTGTCTCCCACAAGTTCACCCCCTGAGGTCAAGGTGTGCATTGCTTAAGTATATACAGTATTGCAGTGGTGTTACATAGAGGTTACGTACATGACATCACCTCCCCCCCAAAAGTCTTATTGGGCTCATAGGTTAAGTCTTTCAGGTGGTCTATGCTCCCTCGTGGAACGCCGCAGTTGGGGCTCTGGTTGTTGAGCCTTGGCGTGAGTGTCTGTCACCTGTGGTGATTCCGGCCTGTCCGGGCTGACCGCTGGGACTGTGCATGCTGCTGAATGTTCTTGTTGCTCGTTCACTGGCAGTGGTGTGAATACCATCTCATGATCTTCCTCGGGTTCCTCAGTGTCCATGCTGAACCTTTTTTTTACTTGGTCCAGATGCTTATGGCATATCTGCCCATTGTTAAGTTTAACCACGATGACCCTGTTCCCCTCTTTGTCTATTACAGTACCCTCAAGCCATTCGGGCCCCATGGCGTGATTGAGGACAAATACGGGTCATTGATTTCGATACATCTCCCCCTTGAATATCGGTCATGGTATTCGTTTTGGGACTGGCACTTGCCCTCAGCTATGTCACTCAGGACTGGATGAATGAGGAACAACCGAGTTTTGAGTGTTCATTTCATCAGCGGGCAGGACCCCCGTGAGCGAGTGCGGTTGGGACCTATAGGACAGCAGGAGGCGCGATAGGCGGTATTGAAGGGAGGGTCCTTGAATTCTGAGCAAGCCTTGTTTAATGATTTGGATCGCACGTTCCGTCTGGCTATTGGAGGCCGGCTTGAACAGTGCTGTCCTGACATGGTTGATGCCATTGCCCAACATGAACTCCCGGAATTCGTAGCTCGTGAAACATGGGCCATTATCGCTAACAAGGATGTCCAGCAAGCCGTGGGTTGCAAAGATTGCACGTAGACTCTCCACAGTGCACGAATTCAAAATGATGCACTCGATCCATTTCGAGTAGGCATCTACCACAATGAGGAACATTTTTCCCATGAACGGGCCTGCGTAGTCTGCATGAATACGTGACCATGGCCTGGTGGGCCAGGGCCATGGGCTGAGCGGGGCCCCCCTGGGGGCATTACCCAGCTGGGCACACGTCGTGCACCTGCGAACACAGTGTTCCAGGTCTGAATCCATTCCCGGCCACCAAACATGTGACCGGGCAATGGCCTTCATCAGCACGATGCCTGGATCCTTGCTGTGGAGTTCCCTGATGAATGCCTCCCTGCCCCTCTGGGGCATGACTACCCAGCTGCTCCATAGTAGGCAGTCAGCTTGGATGGAGAGCTCATCCATCCATCTGTGGAACGGGCTGACCTCCTCAGAGCATGCTCTGTGTGTGGGCGCCCAATCCCCAGTCAGGACACATTTCTTAATCAGAGATAGGAGTGGATCTCTGTTTGTCCAGATTTTCATCTGGCGGGCTGTGATAGGGGAGTCTGCGCTGTCAAAGGCATCAACGGCCATGACCATCTCAGCGCTATGTTCCGCTGCCCCCTCGGTGGTGGCAAGTGGAAGCCTGCTGAGCGCGTCAGCGCAATTTTCAGTGCCGGGCCGGTGCCAGATGGAGTAGTCATAAGCAGCCAGCGTGAGAGCCCATCGCTGTATGCGAGCTGGCACGTTGGCATTGACAGCCTTGCTGTCTGACAACAGATATGTTAACAGCTTGTGGTCCATTTCTAATTCGAACCTTCTGCCCAAAAGGTACTGATGCATTTTTTTTACACCATAGATACATGCGAGTGCCTCCTTTTCAACCATCCCATATCCCTGTTCTGCTTGAGAGAGCGACCTGGAAGCATAAGCCACAGGTTGGAGTTGGCCCTCAGCATTACTCTGCTGCAACATGCACCCAACCCCATCGGACGATGCATCACATGTCAGAACCAATTTATTACAGGGGTCGTACAGGGTCAATAACTTATTTGAACAAAGTAGGTTCCGCGCCCGTTTGAAAGCCCATTCTTGACGGTCCCCCCAAAACCAATCACAACCCTTACACAGGAGCACGTGAAGCAGCTCCAACAACATGCTTAAGTTCGTCAGAAAGTTCCCAAAATAGTTCAAGAGTTCCAGAAATGAACGCATCTCTGATGTGTTGCCGGGCCTGAGCGTTTGTCGAATTGCCTCTGTTTTGGATTCGGTGGGCCGAATCCCATCTGCAGCAACCCTCCTGCCCAAAAACTCGACCTCAGGAGCCAAAAACACACATTTAGACTTCTTGAGTCGCAGGCCTACCCGGTCCAGTTGGCGTAGCACGTCCTCCAGGTTGTGGAGGTGTTCCTTGGTGTCACGACCCGTGATGAGGATGTCGTCCTGAAATACGATTGTTCCAGGAATGGATTTGAGCAGGTTTTCCATGTTTCTTTGAAAAATCGTGGCCGCTGATCGAATGCCAAATGGGCACTTGTTGTAAGCGAACAGTCCCTTGTACATAGTGATGGTGGTCAGTAGTTTAGATTCATCGGCCAGTTCTTGAATCATATAAGCTGAAGTGAGATCCAACTTGGTAAACAGCCTGTCGCCTGCCAGCGTGGCGAAAAGATCCTCTACTCTCCGGAGCGGGTATTGGTCTTGTAGGGACGCCCGATTGATAGTGGCCATGTAGTCGCCACAGATCCTGACAGAACCATCCGCTTTTAGGACGGGAACGATGGGGCTTGCCCAGTCGCTGAATTCAACGGGCGAGATGATGCCCTCTCTCAGCAAATGGTTCAATTCACTATCAATTTTCTCCCGCATCACATACGGCACCGCTCTGGCTTTGTGGTGCACTGGTCTGGCATCCGGGGTGATGCGTATTACTACTTTGGTACCTTTGAAAGTAACGACGCCAGGTTGGAATAGTGACCCAAATTGTTGTAGGACTTGTGAGCACGAACTTCACTCCACAGATGACACTGCGTGAACATCCCCCCATTTCCAGTTCATCTCAGCTAACAAGCTCCTCCCCAACAGTGCGGGACCATTGCCCGGGACAATCCAGAGCGGCAGCCGGTTCACTGATCCATTATGTGTGACCGCCAACATTGCACTGCCTAGCACTGGAATGATTTCTTTGGTGTACATCCGTAGTTGTGTCTCAATGGGTTCTAGTTTGGGTCTACTGGCTTTGAGTGGCCATAGCTTTTCCAATTGTTGAATGCTCATGAGTGACTGGCTGGCCCCCGCGTCCAGCTCCATGCATACAGGGATGCCGTTTAATAAAACCTTCATCATCATTGGTGGCGTTTTGGTATATGAGCTGTGAATGTTTGCCACATGAACTCGCTGAACTTCAGCGTCCATTGATTTGCCCCAAGAGTCATCCTGCCTCACAGACCCCTCTTCTGGTCCATCCTGGTTATCCTGGTTACAGGCTTCCTGCACATTCTGGCTAAATGGCCACTGAGGTTACAATTTCTGCAGTCAAATTGTTGAAGCCTGCAAGTCCTGGCAGAGTATTTGCCCCCACACCCCCAGCATGAGCTGAGATTCCCATTGTTGTGAACAAAGGAGCTATGACCCGGCATTCCTCGCTGATTGTCCCTTTGACTGCTCTTGAGTACCCTGTTAGTGGGTGTCAATGGCCCCATCCCGGGCCGCATTGTCTACTGTGATGACGTAAATGTCCGTTCAGCCAGCCATTGTCTCTGTTGAAAACCTACTCTGGGGTCTATTGCTGCCTGGGGTGTGTCAAACTGCCCTTGCCTGCCTGCGGGGCTCTGAGTCGTGTTTATGATATTGACTCCCTGATCCCCTGTCGCGTTGGAGGCAGAATTGCGCGCGTATATTATTTTGGTTTCCTCCTCCCCTGCCATGAAAGTCTGAGCCATCAACACCGCCGCTTCCAATGTCAAGTCCTTGGTCTCAATTAACTTTCAAAAAACCCCCACATGACCGGTGAGCAAACGCCAGAGGTCCGCAATGAAGTCCGGTATGCTCTGTCCTTCACGACGTCGGTGGGTATAGAAACTGTGTCGGGCCATGTGCATGCTGCTCGCCGGTTTGAGGTGCTCACTGATTAGTTTGCTGAGCTCTTCAAAGGTTTTGTCCATGGGCTTTTCGGCTGCTAGTAGGTCCTTCATGAGCGCGTAAGTCTTAGGTCTACAGCTGGTCAGCAGATGGGCCCTTCGCTTGTCGGCCGCTGCATCTTCCAGCCATTCTTTCATGACAAAGCTTTGCTGGAGTCTCTCAATGAAATCGTCCCAGTCCTCACCAACACAGTACCGTTTCTCTGTGCTACTGGTGGCCATTCTCGTGGTTTCGGATCCCATCCTCGTCGCCAATGTAATGTCCTTGCTCAATGGCACAAAACCCACACAAGGCACATTCTATGGACAAGGTCACTCTATGACCTGAAGCTTTATTCACAGGACCAAGAAGTGATGACCCTGCATGGGACCTCCCTTTATATACTTGGATGACCAGGTAAGGAGTGTCTCACACAAGTTCAACCCCTGTGGTCAAGGTGTGCATTGCTTAAGTATATACAGTATTGCAGTGGTGTTACATCGAGGTTACATACATGACAACATCCACCAATACGAGGCAGTACTTGTAACCTCGCTGGGCAGTGGGTAGGTGCCCGATGTAATCGATTTGGATCGACTGCCAGGGTCCCTCTACCCTCTTGCTATGTTCCATCGACACCTTTCTTTTCTGTGGGTCGGTGTTGTTGACGGCGCACACCAGACAGCTAGCACAGAACTTGCGGACGGCTTCCCTGTGTCCTGGCCACCACCCTGCCTGTTCCAAGTGGTTTCAGGTCCGGGGTGTCCTGCTCCTGGACCCTCGTGGGCCAACTGGAGGAATTCTCTTTGGTGTTATTGCGGTACTACCCATTGCTCCCCCATGAACAGCATGGAAATTTTAATGGCAATTGCTGCGGTGCCGTACGGGCCTTCTATACTTTCCCCTTTAGCTAGCGTGTTCAGGACAGTTTTGAGGACGGGGTCTTGGGTCTGAACCGTTTTTAGGTCCGGGGGCAAAGTTATCCCTGCCTTCCCTGCCGTCCCCATTCTGCCCCTGACTGCTGCAATGGGTCGTGGGTTATACGGACCCCAGAGCTTGCCCGTGCGGGCACCTTGCTTCGCCTACGTGTCAGCCTGCTGGTTTCCCTCACTACGGGGTTCTGTGTTGGAATGTGCCTTCACCATATGTATATAGATATTCCCTTCCTCCCCTACAGCTTTCATGATCTTTTCCAGTAGGGGCTTAATTGCCAGGGGTCTCCCGTCTGCGGATGTGTATCAGCGGCGGGACCAGATAGCCAGGTATTCCATACACGAATTGCATGTGAACATACTGTCCGAGCAAATCGTGTATGGGGTAGGGAATTCTTCGGGGTGTGTGACTACGTATACCACCGCAGACAGTTCAGCATGCTGGGCGCTCATAATACTGGAAAGTTTAATCGCCTGGGCAATGCCTGCCTCAGGGTCATAAACTCCGCAGCCTGTGAGTCGTTCACCCGCAGATACTGTGCTTGAACCATCCACATAGATCTCTCAGCCTGTGAGGTGTAACCCAGCCCGAAAGCCTATGTTAATTTCCCATACTCTTTCTAGGGAACACTGGTGGGCTGTCCCTGGATAAATCATGTTGGCTGCGCCCCTTGGCTCGCAGAGACCCTTTACCCTTAGGTCCATTTGAGAGAGGAGAGGGTCCAGCGAGCAATGCGGGCACTGCTCACTGTCCCGTCCTTTATTCTCCCATCCAGGAGCATTTGGGTGGGTGTATGGTGTGTAAGGAGTGTGATAGGGGACCCCCCTGTGAAGATCAGTGCTCTTTTCACAGCCCAGTGAGTGGCTAGGAAATGCCTCTCACAGTTGGAGTATCCCTTCTCCATGTCCGTGAGTATCCTGGAGGAGTAGACCACTGGTCTCAGCCGGCCGTGCTGCGCTTGGAGCAGTACTGCACTCAGGCTGTCCCCACTGGCTGCTACCTCCAGGAAAAGCTCTTTACCCCCATCGATAGACCCTAGAGCTGGCGTGGTCTGCAGGTCTTTCTTGAGTTGGATAAATGCTGCCTCGCAACCTTTGTCCCATTCCCACTCCACTCCCTTGTGTAGGAGTCGGAGCAGAGGGGTTGCGGTAGCTGCATAATCCTCAATGAAATCTCTGCAGTACTCGGTCAGCTCTAGAAAAGATCTTGCTCCTGTTACTATGTTGGGAGCGGATAACTTCTGCACTGCTTCCCTTCTAACTTTGTCTATGGTCCTTTCCCCAGCGCGCACAGCCAGTCCCAGGAATTTTACTTCCTTCAGGCCGATCTGTACCTTCTTGGGGTTTACTTTAAATCCTTCTTCTTTCAGCAGCTCCAGCAGTTCAGCCAGCAGTGGGCCATGCCCCTCCCCCTCATCGGTGAACAGCAGCAGGTCATCCACATACTGTACCAGCTGCTGGGGTCTGCTGAAATTCTTTAAATAGTTGGCCATACACTGATGGAAAATACTGGGGCTGTTGTGGAAGCCCTGAGGGAGACAGTTCCAAGTGTATTGCTGTACTTTAAAGGTAAAAGCAAACTTGTACTGATCTTCCCTTCTTAAAGGTTTGGACCAGAACCCGTTGGAAATATCCGTGAAGGTGGTCGCGGAGGCTGGGATACTTCCAATGAGGTCGGCGACGGCAGCAACGGTGGGTGAATAGTTGGGGATGTTATGATTGAGTACTCGATAGTCCACCGTGGCTCTCCAGGAGTTGTCTGGTTTCTTAACCGGCCACAATGGAGAGTTCACATGGGTAGCTATTGGTCTCAATACCCCCCTGCTTAACCAGCGAAACCAAGGCTGTTTCCATGTCTGCCTCCCTGGGGAAGTTGTATTGTTTCTGTGATCGGGTCATGGGGTCCCCATCTATGCTAACCTCAACCCCATTTATTCTCCCACAGTCATGTTTGTCAGTGGCAAAAGCTGCAAGGTTTCTCCTCACATATTCTTGGTATTCTATCAGAGTGTTACTGACCAGTGATTCAAGGTCGTAACGCTCCTTTGGTTTCATGGTGCAACCGTCCCTTTTCCCTACTTTCCCGGGAAAACCATCACCTCACTCTCCTGTCCCGTATGGACTGACCCCCAAAGACTGTGGTTTCTTAAATCCAATAGGATCCCGTGGCCTAGGATGAAGTCAGCCCCCAGGATCCCTCTCCCTTCCTGTTCCCAATTCATCAGGACACAAGTCCACTTAATGTGGCATGTATCTAAATGAATGGAGAGCGGAACGCAGAATGAGCCAGTCTGTTCAGTGCCTGTGAAACCCACCAAGCTGTAGGGGACCCCATTAGACAGAGGTGAGGCGGCGGGGTTAGCTGCATAGACAAGGGTGCTTGAGGCACTGGTGTTGGTCAGGTAAGTCCCTTTCACCTTTTCCACCTCCATCTGAATGTCGGTCTCCACCACGCATCATACTCGAGGGAACACAGGTGGACAGGCTGCGCCTGTGTAAGGGGGGTGGGGCTGGTCTCTATGAGGGGGTCAGGTTCCCTTCTGACCAACTTGAGCGGTTTCGAATCGCTTCCACTCCCTTGGGTTCTGTACTCTGGATTTATTTGGGGGGTGTGACAAAAGTGCAAAGGACACTGGTTTGATGTAAAGAACTTTGTTTTTATTACAGTCGAGGTAATACAGGCTTACTACTCTGATAAGAAAATACACGGTCAAACTTACAATCACTCTAATAAAGAACAATACAAGGAAAGGTACAAGGTCAAACTTATAACCCCTCTAATAAAGAACCATACACTACACATTCAAAGGGGGTTGCAGTAAAATTATACCTCCCACCTCCCAATACCTAATTCTAGCTAGATTAGGCTCCAGGGCAGGCAGGGACTTATGCTTACCAATCCTTTTGATAGTTAATGGTAGATGGTGATGTTTTTCCTTCCTTCAGGACTTCAAGACTTTGAGGCTGGAGAAGTTAGTTTTACAACTATCGCGTTGGTTTTTCTCCTTGTCTTGATGAGGTAGTAGCAACCACCTCTCTCCCCAACCTCTGTTGAAAACAGTGGCCAGTTATACGATTTCAGTGGTTCTAATCTTGCTGCCCAATCTGTTCACAATCCTTTGTATAATTTTGGCGGGCTTGGTTCTTCTTTGTAATATTTTGTCGGGCTCGTTAAAGTTGATATTTCTTGGGTGGGTTGATGTTCGAAAACTGTTTCCTGATGGAAATATTAGTTTGGTAATTGCAATGTCCTTTTGCGCTTAGCCTTTCGCATACAGGCTGGATTGGGCCTCTTTGTGATGTATATGCTGAAAAGGTTTGTCCAGACCCATGTTGATGGGGAGCTACATCTGGGTGATTTTGTGATGGTAATGTCTCTTGTGGAGGAGGATTTTCAAATACTCATTCTTCCAGACAGGTTCACTCAGTCCTCACACCCAGACAGTTCCAATAATCAAGTGGGCTTCTTTTGTTCCCTAGGTCCACCCACAGGCTTCAATTTGTCTTGTAAAAGTTCATAATTCTATTAAAGTTCGTAGTTTCTTCCATAAGCACTTTAGAGTTCCAAACTTTTCGGTAGATAGTTCCAAATTAAATTTCCTTTCGAATGAGCCCAAACACAGCGGGGGGGGGGGGGTTCTTGTGAATTTTGCATTCCTGCATTTCCCCATGTTGACACTCCACACTCTTGAGTATCAATCAAGGTAAGCAAAATTCCTGCTCCCGAGAGTCAACCTTCCGTGCATTTATACTAGCTAAACATTACATCTGGGTGTGAGGACTGAGTTAACCTGTCTGGAAGAATGAGTATTTGAAAATCCTCCTCCACAAGAGACATTACCATCACAAAATCACCCAGAGGTAGCTCCCCATCAATATGGGTCTGGACAAATCTTTTCAGCATATACATCACAAAGAGGCCCAATCCAGCCTGTATGCGAAAGGCTAAGCACAAAAGGACATTGCAATTACCAAACTAATATTTCCATCAGGAAACAGTTTTCGAACATCAACCCACCCAAGAAATGCAATGCAATATACAGGCGAATACAGTCATTAGAATCGGTTATAGTATGATGTCCCTCTTTTATTCAGTTTTCACAGTAAAATGACGGTATACAGTCATATACAACTTTAAGTAAAGTAAAATAAAAACACATAGTAACACATTCTCAAATCGCATAAAAGGTTCATAATCAAACATGTTTTAAGTTCAGTAAAATAAAGGTACATAGTCAAAACATTTAAGTAACACTCTTGCAACACTCACGATGTTGCGGTTTACAGCAGGTAAAATCAAACACAAGTTAAACATGGTAGTATGATGTCACCCCTCCCTGCGCAAGTCCCAAGTTCGGTCAAGAAGCGTACAACACCCTTTGGTGCCTGACCTGACGGCCTCTGCGTTCCTTCGGCAAGTGGGACACCATAAGTAAAGAATAATCGCGAGTTGACAAATAATTAAAGTGTGGGAAGCGATTCGGATCCAGACTGGGACCTCTATATTTCTGAAAAGGTCCCACCAAGGCAGAATGGTGATCTCGAGAATCTTTTTCCATATCTCAATGTTTTTTTGTTCTAGAGTGTAGAAGTGTTTTTGTGAGATAATTACAGCTTTTAGCAGAGCGGTAAGATGTTCGGGTAGAGGGGGAATTGCATAGCCAAAATGTACAACATAATCCTGCAGGTTGGTAATGTTTTCCTTCACAGTGAGGTGGACAGTGGAGGGTTTGGGAATGGGGACAATCCGTTCCTGGGCCATTTGAACTGATGCCTCAGGTTTGAAGCAAAAACTGCTGTCACTTACCGGACACCAGAAGTGTCCATGTTGGTAGTGGAGTGCACTGGTGGTGACACAATATGTCCCACCCCCTATGTATGTTACCTGTGGAGGGACATGGTCTTGTGTCATTACCTCCATGGTACAGTTAATAGGCTGTGCGCCAGCAGCTTTAAACCCACACTGTGACTTTGAATGGGCATTCAAGTACTGGGGACACAGTATTACGTGTGCACCCCGGCTCCGGCACCCGGAGAGGTCAGTACCCGTTACAGCGTGCTCCCACTTTATGACATAGGGTGGGACCGCTGCGAAACGAATGTGTGTACCTCCCTGAATAACTCCAATGTTCTCCACCCAGTATACCGGTGTGGGTCGGGCTGTCCCACCCATGACCGGCATCCTTAATACTATTTAATTCTATTCCCATAATTTCTTTTAAATGGACCGTCATAACTTGGTCCTCGTGTAGTTCTGATCCTAGTACTGTGTTCTCCTCTTTCAGGATTTTTCTCAATTGGGTCTTCAAACTGTTTATCTGTATTTGTAGTTTTATGTCATCTAGACTATTTATTACAGAGGATGTTGTATTGTAGGTAGTGAAAACGTCGTTTATGATTCCCCTTCTAGGTCTCACCGAGCACATGGTGTCCCGAGCGTTTAGGGTGTATAGGTCTGCTTTGTCTACATTTTCAAAGTCTAACTCATAAAATTTCTTGAACATGTCTCTAAGTAGGGCCTGGTATAGCAGCTCTGTTTCCTTCGGACACCATGCAGGCTGGTGTACCTCGGTAAGGTTTAATATTACTGAAACTACTGCATAATGTACCCCCTGATATAACACCTTTTCGGTCGGTACCAATACTAATCCGTTCCTAGGTACCTTGGTGGTGGTAAGACACCTTCCTATTACTGTGCGTATTGGCGGGGTTGTGGGCAGGGGTTTCATAATGTGTGCTCTTAGTTCGGTGACGTTAACTGGAAGTGGGGAGTGTGGGACCACGCTCCCATGTAGGCTTTAGTCCCACCCCACCCCTTCCCCTTCACCTTGCCATTGCCTGGCGAAGGCGATCGATATGCCTGCGGGACAAATACTCTCTGATCCCCACATGGAAACATAAATTCCTTGTTCGGATTCCCACCATTTGTCCCAACACACTTTTACTCCTCCCCGTGTCCCCGTGATGGTGCGGTACGTATCATTACCAAGTCTTTCCCAGTCCGATTCCTGGTCCCATGCGTCCTTGCTGAGTTTTCTGAGCCACCACCATCTTCCCAGGGGAATGTTCCCTTTGCAAGTCAAACACACACGCTTTCCCTCTGTAACACTGACTCAGGCAGCGATGATCCGCATCTGGGGGCATGGAAGTGAGGCCTCCCCGTAGGTAAAACCTTCCTGGCTGGAGTAGCGGGTAGAATTCGATCCCAGCCACCCTGGCCATCTTCCCTCGTGGGCGTAAACGGCGAGTTCTTCCACGTCTCGGTGGCCACCCCCGGCGGTTATGATCGGTGCTCTTCCTCCTGAACACCCCTATATAGATGAGGGATTCTTCCACGTCTCCTCGGTCACTGCTGCTCATCCCTATCAGGGCGAGCAGGAACAGGAACCTTCTCATGCTGTCCTCTTTCCTGTAGGGGCAAATAAAACAGATTGTCTAGCCCTGAGAAAGTTCTCTGGCTTGACAAAGGTGACCGAGTTCTAAATTGGGCTCATAGTCTCGAATTGACTGGCTGACTTATTCAGTTCCTCGTGGATATAACGAGGTGTACCGATGGATGTGGTGTATTTAGATTTCCAAAAAGCATTCGATAAGGTGCCACACAAAAGGTTACTGCAGAAGATAAAGGTACACGGAGTCAGAGGAAATGTATTATCATGGATAGAGAATTGGCTGGCTAACAGAAAACAGAGAGTCAGGATAAATGGGTTGGAAATCGGTGGTTAGTGGTGTGCCACAGGGATCGGTGCTGGGACCACAACTGTTTACAATATACATAGGTGACCTGGAAGAGGGGACAGAGTGTAGTGTAACAAAATTTGCAGATGACACAAAGATTAGTGGGAAAGCGGATTGTGTAGAGGACACAGAGAGGCTGCAAACAGATTTAGATAGGTTAAGCGAATGGGCTAAGGTTAGGCAGATGGAATACAATGTTGGAAAATGTGAGGTCATTTACCTTGGAAAAAAAAAACAGTAAAAGGGAATATTATTTGAATGGGGAGAAATTACGGTGCAGAGGGACCTGGGGGTCCTTGTGCATGAATCCCAAAAAGTTAGTTTGCAGGTGCAGCAGGTAATCAGGAAGGCGAATGGAATGTTGGCCTTCATTGCGAGAGGGATGGAGTACAAAAGCAGGGAGGTCCTGCTGCAACTGTACAGGGTATTGGTGAGGCCGCACCTGGAGTACTGCGTGCAGTTTTGGTCACCTTACTTAAGGAAGGATATACTAGCTTTGGAGGGGGTACAGAGACGATTCACTAGGCTGATTCCGGAGATGAGGGGGTTACCTTATGATGATAGACTGAGTAGACTGGGTCTTTACTCATTGGAGTTCAGAAGGATGAGGGGTGATCTTATAGAAACATTTAAAATAATGAAAGAGATAGACAAGATAGAGGCAGAGAGGTTGTTTCCACTGGTCGGGGAGACTAGAACTAGGGGGCACAGCCTCAAAATACAGGGGAGCCAATTTAAAACCGAGTTGAGAAGGAATTTCTTCTCCCAGAGGGTTGTGAATCTGTGGAATTCTCTGCCCAAGGAAGCAGTTGAGGCTAGCTCATTGAATGTATTCAAATCACAGATAGATAGATTTTTAACCAATAAGGGAATTAAGGGTTACGGGGAGCGGGCGGGTAAGTGGAGCTGAGTCCACGGCCAGATCAGCCATGATCTTGTTGAATGGCGGAGCAGGCTCGAGGGGCTAGATGGCCTACTCCTGTTCCTAATTATTATGTTCTTATGTTCTTATGACTGATTACTCTTAACTTTATCTCACAGTCGTTTAGCTTGTTATCTCACCGGTGCTTCCTTAATAGCTATACAGGTGGATTCTTCTTACTCCCGGGGATTTTCTGGCCTGTGCCTCTTTAACAGCTGCACAGGTATATTCTTTTCCTTACCCCAGTTAACTAATACATATATACTTATCATTACACAGATAAATCTTACACTATTCTGAACTTATTCACTAAACATTCCTAAATTTGTATTGCTAAACATCCTTAAATTCACATCGCTATATATGTACATCTGCCACTCGTCTCCGGGTGATCAGGTTAATTCTTGCCTTCTCTCTTTTTTCTTCTCCCACTGGGTGCCCAGCAAGGTAGGTGATAGGTCGGTCTGCACCGTCCAACCCTAAGTACCCTGACCGGACGTGGGTTCGAGTCCCACACTATCGGGGGAATGTTCCCTCCGGTGCTGCAGCACACCGCTCCTTTGGGGGTGGCTGCCTGTTTCGTTTCTTCCCCTGGGGGTTCTGCCTGGCTGAGGGCTACGGGCTGGGGACTCTCACTTGGTGGTTGTTCCACCGCTATCTCTTCTGGGGGTCCCTCATTGCCCGAGGCTACCCACGGGTGTCCCTGCTCACGGGCTGGTCTCTGACCTTAGGTGCCCTTTTGCGGCTGGTCCCTTTCCCGGGGCTGAACCATTTAAATTGGAGCGCTGGTGACCATGGTGTCTTTGGCCATGGTGTGCGGGGAATCATTCTTAAGGCTCCGGCTGCTGGACGTGCGTCCGAGTCCCAAATGATTGGGGGCGGGGGGGGGCAGCTCCTCCAGTAACACAGTCCATCGCCCCTCTAGGTGCAGTCTGTGGTTCTGCCACGTCCCCTGTGGGAATTCCACAGTCGGGGTTATTGGTTGGGGGTCCCTGTCTTAAGCACGGTTTACAGTTTTTGGTTGTCCCTTGCGTTTAGCTGCTGCCCCTGGGTTGAAAAGTTTGCACTGATTTATCTGGAACCACTTTGTTCGTCGGGGCAATTTTATGGCCTAGACCATGGGGCTTGCCTTGTCGACAATGTGGTACGGTCCCATGTACAGTGCCTCAAAGACCCCTAACTTGCATAGTTCCTTACCATAACCTGGACCCCTATCTCCCACTCGTGGTGTGCGGGGTTCTAGCAGCAGTCGGTTGCTCCGATGCTGTTTTCCCATGTTGCTAGCAGCCTGCCAGTGAATCTGTTGAAGGTGTTTGTCATGTATTTAACCATCTTGAAATGACATAGTCATGTAACTGTAACTCATGTACACTGTACCTGTACCCTAGAAATGCACACCCTGAGCACAGGGGGTGAACTTGCGGGAGACACTCCTCACCTGGGTTTCCAGGTATAAAAGGGGAGGTCCCACCCAGGGTCAGCACTCCTTGGTCCTGGCAATAAAAGTGAAGGTCACAGAGTGACTGTGTCTGATATATCCATGCCTCGTGTGAGTTTGTAGTAAGGTGCAGGGACACTACATTTAGCGACGAGAAACGGGATTCACCGAACCACGAGATGGCCACCGGTGGCACAGAGGAACGTTACTGTGTGGGTGAGGACTGGGACGACTTCGTGGAAAGACTCCAGCAGAGCTTTGTCACAAAAGACTGGCTGGAAGGGACAGCGGCTGACAAGCGGAGGGCGCATCTACTGACCAACTGTGGTCCACAGATGTATGCGCTGATGAAACACCTGCTCGCACCCCAAAAGTCGGCAGACAAGTCTTTTGAAGAGCTCAGCCAGCTGATCAGTGAGCATCTCAAGCCGGCGAGTAGCGTACACATGGCCCGGCACCGGTTCTATTCTCACCAGCGTCGGGAGGGACAAAACGTCTCGGACATCGTGGCGGAACTGCGGCGCCCAGTCTCTGTAAGTTCTCTGATGCCTGCAGGGGGGAGATGTTAAGGGACTTTTTCATCAAGGGCATTAATCATGCCGGCATTTTCAGGAAGCTCATAAAGACTCAGGACTTGACTTTAGAAGGGGCGGCGTTGATAGCTCAGACCTTTATGGCAGGGGAAGAGGAGACCAAGCTAACTTATGCACGCAGCCCTGGTCCAAATGTGGCGACGGACCAGGGAGTTAACATAGTGAACGCAGCTCGGGACCCCGCAGGCAGGCAAGGGCATTTCGAAACCGCCCAGGCAGCAACAGGCTCTAGGGTGGGCCCGCAACAAGGACAATGGAAAGGGAATCGGCAATTCACGCCATCTCGAGGAACAATGCGTCCCACGATGGGACCATTAACACCCACCATCAGAGTGCTTAGAAACAGCCAACTGGGCAATCAGAGAGGAATGCCTGGTAATAGTCCTTTTGTTAACAGCAATTTCAATCTCAGCTCATGCTGGTGGTGTGGGGGTAGACACACTGCGAAAAGCTGCAGGTTCCAGCAATATACTTGTAGGATTTGTAATGTCAGTGGACACTTGGCCAGGATGTGCAAAAAGGCAGTAGCAAGGCTAATCTGCGAGACAGAGGAACCAGACGAGGGGTCTGCAATGCAGGATGAGGCCTGGGCTAAAGCCATAGATGCTGAAGTTCAGCGGGTTCATGTAGCTGACGTCCACAGCTCATACACTAAAACGCCATCCATGATGATGAAAGTCTTACTGAATGGCATCCCAGTGCACTGGAGCTGGATACGGGAGCTAGCCAGTCACTCATGAGCGCCCAACAATTTGAGAGACTATGGCCACACAGAGCAAGCAGGCCCAAACTTGAACGCATTGAGTCACAGCTACGGACGTACACCAAAGAGATCATCCCTGTGCTGGGCAGTGCAAACTTGGTGGTAACACATAATGGATCACAGAACCGGCTGCCACTCTGGATCGTTCCGGGAAATGGCCCTGTGCTTTTGGGGAGGCGTTGGCTAGCTGAGATGAATTGGAAATGAGGGGATGTGCACGCCATTTCATCCGTGGAGCGAAGTTCATGCTCACAGGTCCTGCAAAAATTCAGGTCACTGTTTCAACCTGGTGTCGGAACGTTCAAGGGCACTAAAGCAGTGATACGCATCACTCCGGACCAGCACACCACAATACCAGAGCGGTGCCGTATGTGATGCGTGAATAAATTGAATGTGAACTGGACAGGCTGCTCAGAGAGGGCATAATTTCGGTCGTTGAATTCAGCGACTGGGCAAGTCCCATCGTTGCCATCCTCAAAGCAGATGGCGACTACAAAACCACCATCAACCGAGTAGTGCTGCAAGACCAATACCTGCTTCTGAGAGCGGAGGACTTTTTTGCCACGCTGGCAGGTGGCAAGCTGTTCACGAAATTGGACCTGACTTCGGCCTACATGACTCAGGAACTGACTGAAGAATCCAAGCTTCTGACCACCATCACGACGCACAAGGGATTATTTGTCTACAATAGGTGTCCGTTTGGCATTCGTTCGGCAGCAGCCATCTTTCAGAGAAACATGGAAAGCTTGCTCAAATCCATTCCTGGAACGATCGTATTCCAAGACGACATTCTCATAACGGGTCGAGACACCGAAGAACACCTCCACAACCTGGAGGAGGCGCTACGCCGATTGGATTGGGTAGGCTTGCGGCTGAAAAAGGCCAAGTGCGTGTTTTTGGGCCCAGAGGTCGAGTTTAGGGTCAGGAGGGTTGCCGCAGACGGGATCCGGCCGACTGAATCAAAAACGGAGGCGATCCGCCGGGCGCCCAGGCCCGGCAACACGTCGGAGTTGCGATCATTCCTGGGACTTTTGAACTATTTTGGGAACCATCTGCCGAACTTAAGCACATTGTTGGAACCGTCACACAAGCTCCTGCGTAAAGGTTGTGAATGGTTTTGGGGGGACTGTGCTTACGGAGTTCTCCCCAAAACCTTTCTTCTGCCATAACCCTTTCCTGATAGTTCTCTATGCATTCCCATAACTCTGCCTGTAGTGTCTCATTGATTTTTGTCTAGGAATTGGACCTGTCGCTGTCGACAGACCAACCAAATTGCCTTCTCTACTGCTTCTTTGTGATCCTTGCTTGCTGTCCATTGGGCTGCAGCGTCCGTTGGACGCTCAGCGCGCAATAGACTAAGCATCCATTCCTTAGTGACATTGACCTTATACACATAGGAGGAAATCCTCTCTTCCATCTTGGTTCTTTGCCCCAAACCAGCACTCTCTGCATCACATCCCTTGTACCAGAGTCCTGCCGTGGTTGACATTTTTTAAGGGTGTGGTGGTCCCGGGGGTCAGGTTTACCTCTGATCGACTTGAGCGGTTCGAATCGCTCCAACTCCCTTTGGTTCTAGATTCTGGGTTTATTTGGCGGATGTGAAAAAGTGCAAAGGACAACGGGTTTAATGCAAAGGAACTTTGATTTTATTACAGACAAGAAAATACAGTGTCAAACTTATAATCACTCAATAAAGAACAATACATTACACATTCAAAGGGGGTTACAGTAAAAATTACACCTCCCACATCCCAATACCTAATCCTAGCTAGGTTAGACTCCAGGGCAGGCAGAGACTGTGCTTACCAATCCTTTCTGGTCAGTTAGCGGTAGTTCGCGGTTTCGGGCTTTGTTGAATTCGGTAGGTTCTGCTTGCCGTACCCCGAACATCGGAGAAAACTTCTTACTGCGCAATCTTCAGTTGGGTTGAGTCCGCTAATACGGTAAGGTGCGTTTTGAATCTATGGGGTAAGTACCCGGTTTTCTTCATTAGAAATAGGTTCAAAGTCTCTTTAGGTAATGTTTTCACCTGTTGGTAGTCAGGGCTTAGATTGTGGAGTGGAAACTTTCGATTCTTCGGTTTCTTCCTGTTGGAGTTTTGTTTCGAGTTTGGTCGATCGCGGTGGTTTTTCGTTGGGACCACGTTGGCTGTGGTCAGTTGCTGCCGCGATGGTGATGTTCTTCCTTCCTTCGGACTTCAGGACTTCGAGGCTGGAGAAGTTAGTTTACAACTGTCGTGTTGGTTTCTCTCCCTTCTTGATGACATAAGCGTGGTCTCGGTTGTATGGCAAAGTATGTCATCTGAGATAGTAACAACCTTGTAGCTACCTAGCAACACTAATCTCTTTTAAAACAGGCAGCAGTTATACGGTTTGAGTTGTCCTAATCTTCGCGCCAAATCAGTTCAGAATTCTTTGTTTAAATTTGGCGGGCTTGACTTTTCTTTGTAATATTTTGGTGGGCTCATTAAAAGTTAATATGTCTTGGGTGGGTTGCATTTCTAAATCTATTTCCTGATGGAAATATTAGCTTAGTAATCGCAATGTCCTTTTGTGCTTAGTTTTTCGCATACAGGCTGCAGTTGGCCTTTTGTTCTTATTCATGTTGAAGATGGCTTTTCTCACTTTAGTTTGATGGCTGGCCATCGCTGAGTTATTGTTGTAATGTAAATGTTTCTTCTGGAGAAGGGTTTTCGAATGTCCATTCTTCCAGACAAGTTAACTTAGTCTTAACACCCAGACAGTTCCAATAATCAAGTGAGCTTCTTTTGTTCCTTAGGCCCGCCCACAGGCTTGAATTTGTCTTGTAAAAATCCAAAGTTCGTAGTTTCTTCGATAAGCACTTTAGGATTTCAAACTTTTCGATAGATAGTCCCAAATTAAATTTCCCTTCGAATGAGCCCAAACACCAGGAAGGGGGCGGCGGGGTGGGGGGTTCTCGTGAATTTTGCATCCTTCAGATCTGTTCGGTAATGTTGTGTTGTGTTAATGGAACAAATGATGGAAATTAATCTTGTTTACTTCAAAAGTTGTGTTAATAATGGAATAAATAATGGAAATGATTCAGTTTTAATGTAAAATATATTTTATTCAGAAGTTTAACAAACTGTTCTTGGTACTTAACTTAACTTTAATAAAACTATTCTTGTATCAAACTTAAAAATTTTCAGTTACGATCACTTACAAACTTTAAGATCACTTACAAACTCGAAGATCACTTAAAAACTTTACGATCACGTACTAACTTTTAAATTTGTAAATTTACATAATTTACAAAAAACTTTGAATTTGAGAACAACAGTTAAAACAATAACAATAAACAACATCATCATATCACAGGCAGTCCCTCGGAATTGAGGAAGACTTGCTTCCGCTCTTAACATGAGTTCTTAGGTGGCTGTACAGTCCAATCTGAGAACCACAGTCTCTGCCACAGGTGGGACAGATAGTTGTTGAGGGAAGGGTTGGATGGGACTGGTTTGCCGCACGCTCTTTCTGTTGCAGGCGCTTGATTTCTGCACGCTCTTGGCGATGAGACTCAAGGTGCTCAGCGCCCTCTCGGATGCACTTCCTCCACTTAGGGCAGTCTTTGGCCAGGGTAGCCCAGGTGTTAGTGGGGATGTTACACTTTATCAGGGAGGCTTTGAGGGTGTCCTAGCAATGTTTCTGCTGCACACCTTTAGCTCATTTGCCGTGAAAGAGCTCCGAGTAGCGCGCTTGCTTTAGGAGTCTCGTGTCTGGCCTGCCCAGCGGAGCTGATCAAGTGTGGTCAGTGCTTCGATGCTGGGGATGTTGGCCTGGTCGAGGACGCTAATGTTTGTGCATCTGTCCTCCCAGGGGATTTGTAGGATCTTGCGGAGACATCGTTGGTGGTATTTCTCCAGCGACTTGAGGCGTCTATTGTACATGGTCCATGTCTCTGAGCCATACAGGAGGGCAGGTACTACTACAGCCCTGTAGACCATAAGCTTGGTGGCAATTTTGAGGGCCTGGTCTTCAAACACTCTTTTCCTCAGGCAGCCGAAGGCTGCACTAGCGCACTGGAGGCAGTGTTGGATCTCGTCGTCAATGCCTGCTCTTGTTGATAGGAGGCTCCTGAGATAAGGGAAGTGGTCCACATTGTCCAGGGCCGCACCGTGGATCTTGATGACTGCGTGACAATGCTGTGCGGTAAGGACAGGCTGGTGGAGGACCTTTGTCTTGCTGATGTTTAGCGTAAGGTCCATGCTTTCGTACGCCTCAGTAAATACGTCGACTATGTCCTGGAGATCAGCCTCTGTATGTGCGCAGACGCAAGCGTCGTCCGCGTACTGTAGCTCGACGACAGAGGTTGGGGTGATCTTGGACCTGGCCTGGAGACGGCGTAGGTTGAACAGGTTCCCACTGGCTCTATAGTTTAGTTCCACTCCAGCGGGGAGCTTGTCGACTATGAGGTGGAGCAGGCAGCAATGAAGATTGAGAAGAGGGTTGGGGCAATGACGCAGCCCTGTTTGACCCCGGTCCGGACGTGGATGGGGTCTGTGATGGAGCCATTGGTAAGGATCACAGTCTGCATGTCGTTGTGGAGCAGGCAGAGAATGGTGATGTACTTTTGGGGGCATCCGAAATGGAGGAGGACAATACATAGACCCTCGCGCTTGACAGTGTCAAAAGCCTTTGTAAGATCGAAGAAAGCCATGTATAAGGGCTAGCGCTGGTCCCTGCATTTTTCCTGCAACTGTCACGCTGCAAAAATCATGTCCGTTGTGCCCCGTCGGGGGCAAAATCCACGCTGTGACTCCAGGAGGAGCTCCTCGGCCACAGGGAGAAAATGGTTGAGGAGGACTCTAGCGATGACTTTCCCAGTGGCTGATAGCAGGGAGATTCCTCTGTAGTTGCCGCAATCGGACTTGTTCCCTTTTTTAAAGATGGTCACGATCACTGCATCTCTGAGATCTCCCAGCATGCTCTCCTCCCTCCAGATGAGAGAGATGAGGTCATGTATTCGTGCCAACAGCGCCTCTCCGCCATACTTCAGTGCCTCAGCAGGGATTCCATCCGCACCCGTAGCCTTGTTGTTTTTAAGCTGTCTTATGGCTTTTTCTACCTCGTGCAGTGTTGGGGTCTTACTGAGGTGGTGGCGGGTAGCATGCTGCGGGATGGAGTCGAGAACACTCGAGTCAAAGGCAGAGTCTCGATTGAGGAGATCTTCGAAGTGCTCCTTCCAGCGGGCCCTGACTGCCTCGGTGTCCTTGATGAGTGTTTCCCCATTCTTGGCCAGCAGTGGGGTGGGGCCTTGAATGTTTGGACCGTAGGAGGCCTTGACTGCGATGAAGAATCCTCGCACATAATGGCTGTCGGCCAGCTGCTGTATCTCCTGTGCTTTCTCCATCCACCACCTGTTCTTTAGGTCCAGGGTTTTTTATTGGACCTCAGCCTTGAGCCGTCTGTAATGCTGCTTTGTTGCTCCTGAGTTGGGTTGTTGTTTAATGCTCAGAAATGCCCAGCGCTTGCGATCTATTAGCTCTTGGATCTCCTGATCATTCTCATCAAACCAGTCCTGGTGTTTACTGGTTGAGTGACTGAGCGTTTCTTTGCAGGCACTGGTTATGGAGGCCTAGAGGGCAGACCAAGCACTGTGGGCATTCTGCATAGAAACATAGAAAATAGGTGCAGGAATAGGCCCTTCGAGCCTGCACCACCATTCAATAAGATCATGGCTGATCATTCTCTCAGTACCCCTTTCCTGCTTTCTCTTCATACCCCTTGACCCCTTTAGCTGTACAGGACATATCTAACTCCCTCTTGAATATATCCAATGAACTGGCATCAGATACAACTCTCTGCGGTAGAGAATTCCACAGGTTAACAACTCTCTGAGTGAAGAAGTTTCTCCTCATCTCAGTCCTAAATGGCCTACCCCTTATCCTAAGACTGTGTCCGCTGGTTCTGGACTTCCCCATCATTGGGAACATTCTTCCCGCATCTAATCTGTCCAGTCCCGTCAGAATTTTATAAGTTTCTATGAGATCCCCTCTCATCCTTCTAAACTCCAGTGTATAAAGGCCCAGTAGATCCAGTCTCTCCTCATATGTCAGTCCCACCATCCTGCGAATCAGTCTGGTGAACCTTCGCTGCACTCCCTCAATTGCAAGAATATCCTTCCTCAGATTAGGAGACCAAAACTGAGCACATGGCCCTGTACAACTGCAGTAAGACCTCCATGCTCCTATACTCAAATCCCCTAGCTATGAAGGCCAACATACCATTTGCCTTCTTCACCTCCTGCTGTACCTGCATGCCAACTTTCAATGACTGATGAAACATGACACCCAGGTCTCATTGCACCTCCCCCTTTATTAATCTGCCACCATTCAGATAATATTCTGCCTTTGTGTTTTTGCCCTCAAAGTGGATAACCTCACATTATACTGCATCTGCCATGCATTTTCCCACTCACTTGTCCAAGTCACCCTGCAGCCTCTTAGCGTCCTCCTCACAGCTCACACCGCCACCCAGTTTAGTTTCATCTGCAAACTTGGAGATATTATACTCAATTCCTTCATCTAAATCATTAAGGTATATTGTAAAGAGCTGGCGTCCCAGCACTGAGCCCTGCGGCACTCCACTAGTCACTGCCTGCCATTCTGAAAAGGATCCGTTTATCCCGACTCTCTGCTTCCTGTCTGCCAACCAGTTCTCTATCCACATCAGTACATTACCCCAAATACCATGTGCTTTGATTTTGCACACCAATCTCTTGTGTGGGACCTTGTCAAAAGCCTTTTAAAATCCAAATACACCACATCCACTGCTTCTCCCTTGTCCACTCTACTAGTTACATCCTCAAAAAATTCCAGAAGATTTGTCAAGCATGATTTCCCTTTCATAAATCCATTCTGACTTGGACCGATCCTGTCACTGCTTTCCAAATGCACTGTTATTTCATCTTTAATAATTGATTCCAACATTTTCCCCACCACTGATGTCAGGCTAATCAGTCTATAATTACCCGTTTTCTCTCTCCCTCCTTTTCTAAAAAGTGGTGTTACATTAGCTACCCTCCAGTCCATAGGAACTGATCCAGAGTCGATAGACTGTTGGAAAATGATCACCAATGCATCCATTATTTCTAGGGCCACTTCCTTAAGTACTCTGGGATGCAAAGTATCAGGCCCTGGGGATTTATCAGCCTTCAATCCCATCAATTTTCCAAACACAATTTCCAGCTTTGAAGGATATCCTTCAGTATTCCTCCTTCTCACTAGACCCTCGGTCCGCTAGTACTTCTGGAAGGTTATTTGTGTCTTCCTTCATGAAAACAGAACCAAAGTATTTGTTCAACTGTTCTGCCATTTCTTTGTTCCCTATTATAAATTCACCTGAATCTGACTGCAAGGGACCAACATTTGTTTTAACTAATCTTTTTCTCTTCACATATCTATAGAAGCTTTTGCAGTCAGTTTTTATGTTCCCAGCAAGCTTCCTCTCATACTCTATTTTCCCCCTCCGAATTAAATCCTTTGACCTCCTCAGCTGTATTACAAAATTCTCCCAGTCCTCATGTTTGCTGCTTTTTCTGGCCAATTTACTTGCCTCTTCCTTGGATTTAACACTATTCTTAATTTCCCTTGTTAGCCACAGTTGAGCCACCTTCCCCATTTTGTTTTTACTCCAGACAGGGATGTACAATTGTTGAAGTTCATCCATGTGATCTTTAAATATTTGCCATTGCCTATCCACCGTCAACCCTTTAAGTATCACTCACCAGACTATTCTAGCCAATTCACGTCTCATGCCTTCGAAGTTACCTTTCCCCAATTGCAGGACCCTACTCTCTGAATTAACTGTGTCTCTCCCATCTTAATAAAGAATTCTACCATATTATGGTCACTCTTCCCCAAGGGACCTCGCACAACAAGATTGTTAATTAGTCCTTTCTCATTACACATCACTCAGTCTAGGATGGCCAGCCCTCTAGTTGGTTCCTCGACGTATTGGTCTAGTAAACCATAATTAATACACTCCAGAAAATCCTCCTCCATCGCATTGCTACCAGTTTGGTTAGCCCAGTCAATATGTAGATTAAAGTCGCCCATGATAACTGCTGTACCTTTATTGCACACATCCCTAATTTCTTGTTTGATGCTGTCCCCATCCTCATTACTACTGTTTGGTGGTCTGTACACAACTCCCACTAGTGGTTTCTGCCCTTTGGTATTCCGTAGAAACATAGAAACATAGAAACATAGAAAATAGGTGCAGGAGTAGGCCATTCGGCCCTTCTAGCCTGCACTGCCATTCAATGAGTTCATGGCTGAACATGCAACTTCAGTACCCCATTCCTGCTTTCTCACCATACCCCTTGATTCCCCTAGTAGTAAGGACTTCATCTAACTCCTTTTTGAATATATTTAGTGAATTGGGGCTCAACAACTTTCTGTGGTAGAGAATTCCACAGGTTCACCACTCTCTGGGTGAAGAAATTCCTCCTCATCTCGGTCCTAAATGGCTTCCCCCTTATCCTTAGACTGTGTCCCCTGGTTCTGGACTTCCCCAACATTGGGAACATTCTTCCTGCATCTAACCTGTCTAACCCCGTCAGAATTTTAAACGTTTCTATGAGGTCCCCTCTCATTCTTCTGAACTCCAGTGAATACAAGCCCAGTTGATCCAGTCTTTCTTGATAGGTCAGTCCCGCCATCCCGGGAATCAGTCTGGTGAACCTTCACTGCACTCCCTCAATAGCAAGAATGTCCTTCCTCAGGTTAGGAGACCAAAACTGTACACAATACTCCAGGTGTGGCCTCACCAAGGCCCTGTACAATTGTAGCAACACCTCCCTGCCCTTGTACTCAAATCCCCTCGCTATGAAGGCCAACATGCCATTTGCTTTCTTAACCGCCTGCTGTACCTGCATGCCAACCTTCAATGACTGATGTACCATGACACCCAGGTCTCTTTCCACCTGCCCTTTTCCTAATCTGTCACCATTCAGATAATAGTCTGTCTCTCTGTTTTTACCACCAAAGTGGATAACCTCACATTTATCCACATTATACTTCATCTGCCATGCATTTGCCCACTCACCTAACCTATCCAAGTCGCTCTGCAGCCTCATAGAATCCTCCTTGCAGCTCACACTGCCACCCAACTTAGTGTCATCCGCAAATTTGGAGATACTACATTTAATCCCCTCGTCTAAATCATTAATGTACAGTGTAAACAGCTGGGGCCCCAGCACAGAACCTTGCGGTACCCCACTAGTCACTGCCTGCCATTCTGAAAAGTCCCCATTTACTCCTACTCTTTGCTTCCTGTCTGACAACCAGTTCTCAATCCATGTCAGCACACTACCCCCAATCCCATGTGCTTTAACTTTGCACATTAATCTCTTGTGTGGGACCTTGTCGAAAGCCTTCTGAAAGTCCAAATATACCACATCAACTGGTTCTCCCTTGTCCACTCTACTGGAAACATCCTCAAAAAATTCCAGAAGATTTGTCAAGCATGATTTCCCTTTCACAAATCCATGCTGACTTGGACCTATCATATTACCTCTTTCCAAATGCACTGCGATGACATCCTTAATAATTGATTCCATCATTTTACCCACTACCGATGTCAGGCTGACCGGTCTGTAATTCCCTGTTTTCTCTCTCCCTCCTTTTTTAAAAAGTGGGGTTACATTGGCTACCCTCCACTCCATAGGAACTGATCCAGAGTCAATGGAATGTTGGAAAATGACTGTCAATGCATCTACTATTTCCAAGGCCACCTCCTTAAGTACTCTGGGATGCAGTCCATCAGGCCCTGGGGATTTATCGGCCTTCAATCCCATCAATTTCCCCAACACAATTTCCCGACTAATAAGGATTTCCCTCATTTCCTCCTCCTTTCTAGACCCTCCGACCCCTTTTATATCCGGGCTCCACCCATACAGATGCCACATCATCCAAGCTAATGGCCTTCCTTACTATTGCATTAATTTCCTCTTTATCTAGGGGTCTTGGGGTCATCAAGGCATGCCAGGTTAGCTGTGAGGCACTGACTGTATAGGGCTCTCTTAGCTGGGTCCTTAAGTGCCCCGACATTGACTTTTTTGCAGCACTGCTTCTGCTGCCTCCTCTGCTTTGGGGCTATGTTGATGTCAATGATGGATCGGATTGGACGATAGTCTATCCTGCAATCATCAGCTCCTGTCGTGGCGCGGGTGATGCATACATCCATGTGATCCCTGGCTCGGAAGATGACATAGTCGAGCAGGTGCCAGTGTTTGGAGCGAGGGTGTTGCCACGATGCCTTGTATTTGTCCCTCTGGCAGAACAAGGTGTTGGTGATGACAAGTTCATGTTCTCGACATTTTGTCAGGAGTAGGGTACCGCTGGAGTTGGCTTTCCATACCCCCTCTCTGCCAATCATGCCTCCCAAGAGGTCTGTGTCCAGAGGTCGCCCGTCGCGCAGGAAGTCTGGCCGTCGTCAAGGAGGCCCAAACTCTGCCGTGGAGGAGAGGCCCATCTGCCGCCGCTGGAGGTGTTCCAATCACTGCTGGAATGGCGGGGGGGGGCGGGGTGGAGACCCAATAGTCAGTTCCAGGTTGCCGCCGCAGGAGGCCCGGTCAGGAGGCCCAGTCGCCCAGTCGCCGCCGGAGGCCCAGTCGGGAGGCCCAGTCGACGTAGGAGGCCCAGTCGGGAGGCCCAGTCGCCGCAGGAGGCCCAGTTGGGTGGCCCAGTTGCCCAGTCGCTACCAGAGGCCCAGTCGGGAGGTCCAGTCGGGAGGTCCAGTCGCCCATTCGCCGCAGGAGGCCCAGTCGGGAGGCCCAGTCGCCGCAGGAGGCCCAGTCGGAGGCCCAGTCACCCAGTCGCCACAGGAGGCCCAGTCAGGAGGCCCAGTCGTCGTCACTGATGGGTGGTGTGGTGAGAAGCCTGAGGTAGGCCCGAACTTGTGGGATTCACAGGGTTGCATTTAGAGTAGGGATTTAAGTGTTTAAGACCCCCTATTAGGGTCTTTTAGGACTAGGGGAGCTCCCCTGCTAAAAACTCCCACCTTCTACCAACGGCAACTTTCCATCCTCAACCTCCCCCTTCCCACTGTCTAAACTTCCCCTAACCCTAATAACAACAACAACAGCAGGAGTAGCAGCAAAGAAAGTCTGCACCCATCTCTCCTCCACCTTAATCTATGACCACCCGCCAAACTTGTTCTTGGTGATTCCACTACCCCTGCAGGCAGCGACTCAGTGTTACTGGGGTTTGTAGCAAGCTTATTCTTTCTAAGATCTTGGTCGGTGCGCACCTGTTGTGTGGAGGGACGGGGGTGGGAGGCAGGGCAGGTGGCAATGTGGAGAGCCCTGCTTGTGGCTCTTCAGAGGCTGTTGTGGGGGTTGGAGTGGGAGTGGCAGTTGATTCTTTCAATGGGCGCAGGGCCTGGGCGTGTTCCCTTATTGCAGCAGCTAACTCCAACATGCGGTCCCACATGTGCACTGACAGTGTCTCAACCACCTACAACATTCGCTCCCTCATGTTGAGAAAAAGTGTCTCAACTACCTGCAACATTCCCTCCCTCATGTTCACTGATAGTGTTTGCACTACCTGTGACATTCCCTCCCTCATGGTCACTGACATGGTTTCAGCTGACTGAGATATTCCCTCACTCATGGTCCCAGACATCGTTCCCATTTCTCGTGAGATTGCTGTTACTTCTCCCGACAGTCCCGCTACCTCATCCCCACCCAACTGATGGTATCCAGGAGTGATTGAGTAATGTCAATGCTCTCCGCACTCATTGCCATCATCGGAATCACATCTGTTAGATCCTGCCCTCAGGAGAGCGCTGTAGAGCTTTCCTTCACCTTCTCACCCTGCGTGTGCCTCGCTGCACCCCATCACTGGGACCCGCAGCCTCGGAAGGTGGGGCCATGGGTGTGCCTCACTGCACCACACCACTTGGATCCGCAGCCTCGAACAGTAGGAAACCATGGAATGTCCTACCAACACTCAAATCACTAGCCATGGAAGAGACTGGCACCTCAATGGGTGGCACCTGCACCTCCTCCAAAGTCAGTAAAACAGTTGGGGCTTCATCCATCTCCATCCCCTCACCCTCCATCTCCCCCTTCCCCTCCCCCTCACTCCCATGTTCTTGGTCTTGAGGATAGAATTGCAAGATGTTCTCCTCTTCAGCACATCCTCATCCGAATAATCTTCTGCATCGTCAGGGTTGGCCTCAAATTCTGCAAAATATAACAGAACACAGACAAATGGTTAGCAGCAGAGGAAGGGGGCAGGGTGGCTGGCATGAGTGACAGGGTGGGTGGCATGAATAGGCTCACTCAGCGCAGGCAGCAGGCTGATTTGAAGGGCCATGATGAATGATAGCACATTGCATCAATCGCAGCATAGCTGATGGAGACATCCCCAGGAACCAAAGCATGGCTAGCTTGCGCAATACTTAACATTTAGCAAAGCCAGACTATGGAATTTGCAAGACTTAACCTCTCCCTTGAGTATGGGCCCAGCTTGTGCAATGGTGGTTGCTTTTCTCCAGGCAGGGGTATTCAATATTTAGGTAGGATAGACAGAAAGGAAAAGGAGATAGGGTAGCGTTGCTGGTTAAAAAAATGATTAACGCAATAGTAAGGAAGGACATTAGCTTGGATGATGTGGAATCTATATGGTTAGAGCTGCGGAACACCAAAGGGCAGAAAACGCTAGTGGGAGTTGTATACAGACCACCAAACAGTTGTAGTGAGGTTGGGGATGGCATCAAACAGGAAATTAGGGATGGGTGCAATAAAGGTACAGAAGTTATCATAGGTGACTTTAATCTACATATAGATTGGGCTAACCAAACTGGTAGCAACACGGTGGAGGAGGATTTCCTGGAGTGTATGAGGGATGGTTTGCTGGACCAATACGTCGAGGAACCAACTAGAGAGCTGGCCATCCTAGACTGATATTGTGTAATGAGAAAGGATTAATTAGCAATCTTGTTATGCGAGGCCCTTTGGGGAAGAGTGATCATAATATGGTAGAATTCTTCATTAAGATGGAGAGTGACACAGTTAATTCAGAGACTAGGATCCTGAACTTAAAGAAAGGTAACTTCGATGATATGAGGCGTGAATTGGCTAAGATAGACTGGTGAATGATACTTAAAGGGTTGATGGTGGATAGGCAATTGCAGACATTTAAAGATCACATGGATGAACTTCAATAATTGTACATCCCCGTTTGGCGTAAAAATAAAAGGGAGAAGATGGCTCAATCGTGGCTAAGAAGGGAAATTAGGGATAGTGTTAAATCCAGGGAAGAGGCAAGTAAATTGGCCAGAAAAAGCAGTAAACCTGAGGACTGGGAGAAATTTAGAATTCAGCAGAGGAGGACTTGGGTTTAATTAGGAGGGGGAAAATAGAGTATGAGAGTAAACTTGCAGGGAACATAAAAACTGACTGCAAAAGCTTCTATAGATATGTGAAGAGAAAAAGATTAATGCAGTCAGAATCAGGTGAATTTAGAATGGGGAACAAAGAAATGGCAGACCATTTGAACAAATACTTCGGTTCTGTCTTCACTAAGGAAGACACAAATAACCTTCCGGAAATACGAGGGGACCGAGGGTCTAGCGAGAAGGAGGAACTGAAGGAAATCCTTATTAGTCAGGAAATTGTGTAGAGAAATTGATGGGATTAAAGGCTGATAAATCCCCAGGGCCTCATAGTCTGCATCCCAGAGTATTTAAGGAAGTGGCCCTCGAAATCGTGGATGCATTGATCATTTTCCAACATTCCATAGACTCTGGATCAGTTCCTATGATTGCAGGGTAGCTAATGTAACCCCACTTTTTAAAAAAGGAGGGAGAGAGAAAACAGGGAATTATAGATCGGTTAGCCTGACATCGGTAGTGGGGAAAATGTTGGAATCAATTATTAAAGATGTAATAGCAGCTCATTTGGAAAGCAGTGATAGAATCGGCCCAAGTCAGCATGGATTTATGAAAGGGAAATCATGCTTGACAAATCTTCTAGAATTTTTTGAGGATGTAACTTGTAGAGTGGACAAGGGAGAACCAGTGGATGTGGTGTATTTGGACTTTCAAAAGGCCTTTGACAAGGTCCCACACAAGAGATTAATGTGCAAAATTAAAGCACATGGTATTGGAGGTAATGTATTGATGGGGATAGAGAATTGGTTGGCAGACAGGAAGCAAAGAGTAGGAATAAACGGGTCCTTTTCATAATGGCAGGCAGTGACTAGTGGGGTATCGCAAGGTTCAGTGCTGGGACGCCAGCTATTTACAATATACATTAATGATTTAGACGAAGGAATTGAATGTAATATCTCCAAGTTTGCAGATGACACTAAGCTGGATGGCGGTGTGAGCTCTGAGGAGGATGCTAAGAGGCTACAGAGTAACTTGGACAGGTTAGTTGAGTGGGCAAATGTATGGCAGATGCAGTATAATGTAGATAGATGTGAGGTTATCCACTTTGGTGGCAAAAACAGGAAGGCAGAATATTATCTGAATGGTGACAGATTAGGAAAAGGGGAGGTGCAACGAGACCTGGGTGTCATGGTACATCAATCATTGAAAGTTGTCATACAGGTACAGCAGGTGGTGAAGAAGGCAACTAGCAAGTTGGCCTTCATAGCAAGAGGAATTGAGTATAGGAGCAGGGAGGTCTTACTGCAGTTGTACAGGACCTTGGTGAGGCCACATCTTGAATATTGTGTACAGTTTTGGTCTCCTAATCTGAGGAAGGACATTCTTGCTATTGAGGGAGTTCAGCGAAGGTTCACCAGACTGATTCCCAGAATGACAGGACTGACATATAAAGAAAGACTGGATCGACTCGGCTTATATTCACTAGAATTTAGTAAAATGAGAGAGGATCTCATAGAAACATATAAAATTCTGATTGGACTGGACAGGTTGGATGCAGGAAGAATGTTCCCGATGTTCGGGAAGTCCAGAACCAGAGGTCGCAGTCTAAGGATAAGGGGTAAGCCATTTAGGATCGAGATGAGGAAAAACTTCTTCACTCAGAGAATTGTGAACCTGTGGAATTCACTACCATTGAAAGTTGTTGAGGCCAGTTCGTTAGATATATTCAAAAGGGAGTTAGATATGGCCCTTACGGCTAAAGGGATGAAGGGATATGGAGAGAAAGCAGGAATGGGGTACTGAAATGCATGATCAGCCATGATCAAATTGAATGGTGGCGCAGGCTCGAAGGGCCGAATGGCCTACTCCTGCATCTATTTTCTACATTTCTATGTTTCTATGTTTCAAAGCGGTAACTCTCTCTTCCAAGGGTGTCAGTGGCTACAGATTTGCCGGGCCTCCTCCTGTTCGAGTTCTTTCCCTTTTGTTATGTGCCACTTTCCTCTGCAAAGCTGAAAATGCAACTTTTTAGAGAGGGTGTCTTTCTGCTGGGTGGGACATATACAACTGGTCACATTTACAATTGCAATTCCATTGAATAAATGAAAACATTACTTACAAAATCTAATTGACCAAGGTCCTGCCACTTCTTTTTACACTGGCCTCCAGATCTCGTGGTGGTCACCATTGCACAGTGATCTTCTGCAACTTGGTTCCAGTGTTTCTTCATTTCTTTGGGTGCAACTTTTATGTGACATCTGCTGGTGTTCAGCTCCTGCAATCTGGTCTCAGTCACAGTAACTAGCCTTGACTTAATCCTGTAAGAAATTCTTGATCCTTGCATCGCGTTGCATCTTGAATTGAAGCTCCGATTTTTCCAATGCTCTCGCACAGCACTCAACATTCTCACACACACAACTGGCTCTTTAAAAATAGCCGGTTGCAGACCGGGAGCTGTACTGTGCATGCACGTCCATTGGGATACCGTCAAAAGCGTCCTTTCTTTTCCGCACATGTTTAGAAGGTGCGGCATGGTTCTTTCGGCGCAGACAGCAGGCTCCATCCCCCGAGGTGACTGGACAGGCTGAGCGACGCCAAATTTGAAAAATACAGCAGGGAAACTTTGGACAAATATTTTTGCCGCATTTCTGGCCTTAAAAAACGGGTGTAACTCTGGCAATATGCAAAAAAATGGGCTTGGGCAAAATTGAGCCCAAAGTTTGTGAAAATGAGAACTTCTGTGGCCGTAACTGAAAACCAGATTCAGATGCAAAGCTTAACTTGCTCATTATGTTTCTGGCAAATACCGGTCTTGGTGTATCCAACAGGCTGTTACAATTAATGTTTTCAGTTTATTTTCTTGCGTCCTTTCACACAAAAAATATTTGTATGGTTTGAAATCTGTCTTGTATTTTCATGTAACTTATGTAGTCAGTTACAGTTACTGGCAATAGTATTTAAGCTGGCACACATCCTATCTGATTCAGTTTGATGTACAGAAAGCAAAAAGACCAATGCTCAACTTGAGGAGATTTTACTGGGCAATGAGAATGGAGCAGTTTCATTTTATGGGAGAGTTGAGATAGCCCAACTCAGAATAGAATTTCCTGTCTTATACAAGAGATCAGGCAAATGTTTTACTTTACACTAGGGAGCTTTTCCCGCTGGGAGTGCATATCAGAAATTTGGCGAATCGCCCATATGCAGTGCCAGTGTATGCGGCTTCCAGCTGGGATCCATGGTTAGAAAATTCAAAGTAGCAATACTGTATATGGAGCCAAGTGATGTATTGGCAGGATACTCTGCAGAAAGATAACAGAATCAGAGATATATTGGGCAGTCCCAGCAGCAGACTCGGGGTACGGTAGCATAGTGGTTATGTTACTGGACGAGTAATCCAGAGGCCTGAACTAATGATCCAGAGACATGAGATCAACCCCCATGGCAGCTGTGGAATTTAAATTCAGTTAATTAATAAATCTGAAATAAAAAGCTAGTATCAGTAATGGTGACGATAAACCGATCGGATTGTCCTAAAAATCCATCTGGTTCACTAAGGGAAGGAAATCCGCAGTCCTTACCTGGACTATGGGCCCGAAATTGAAGAACTTAATGCCCACTGCCACTGACATCCCTCTGCAACATCCGCCCAGTGCCACTTTCGATGTGGCCTGGAGCGGGCGGGAGGGTAGAGCCGCCAAGAAGCGTCTGCCGACGTCAGCGGACGGCCGAGTCGTGCAACTGACCTCCCGCCCGCCGAGCTGCAATATTGATGTGGGTGGGAGTCGGTGGCAGAACGGGGGTGGACCACTGGCTGGAGGCTGGTCAGACCCCGACAGTAGTTAAGAGGATGGTGAAAAAAAGGTTAGTACACTTTTTGTAATTTTTTTCTCACTTACCTGGATGGGGTCCACTGAAGGTCTTCAGATGTTTCTTTTATTTTTTTAATGATTTTGCTTTTCAGCTCTTCGACCCTCCGTGGGCCTGATTCCATCCCCGGCGGCAATTTAGGGCCCCGTATATCTATATGCGACTCCAGCCCCACAGCTATGTGGTTGACTCTTAACTGCCCTCTGAAATAGCCTAACTCAGTTGTATCAAACAACTACAAAAGAAGTATACAAAGAATAAAACCGGACGAACCACCAGGCATTGACCTAGGCATAGGACACAATAAAGGCACACCCAGCCCAGTCAACCCCGCAAGTCCTGCTCGCTAACATCTGGGGACGTGACAAAATTGAGAGAGTTGTCCCTCAGACTAGTCAAGCAACAGCCTGGCATCTCTCTCTTAGGCAGTCCCCTGGAGTCGAGGATGACTTGCTTCCACTCTAAATGAGTTCTTAGGTGACTGATGAAACCAATGCGGGATCTACAGTCTCTGTCACAGGTGGGATAGATGATGGTTGGAGGGACGGGTGGGTGGGTGCTTGATTTGTCGTACGCTCCTTTCATTGTTTGTACTAGGAAGTGTTCGGCGCCTTCTCAAATGCTTCTCCACCACTTTGAGCGATCTTGAGCCAGGGATTTCCAAGAGTAGGTGGGGATATTACATTTTTTCAAGGAGGCTTTGAGGGTGTCCTTGAAGCGTTTTCTCTGCCCTTCTGGGACTCCCTTGACGTGACGTAGCTCTGAGTACAGTGCTTGTTTCGGGAGTCTGGTATTGGGCGTGCAGACAATGTGGTCCGTCCATCGCAGCTGATCGAGTGTGGTCAATGCCTCAATGCTGAGGATGTTGGCCTGAGAGAGAATGCTGACTTTGGCGCGCCTATCCTTTCAATGAATTTGCAAGATTTTGCGGAGGCAGCATTGATGGTACTTCTCCAGTGCTTTGAGGTGCCTACTGTACATAGTCCATGTCTCTGAAGCATATAGGAGGGCGGGTATCACTACTGCTCTGTAGACCATGAGCTTGGTACAGGGTTTGAGATCCTGGTCTTCGAACACTCTTTTCCTCTGGCGACCAAAGGCGGCACTGGCACACTGAAGGCGGTGTTGGACTTCGTTGTCGATGTCTGTCCTTGCTGATAGTAGGCTCCCAAGGTATGGGAAGTGGTTTACATTGTCCAAGGTCTCATCATGGATTTAGGTAATCGGGGAGCAGTACTGTGTGGTGGGGCAGGTTGATAGAGAGCCTTTGTCTTACTGATGTTTAATGGAAGGCCCAGACTCTCGTACACTTCGGTGAAGGTGTCAATGATGGTTTGGAGCTGAGCCTCCGAGTGTGCACAAACGCAAGCGCCATCTGCATACTGTAATTCAATGAAATGGAACAACCTTGTATCTGGATTGGAGGCGACAGAGGTTGAACAATTTCCCACTTGTCCTGTAGGTTAACTCCACTCCAGCAGGGAGCTTGTTAAAGGTGAATGAAGCATTGCAGTGAGGAAGATTGAGAACAGCATTGGTGTGATGACACAGCCTTGCTTGACCCCGGTCTACACTTGTATTGGGTCTGTGGTGGATCCATTGGTAAGAATCATGGCTTGCATATCATCGTGAAGCAGGCAGAGGATGGTCACAAATTTTTGGGGACAGACGAATTTTAGAAGGACACTCCATAATCCCTCACGGTTGACAGAGTCGAAGGCCTTTTTGAGGTCAAAGAAAGCAATGTATAGAGGTTGATGCTGCTTCCGACATTTTGGTGGACGGAATCCGTATTGCGACTCTGGGAGGAGCTCTTCAGCAACTGGGAGGAGATGATTGAAGAGGCTTCTTGAGATGATTTTCCCAGTGGCAGAAAGCAGGAAAAGTCCTCTGTAATTACCTCAATCGGACTTGTCACCTTTCTTGAAGATGATCACTATTAAGGTGTCTCTGAAATCACCTTGCATGCTCTCTTCCTTCCAGATAAGAGAGATGAGGTAATGGACTCAAGCCAAGAATACTTCTCCGTCATGCTTTAGTACTTCAGTGGGGATTCCATCTGCTCCTGAGGCCTTGTTCTTCTTCAGTCATTGGATGGCCTTTTCATGCCGGACAGGGATTGTGCCAAGGTGGTGGTGGGTAGCATGCTCTGGGATCGAGTCAAGGACACTCACGTCAAAGACAGAGTCTTGGTTGAGGAGATCTTTGAAGTGTTCCTTCCAGTGGGCACTGACTGCCTCTGTCCTTGATGAGCTCCTCTCCATTCTTGGCTCTCAGTGGAATAGGACCTTGAGTGCCGTAGGTAGTCTTGACTGCGATAAAAAATCCACGCACATCGTGATTGTCGGCTAGCTGCTGTACGAGCTTTTTGTTGGACCTCGGCCTTCGGCTATCTGTACTTTAGCTTTCTTTCACTCGAGTTGTGGTGTTGTTTCCAATTCAAAAATGCCTTGTGTTTGTGGTTTATTAGCTCCTGGATCTCCTGGTTGTCCTCATCGAATCAGTCTTGATGTTTTCTGGTAGAATAACCAAGAGTCTCTTCACAGGTGCTTATTATGGTTGCCTTGAGAGCAGACCAGGCACTGTGGACACTCTGCGGCTCCGGTTCATTGGAAGTCGTCAGGTTGGCTGTGAGACGTTGGCTGAATAGGGCTTTCTTTGCAGGGTCTTTGGGGGCGTCAGCATTGATTTTTCTGCGGTAGCATTTCTGTTGCCGCTGTCAATTTGATGCTATGTTGATGGCGATAACAGAGCAGATTAGGGGTGGTCAGTCCAGCAGTCGTCAGCAGAGCTGGATTAAGGCTGAGGGGCCTAAGCCTAATAGGAGGGAAGGGTCTATATATATACTATATATTGCATACAATTCATAAAATCATCAAACAAATATAATTGTATATTCATTCAAATTTAACAACTAACAAAAATCAAAGCTATGTAGATTAAAAAACAGCATACAATTCAAATAGAGAATGGTTTCTTCCTGGCCTTAAACTGTGATATCAAACAAAAACTCCTTGAATACATATTTTCAAACAAAGACTGGTAAGTTCCTGGCCTTGACGGTAGCAAACAAATTACAGAAATCAAAGCTATTTACATTTAAAAAACCAGCAAAACCAGCATACAGTTCAAGCAGAGATTGGTTTCTTCCTTGCTTAAACTGCGATATCAAGCAAAAAATTCTCTGAATACGTCTCTTGAAACAAAGACTGGTTTCTTCCTGGCCTTAGCTGTGGCAGTCGTGAGTAATATCATCAAAATTTAAAGACCTGACAATTTCACTCTCAATGCTCAAAAGAGACAAGCAGCGAGATGCTCCTGATTCATGGTGGATCGTAAGACATTTTTTACCCTTTTCAGAAGAGAGAAGGAATGTTTTCCACTGCAATTAGTGACCATTAATGACAAATATAGCCATAATGCAGTTTCTACATTTGGGAAACATTCCATCATGTTGGACTCAATGATTACACGGTACATCCAAATAGACCTACTCTCATCCTCTTTTCTTTCTATATTTGAGAAGGTTGAATATTCAACAAATTGGAGAAATTTTTTAGTAAAATCTACTGGGAGATCACCTGGATATTTCTGACATAAGCGTCTGATACCTTCACTGACTTAGGAGCTTGACATATTATGTGAACAATTTGTCAGGACACTAAAGGTCTTGTCAATATTGGCATAGACCTTCATTCAATATTCTAATGCACTCTTCAGTTTGTAAATATTTGTGAGGAATGTATTAACTCTGAAGACTTTCTTGTCACTGAATGTGTGTGAAATTGTGTCATCACACGTCTTTTGTCTTTTGCAGCATTTGGCTGATTTATACTCCTGGTTCGCCGTCCTTGCAACTCCCTGAGCTTCGTACTCATCAAAACTGTCCCGCATTTGTTGAAGAACAATTCCAAGACTCCTCAGTAAGTTTACAGCAGTGGAAAGGTCAATTTGGGCACTTTGTAAAGTTAGAGTGCATCTGTTGAATGGTTGAAGTATATCACTCCAGACTTCACACAAATTACCAGTCTCCAAGTTATGCATTGCATCACTCATTATCTTTGTATCTTTTCTTGTTGTTGGCTTTTGAGATTCATCATCTTTAATTCTCTCTAGGGACTCGAGGATGTTTCATATCCCAGAATGAGTGCCGTCACAGCTTCAGCGTTGGCACTCCACCGTGTCCCGGAGAGTGATTTGGGCACTAGACACCCCTTTAGTAGTGAATCTGTAAGAATCTTCCAACGGCTGGTTGATGCAGTGAAAAAATTATATAATACTTGAACAAATCCAAAAAATGAAACTGCTTCAATGCAACAGCTCACAGCAGACTGGCCAACAATATTTAGTGAGTGTGCTGTGCATGGTATGTAATCAACCAAAGCATTGTGCTCTTTTATCTTTGCCTGCATCGCTGAATATTTACCACTCATATCGGTAAGTCGAGAGCTGAAACAATATGAGGGCCTTATTAGCCTATGGGTTAATTCGGCCCTGGTCAGCAGCTCCTGGCATGGCGTGAGTGATGTGGACGTCCTTGCGGTCCCTCACTCGAACGATGATGTAGTCTAGCAGATGCCAGTGCCTGGAACGAGGGTGTTGCCATGAGGTCTTGTACTTGTCTTTATGATGAAACAAAGTGTTGGTTATGACAAGACCATGTTCTAAGCATTTCATCAGGAGGAGGATGCCTTTGGAGTTGGTTTTCTCTCACCCTTTCCTGCCAATCACACCTCTCCAGGGGTCTGTGTCCTTTCCGACTCTGGCATTAAAGTCGCCTGTTGGGATTCAGGACAGAGATTTGTCAAGGCTGGATTAAAATTCCTCTTTGGCCTCATCTGTAGCTTCCAGGGTTAGGGCGTATGCACTGATGACCGTAGCATACTGATTCCAGGTTAGAGTGAGCTGAAGGATCATGAAGCATTCGTTTATCCCATAGAGAGAATCTCTAAGACGCCAAACTAGCTCATTTTTGATGGCGAAGCCAACCCCATGGATATAGCATTTTTCTTCTGGTTTGCCTTTCCAGAAGAAGGTGTATCCACCACCTTGTTCCTTGAGTTGACCTACCCCTGAACTCATACTCACAGAATCATACCTGTCAGCCAATGTCCCAGACTCCTCCATCACCATCCATAGGTTTGTCCTGACCCACCAGAGGTGGCGGCAGAGTGATATACAGTTGATAGGGAATGGCCCTGGGAGTCCTCAGCATTGACTCCAGAACCCATGCAGTCTCATGGCTTCAGATCAAACATGGGCTGATTACCACCTACCGCCCTCCCTCAGCTGATGAATCAGTACTCTTCCATGTTGAACACCACTTGGAAGAAGCACTGAGAGTAGTAAGGGCACAGAATGTATTCTGGGTGGGGACTTCAATGTCCATCACCAAGAGGGACACGGTAGCACCACTACTGACCGAGTTGGCCGAGTCCCGAAGGTCATAGCTGACAGACTGGGCCTGCGGCAGGTGGTGAGAAAATCAACACGAGGGAAACGCCTACTGAACCTCGTTCTCAACATTCTACCTATATCAAATGCATCTGTCCATGACAGCATTAGTAGCAGTGATCGCAGCACAGTCATTGTGGAGACAAAGTCCCATTTTCATACTGAGGACAGTCTCTATCATGTTGTGTGGCACTACCTCCATGCTAAGAAGGATACATTCAGAAAAGATCAAAACTGGGAATCCATAGGGCACTGTGGGCCATTAGCAGCAGCAGCAAAATTGTATTCAACCACAATCTGTAACCTCATGGCCCAGCACATCCTTCACTCTACCATTACAATCAAGCCAGGGAACCAACTCTGATTCAATGAGGAGTGTAGAAGAGCATGCCAGATGCAGCACCAGGCGTACCTAAAAATAAAGTGTCAACCTGATGAAGCTAGAACTGTAGCAGTCGGTGCAGACCCCATGGATTTTTAGATATACCCTTATTAAAAACTAGACCGGCTGTTTGGGGGAAGCAATGGAAAATCCCTCAAGCTGAAGGTGGCTGACGTAACCAGGTTGCATTCATATGGTAACAGACTGTCCTTGGGAACAATGGCCAGAGAGGCATGGATAATCATCATCATCATAGGCAGTCCCTCAGAATCGAGGAAGACTTGCTTCCACTCTTAACATGAGTTCTTAGGTGGCTGTACAGTCCAATACGAGAGCCACAGTCTCTGTCACAGGTGGGACAGACAGTCATTGAGGGAAGGGGTGGGTGGGACTGGTTTGCCACATGCTCTTTCCGCTGCCTGCACTTGATTTCTGCATGCTCTCAGCGACAAGACTCGAGGTGCTCAGCGCCCTCCCGGATGCACTTCCTCACTTAGGGCGGTCTTTGGCCAGGGTCTCCCAGGTGTCAGTGGGGATGTTGCAATTTATCAGGGAGGCTTTGAGGGTGTCCTTGTCACGTTTCCGCTGCCCACCTTTGGCTCGTTTGCCGTGAAGGTGTTCTGAGTAGAGCGCTTGATTTGGGAGTCTCGTGCCTGGCATGCGAACTATGTGGTCTGCCAAGTGGAGCTGATCAAGTGTGGTCAGTGCTTTAATACTGGGAATGTTGGCCTGGTCAAGGATGCTAATGTTGGTGTGTCTATCCTCCAAGGGGATTTGTAGGATCTTACAGAGATATCATTGGTGGTATTTCTCCAGCGACTTGAGGTGTCTACTGTACATGGTCCATGTTTCTGAGCCATACAGGAGGGCGGGTATTACTACAGCCCTGTAGACCATGAGTTTGGTGGCAGTTTTGAGGGTCTGGCCTTCAAAGTCTGCTCTTGTTGATAGGAGCATCATCAGCGTAATGTAGCTCGATGACAGAGGTTGGGGTGGACTTGGATCTGGCCTGGAGACGACGCAGGTTGAACAGCTTCCCACTGGTTCTGTAGTTTAGTTCCACTCCAGCGGGGAGCTTGTTGACTGTGAGGTGGAGCATGGCGAGGCCAGTGACTCACTGTTTCTGAGAAGTCCCAACCATCCCAACAGTTTGTGACCATCCTAACCTCTGTCGTCGAGCTACAGTACGCAGACGACGCTTGCGTCTGCGCACATTCAGAGGCTAAACTCTAAGTCATAGTCAACATCTTCACTGAGGCATACAAAAGCATGGGCCTTACACTAAACATCCATAAGACAAAGGTCCTCCACCAGCCTGCCCCGCCACACAACTCTATCCCCCAGTCATCAAGATCCACAGAGCGGCCCTGGACAATGTGGACCACTTCCCATACCTCGGGAGCCTCTTATCAACAAGGGCAGACATTGACAACAAGATTCAACACTACTTCCAGTGCGCCAGTGCAGCCTTCGGCTACCTGAGGAAAAGAGTGTTCGAAGATCAGGCCCTCAAATCTTCCACCAAGCTCATGGTCTACAGGGCTGTAGTGATACCCGCCCTCCTATATGGCTCAGAGAAATGGACCACACACAGTAGACACATCAAAGCACTGGAGAAATGCCACCAACGTTGTCTCCACAAGATACTGAAAATCCGCTGGGAGGACAGCCGCACCATCATTGAAGCACTGACCACACTCGACCAGCTCCGCTGGGCAGGCCACATTGTTCTCATGTCTGACACAAGACTCCCAAAGCAAGCGCTCTACTCGGAAGTCCTTCACGGCAAACGAGCCGAAGGTGGGCAGAGGGTACATTTCAAGGACACCCTCAAAGCCTCCTTGATAAAGTGCAACATCCCCACCAACACCTGGGAGTCCCTGGCCAAAGACTGCCCTAAGTGGAGGAAGTGCAACCGGAAGGGCGCTGAGCATCTCGAGTCTCATCGCCGAGAGCATACAGAAAACAAGCGCAGGCAACGGAAAGAGCGTGCGGCAAACAAGTCCCACCCATCCTTTCCTTCAATGACTGGCTGTCCCACCTGTGACAGAGACTGTAATCTCGTATTGGTCTGTTCAGTCACCCAAGAACTCACTTCTAGAGTGGAAGCAAGTCTTCCTCGATCTCGAGGGACTGCCTATGATGTTTCTGAGAAGATGAGCTCGTTAAGTTAAATCGGCTGGGAGATCGAAACGAGATCGAAGCCATCACCGACCATTAAGGACATTAAAACATATCAAGAATACATCAAACCTGAAGCACCTTTTGTTACCATGGAGGCCAGGCCCTGGAAGGCGGGAAGAGGCCACAAAGGACTCGAGTGGATGACCCATCCAAACCTGGGAGGAAGCCTGGAAACCATGCCCTGAGGCCCTGCATCCATTAAAGCACAGACTGCGGTCTGTGTATTGGGGGTGGGGGGGGCGTGGGTATATCAGAGAGCCGTTTTGGATAGCTCTCTCTCTCGCTCCTGCCCTGTCAGAATGGCAGGCAGTGACTAGTAGAGTGCCGCAGGGCTCAGTGCTGGGCCCCCAGCTCTTTACAATATACATTAACAATTTGGATGAAGGAATTGAGTGTAATATCTCCAAGTTTGCAGATGACACTAAACTGGGTGGCGGTGTGAGCTGTGATGGGGACACTAAGAGGCTGCAGGGTGACTTGGACAGGTTAGGTGAGTGGGTAAATGCATGGCAGATGCAGTATAATGTGGATAAATGTGAGGTTATCCATTTTGGGGGCAAAAACACGAAGGCAGAATATTATCTGACTGGCGGCAGATTAGGAAAAGGGGAGGTACAACAAGACCTGAGTGTCATGGTTGGCATGCAGGTACAGCAGGCGGTGAAGAAGGCAAATGGTATGTTGGCCTTCATAGCTAGGGGATTTGAGTATAGGAGCAGGGAGGTCTTACAGCAGTTGTACAGGGCCTTAGTTATGCCTCACCTGGAATATTGTGTTCAGTTTTGGTCTCCTAATCTGAGGAAGGACGTTCTTGCAATTGAGGGAGTGCAGCGAAGGTTCACTAGACTGATTCTCGGGATGGCTGGACTGTCATATGAGGAGAGACTGGATCAACTGGGCCTTTATTCACTGGCGTTTAGAAGGATGAGAGGGGATCACATAGAAACGTATAAGATTCTGACGGACTGGACAGGTTAGATGCGGGAAGAATGTTCCCGATGTTGGGGAAGTCTAGAACCAGGGGACATAGTCTTAGGATAAGGGGTAGGCCATTTAGGACTGAGATGAGGAGAAACTTCTTCACTCAGAGAGTTGTTAACCTGTGGAATTCCCTGCCGCAGAGGATTGTTGATGCCAGTTCATTGGCTATATTCAAGAGGGAGTTAGATATGGCCCTTACGGCTAAGGGGATCAAGGGGTATGGAGAGAAAGCAGGAAAGGGGGACTAAAGAAATGATCAGCCATGATCTTATTGAATGGCGGTGCAGGCTCGAAGGGCCGAATGGCCTACTCCTGCACCTAGTTTCTATGTTTCTATGCCCTCACCACAACGGAACGTCAAGAGGAGCTGAGTCTTGCTCTTCCAACTGAGACGGACTTCGACTCAGACTGGGATTCGCATACCGCAAGGCCGGTATGGAACCAGGTAGCCAAGACGTACAGGAAGAAGCTGCAAGCAAGATCAAGGGCCATCTACGTGAGCATTGCCAAGTCTACACCCCCACAAGATCATTTAGCTGGGAAAGCGGGTGCCTGTATGTTCTTACCAAACCAGAGGGGGTTTAGTGTTGGAAGGATCCGGTGATAGTTTAGTTCACGGGAGGGTGCCTTTAGGTCGTGGTAAGTCAGCACTGTTGTGTACACACCGCTTGTACTGTATACGAGTAGGGTGGTTTTGTTAACCTTAATAAACACTGTACGGGTGAGCCCGAAAACACTGTCCGCATTCAAATCTGTCCTCAGTAATCCCTATCATCCAGAACTTGTAGTAAGGGGGTTTGCGTACTCGCTACGGGCGGGGCGAAACCACTTACAATAACCGGCGATTGCGGCGGGCCTATTGATTACCGCAAAAAACGGTTACACAACACAGGATTACATACATGCTTAACAGAGAAAGCAGCATGCTATTGACAGAGCTAAGCAATCCCACAACCAATGGATGAGATCAAAGTTCTGCAGTCCTGCTACATCCAGTCATGAATGGTAGTGGACAATAAAGCAACTACTGGGAGGAGAAGGCTCCATGAACATCCTTATCCTCAAAGATGAGTGCAAAAGCCAAGGCTGAAACATTCTCAACCATCTTCAGCCAGAAGTGCCGAGTGGATGATCCATTTCTGCCTCCTCTTAAGGTCCTCACCATTATAGAAGCCAGTCTTCAGCCACTTTCATTCACTCCACGTGATATCAAGAAACGGTTGAGTGCACTGGATACAACAAAGTCTATGGGCCCAACAATATCCTAGCTGTCCTGCTGAAGACTTGGGCCTAGAAATTGCCCTCCACTCCAAACGGGGCGGGTAAATCGAATTAACTGAATATTCTCCACCCAAATCCATGGAGCAGAGAATAGAGCAAAATTGCCCTCTTTTTCTCTTTGCATTTGTTGCAGCATTGTTCAGTTGAAGGGGAGGGCCGCTGCAAACTCTGCAAGCACTTTTGTGGTGCCCACTGGGTCATCAGGGAGGGCTTCGGCTGGGCCAATGGCCCGGCACCCAAGAAGTGGTACTGGATTGCCTGTTGGCGGCCTGGCCGAACCTGTGGCCACCATTGTCGGGCCAACTTCAGAGTCGGCTGACAATTAAAATAAAATGGCGGCCGCGGTGTTGCGCCCTCCCCTTTACGGGTGGACGTGCCGCCCAGCCACTGGCAGCTTCCCGCTGGGCAATTTCCTCACGGGACGGAAAGGGGTCGCCGCTGGGCAGTAAGGGGTCGACGCGCGCCAGACGGGACGGGAAAATGGGGCGTGGTGGAAAACTATTTTCAGGTGGGTCGGACCATCTGCCTGCCCCCGGTTAGAAAGGCCTCACCACCCCATTAGGCGGTAATGGACCTTAAAAAGGGGGCAATTTCGGCCCCTTGGTCTCCAGAACTAGCCATGCCTGCAGCCAAGCTGTTCCAGTACAGCTACAATGCTGGCAACTGCCCGACAATGTGGAAAATGTCTACAAAAATATATATGTCCTGTCAACAAAAATAGAAATCTAATCCAGCCCATTATGCCCCATCAGTCTACTCTCAGTCATAAGCAAAGTGCTCGAAGGTGTCATCAACAGTGCTATCCAATGGCATTTACTTAGTTCAGTTTGGGTTACGCCAAGACCAGTCAGCTCCAGAACCATATTACAGCCTTGCTCCAAACATGGACAAAAGAGCTGAATTCCAGAGGTGAGGTGAGAGTGACTGCCCTTCTCATCAAAATAGCATTGGACCAAGTGTGGCATCAAGCAGCCCTAGTAAAATTGAAGTCAATGGGAATCAGAGGGGAAACTCTCCACTGGCTGGAGTCATGCCTAACAAAGGAAGATGGCTTTGGTTGTTGGAGGCCAATCATCTCAGTCCCAGGATATAGCTGCAGGAGTTCCTCATGGTAGTGTCCTAGACCCAACCATCTTCAGTTGCTTCATCAATGACTTTCCCTCCATCACAAGGTCAGAAGTGGGGATGTTCGCTGATAATTGCACAGTGTTCAGTTCCATTCACAACTCCTCAGATAATGAAGCAGTCCTTGCCTGCATGCAGTAAGATCTGGACAACATTCAGGCTTGGACTGATAAGTGGCAAGTAACATTCATGCCACACAAGTGCAATGATGATCTCCAACAAGAGAGAGTCTAACCATCTCCCCTTGGCATTCAATGGTATTACCATCGCCGAATCCCCCACTATCAACATCCTAGGGGTTACCATTGAGCAGTAATTAACTGGATCAGCCACATAAATACTGTGGCTAGAAGAGCAGGTCAGAGGCTGGGTATTCTGCAGTGAGTGTCTCACCTCCTGACTCGTCAAAGCCTTTCCGCCATCTACAAGGCACAAGTCAGGAGTGTGATGGAATACTCTCCACTTACCTAGATGAGTGCAGCTCCAACAACACTCAAGAAGTTCGACACCATCCAGGACAAAGCAGCCCACTTGATTGGCACCCCATCCATCATCTTAAACATTCATTCCCTCCACCACCAGCGTACCATGGCTGCAGTGTGTACCTCCTATAAGATATACTGCAGCAACTCGCCAAGGCTTCTTTGACAGCACCTCGCAAACCAGCGACCTCTAATACCGAGAAGGACAAGGGCAACAGACGCATGGGAACACCATCATCTCCTAGTTGCCCTCCAAGTATTATACCATCCTGACTTGGAAATATATCGGTGCTCCTTCATAGTCGCTGGGTCAAAATCCTGGAACTACCTCCCTAACAGCACTGTGGGAGCACATTCACTGCACGACTGCAGTGGTTCAAGAAGGCCGCTCACCACCACCTTCTCAATGGCAATTAGGAATGGGCAATAAATGCTGGCCTTGCCAGCAACGCCCACATTCCAGGAACAAAGGATATAAAAGTTTGGGTCAAAAATATAACAGGGCTTCTGTGGCAAGAGGGGAAACACAAGAGGACATGAGCGACACAAGGGGCCTTAGAGGTCTGGAGTGAGGGAGAAGATCACAAGCAAGTAGGGGAAGGAGGAGAATTCAGATTTATGAGCAGAGAGAGGGGAGAAGAAGGAAAGGATAATAGAGCAGGTAGGAAAAGAAAATACCATTGAACGAGTATCAACAATTATTTTCTCTATATACAGAACTCAACAAATTAACTTAACCCCATCCTCATTACAAAATTTGGCACTTCGATTTCTCATACCAACTAGCCTTATGGCTTGAATGAAATTATCAGTTCGGCCTGAATTATAGATTAATCATTTTATATTGGACCTTTATATTCTAATACTGATCTGGCTATGTGAGGATTTCATGTTTTATGCTGTTGTCTGGTTCAGGAAATGTGTTACAGGTATGAGTTATTATCAAGGTGCTAATTGTGTAGGTTATTTCTACACAGGTTGAGAACACAAGTAGAGAACATGTTGTGACTGAATGGGAGACTTGAGCGTAATATTGGGCTCAATTTTGCCCAAGCCCGTTTTCTGGTGTATTGTCAGAGATATGCCCGTTTTTCTAGGCCAGAAATGTGCCGGAAATAATTTGCCAAAGTTTCCCCGATATATAATTCGAATTTGGCACTGCACAGCGTGTCTAGTCGCTTCAGCGGGTGAAGCCTGCTGACTGCGCCGAAAAAGGATGCTGCACCTTCGGCGCATGCGCGGTAAAAAAAGTTAAGTTTTTGACGTCGTTGCAATGGACGCGCATGCACAGTACAGCTCTGAGTTGCCAATACGCCATTTTTAAAGAGCCAGTTGTATGTATGACAATGTTGAGTGCTGTGTGAGAGCATTGGAAAAATCGCAGCTGCAGCAATACAAGATGCAACGCGATGCAAGGACCAAGAATTTCTTACAGCATGAAGTGGAGGCACTAGTTACTGTGATTGAGACCAGATGGCAGGAGCTGGACACCAGCAGAGGTCACATAAAAGTTCCTTCCAAAGAAATGAAGAAACGCTGGAACCAAGTTGCAGAAGATCACTGCGCAATGGTGAACACCACGAGATCTGGAGGCCAGTGTAAAAAGAAGTGGTAGGGCCCTGGTCAAGTAGTTAGTGTAAGTAATATTTTCATTTATTGAATGGAATTGCAATTGTAAATGTGACCAGCTGTATATGTCCCACCCAGCAGACAGACACCCTCTTTAAAAGTTAGGTTTGCATTTTTGCAGAGGAAGGTGGCGCATAATAAAAGGGAAAGAATTCAAACAGGACGAGGCCCGGCAAATCTGCACCCACTGACACCCTTGGAACACAGGGTCGCTGCTTTGATGGGTCCTGCCTGGAAAAAAGCAGTCAGTACTGCACAAGCTGGGCCCACACTCGAGGGAAAGGGTAAGTCCTGCAAATTCATCATGGTCCTTCAAATCAGCCTGCTGCCTGGCCTGCGATATGTGAGCCTACTCATGCTACCCACCCTGCCCCCTCCTCTGCTGCTAACCATTTGTCTGTGTTCTGTTATATTTTGCAGAACTTGAGGCCGACCCTGACGAGGCTGAAGAAGATTCAGATGCAGACGAGCCCGAAGAGGAGAACATCTTCCAAACCAAACCTCCAGATCAAGAACATGGGGGTGAGGGGGAATGGAGCTGGATGAAGCTCCCACTGTTGTACTGACTTTGGAGGAGGTGCCGCTCATGGAGGTGAGAGCCCCTTCCGTGACTAGTGGTTTGAGGGCTGATGGGACATTCCATGGTTTCACACCTTCCGAGGTTGCGGGTCCCAGTGGTGGGGTGCAGCGAGGCACACCCAGGGCCCCACCGTCCCAGGCTGCGCGGGTCCCAGTGGTGGGGTGCAGCGAGCCACACCCATGGGGAGGAGGGGAAGGAGAGCTCGACTGCGCTTTCCTGAGGTGCAGCATCTAACAGATGTGGTTCAGATGGTGTCACTGAGTGTGGAGAGCCTTGACCTTACCCGATCACTCCTGGATACCATCAGTGGGGTGAGTGATGAGGTAGCGGGACTGTTGGGAGAAGTAACAGCAATAACATGAGAAATGGGAACGATATCGGGACCATCAGTGAGGGAGTAGTGGCCATGAGGGAGGGAATGTCAGAGATAGTGCAAACCATGTCACTGACCATGAGGGAGGGAATGTTGCAGGTCGTTGAGACACTGTCAGGGCGCATGAGGGACGGCATGTTGGAGTTAGCTGCTGCAATAAGGGAACACGCCTAGACCCCGTGTCCATTGATAGAATCAACTGTCACTCCCACTCCAATCCCCTCACCAGCCTCTGAAGAGCCCAAAACCGGACCCTCCAACTTGCCGCCTGGGCCCTCCAACTTGCTGCCTGACGCCGATGCCCCCCAACCCCTCTAACAAATGCGCAGTACCCGAGATGTTAGAAAGAATAAGCTTGGTACCAAGCCCAGAAACACTGCATCACTGCCTGCGGGCAGGGATGGTGGAGTGTCCAAGATCAAGCGCAGCGGACAGTCTTAGAATAAGGGGGAGGAGAGATGGGTCCAGTCTTTCTTTGCTGCTGCTGCTGCTGTTGTTGTTGTTATTATTATTGTTGTTACTGTTATAACTGTTCTCAAATTAAAAGTTTTTGTAAGGTATGTAAATTTACAAGTTTGAAAGTTTGTAAGTGATCTTAAAGTTTTTAAATGATCTTAAAGTAAAGTTTGATAAAAGAAGAATTTTATTAAAGTTAAGTTAAGTTAAGTACAAAATAACTGTTTGTTAAACTTTTGAATAAAATATATTTTACATTAAAACTGAATCATGTTCCATTAACACAACACAACATTACACAACAGCTGCCAACAGTAAACATGGTCCATGTGGAATAGTTGTCGCTGAGCCTTCACGCATCAGTAAAGCGTTCACGGATGAGATGCTGGCGCAAGGCTCGAGCAATCGTTAAAGGGGCACGATGGCCTGCCCTCCTCCGCCGTCATGCTCCGGCCTCAGGCACTTGCATGGCTTCCTCATCCTTGTCGACCTCCTCCTGCTCGTCATCTGCATCTTCCTCATCATTATCATCAGCCACTCTCACCATAGGTGGGTTTTCCACTACTAGGTGCTGCTGCCTCATGATGTCTAAGCACACAACAGTGAACTGACCGACAATCTCAAGGGAGTACAGTAAATAGTCTCTGGAAACGCTGTTTCAAGATGCCAATGGTCCTCTCTATGATGCTGCGCCTCGCAATGTGTGACATGTTGTATGCACAGTCAGCTTCTGTCCGGGTTGCGCGAGGCCGTACCCTTTGTCTCCCAGTGGCCAGCTCTGCCCTTCTGGCTGCTGCTGAAACATGGCAGATATAACGCTGTCGCGTAGGATGAACGCATCATGGGTGCTCCCGAGGTATCTTGCATCGACTGACATGATATGATGCATGTCGTCACACACAAGCTGTACATTAATGGAGTGGAAGTCTTTTCAGTTCCTGTACATCTCGGAATCCTTCAAAGGTGCTCGCAAGGCGATGTGGGTATAATCAATGCAGCCCTGTACCTTTGGGAAGCCAGCAATCCTGGAAAAGTCCACAGCCATGTCATGGATTGCTTGGGCGGTCATGGGGAACTTTATAAAGTCATTCCTCCATGCATACAGTGCAGCCGTCACTTGGTGAATGCAGACATGTGTTGCATGTTGAAAGATAGTGCACATATCCCCAGTTGTAGCTTGAAACGAGCCGGAGGCATAGAATGAAAGTGCAGCTGTAAACTTCACTTCAACTGACAAAGCAGTCCACCTGATGCTTTTTGGTTGCAGGTCTGCTTTGACCAACTCACAGATCTCAGTTACAACTTCTTTGCAGAAACGCAGCCTTCTAACTCAGTCTGCATCACTGAGGTGCAGGAACGAATGCCTGTCTCGATATACCCGAGGTGGGTAAGGCTTCCTGCCCAGCATCCTATGGGCTCTGATGTTCCTGATGTGATGACGTCAAATCAATTGTCTCCTACGTAGCACCATGATGCAGAAGGCTCACACAAGGAATGGAATTGTCAGTATTGCCTCCATACTTAAATTTAACCTTTGAAAGAAGCTCAAAACGGCAGGAAAGCAGGCAAGCAGGACAGGTTTGCAGTTCTCTCTCTTCCCAAGGTCTGCATGGATGGACCACACCCAAGGTTTTGTGACTTCTCCTCTCTCCCCACCCCTTCCCCCCTTAACTAATTGCAGTCTTGTGACTTCTCCCCTTCTCTCCCCCCGCCCCCAACCCCCCCCCACCCACTCAGTCTTCAGAAGCCTTCCAATTGGTACCTCGCTCTCTCTTTCTCTCCACCCCATCCCCCCCACCCCCCATGGCTTGTTTTCTAGCCGAGCCCCGAGCCCCTGTGTTCGGGCGCGGGGCCGATTCTGCCGGCCAAGGCTACGACCCTCCAGAAGACGTTCGGTGGTGGCATGTGAGTGAGTAAAAAAATGAGAAAACTTCTGAAATCCAACAAATTTATATTTATTACGTTGACAAATAAAAAAAGTTGAACATTATTATTGATTTTTACAGTGTTCTTGACTCCCTCAAAAATCTTCGATTTAAATACAATGGTGTCTTTCAGCATTGATTTGTCAATGTACGCTGGTTTCCTTAAGTGCCCAGGAGGTTTTTCGGGAGTGGCCAGATACACCGACCAAGGAAGATAAAATGTTGGACAAACTGTGAAAAAAAAATTTTAAATGGCGCAGGCATGAGGGAACATCTCCTCTGGCGTTAAAAAAAAAACTGGCCTAGAAAAATCATAACTAAGTCAGTTACGCCAGTGCAGATCGCAGGGGGAAACTTGGAAAAAAAATACGCCAAAAAAACGGCGCACGCCAAAAAAACGGCGCAATTGACCGGGGAAAATTGAGCCCATTAACTCTGTGTTTGCAGTACAGAATTTTGCTTTATGTCAGAACTGTTTGAGGATGATTTTGTTGGACTTACAGCTGGCACAGCGGAAGTGTGTGCAGCGCAGAGGGCAGAGGCAGTGAAAGCTTTCATCCCATTGATTTGGGGTGAATCCATACTCAGATCTCTGAACTAACAGGCAGTGCATAAGATCACTGTGTCATCCAGTTTCCCTCTGCCTTCGTACTTCATTTGGTTATATAAAAGTCAATGAACACTTCCTTAAAATTAGTGCAGCACAGGGTAGAAATTGCCCCTTGCCCGAAATGGGGCGCTCCCACCCCATTTCAGTGGTATTTACCGCAGCTGGGGTTCAGGTCACCTCTTAAGCGACATTCCGCTCTTAGTTTTTATTTGTTTTGATCCGGAAGACGGTCATAATGGGGGCAGCGACTACACCTGAGGGGCAAAGATGCAGTGGTGACAGCAACTGAGGGGCTGAAGTTGGGTGCGGAGCAGAGTCACCGCCGCGATAACGTCACCACGGCGCTACCTCACCACAGCTCTGCCCTTCACTTAAAGGCCTTCACGATTTTAAAACTTTGGCCTACTGGACCACCAGGAAGGGTTTTGGCCGGGCCAGTGGCCTGTCTCCCAAGAGGGGGTGCTAGGCTGCCTGTTGGCGGCCCGGCCGAACCAGGGGGCATAATTGTCGTGTCGACATGGCAGTCGGCCGACAAAAGAAAAGCATGGTGGCAGTGGCAATGAGCCCTTCCCTTTAAGGGAAGCTGCACTACTGCTGCAGAAGGCCACAGCCTCACTCGACCACTGGGAAAAAGATTGTTTTGGCACCGTCAGCCGGGCCGAAGATTTTACGAGGGGAATGTCGCCGTCGGGGGGTTAGATCGGCGGTGCGCACGGTGATGACTCCACTCTGCAGCGTGGCCGCCGATTTGCGGTGGTAACAGGCCTTAAGAAAAGGGGCAATTTCGGCCCCAACATATTAAACCAAGCACAGCAAGCTATAGGCAGCTAAACAGACCAACCAGCAAATCACAACAAAGCTCTGTAGCCTTATCACATCCAGTCGAGAATGATAGTGCCGAAAATTCCGGTCTTGTCGGGTCCGTACGAAGTGCGCACGGACCCGGCGAGGCCTCAAAAAAGCCGGTTTTCGGGGTGAGGTGCACCTCAATTCTCTTGAAAGATCCTCCACATCCCTGGGAGAAGGACATCCGCGCGGCAGAGATTGGGCTATTGGCCCAACTCATGCCCAGCAAATGTCCATCAAACTTTTACACCTGGTAAAAGCAAGCGCATAGCTTACTTTTACCAGCGTAAGAGTTTTAAAACATAAAAATTAAATTTAAACACTCATTTTTATAATAACAACTCTGTCCATTAAGGTAAGTTTATTTTTAACACTATTAAAACACATTAAAAAAATTCCAAAAAATATATATTTTTTCTAAAACATTTAATTACATTTAATTTCAATTAATTTTAAATACGTGAGGTGTTTTATTTATTTATTATGCTGTGTTTTGGTGTTTTAGGGGATTTTCTCATTGATAGTAAAGGGAGCCCATACATGTAATATATATATAGCTCCACCCAACGGACTACTGTGGCATTACAGCCATTGATGTTTACAACAATAAAAAGGGAACAGGATACCTGACAGGTTCCTGAAGTTATCAGCCATCTTAAAGCCTGTGTGTTTCTGAGGTCGTACCGAAAACATAACATTGGCGATGAGGATGGGATAGTCGGGTTACCTAGCTGAAATTTTTGTTGGTGGATGATTCAGCCATCTGATAGAGAGACTTTGAGAGCTTCTCTGTTTTGATTAACAGCTAAAAATCCAAGGTAGAATACAAGCACACTTGGCTGAACTGTACCTATGGGAATAATAGGGCGCTTGGGGGAGTTTCAACGCGACTGTAAAAGTTTCGGAGCGTATGTGAAGTGGCTAGAAATGTTTTTCACCACAAATAGTATCATCGAAGTCCCTAATGATGAAAGCCATAACCAGGTGGAGCTATATATATTACAGTACAAATAGAGCTCCCATTTTTATCAATGCGAATACTGCATAATGATTGGTGGTCCAGGCCCACATGACTCCAGCTTGTAATCATGTACCTGAAAGACATCTTCCCATGCGCTACGCAGCAAATCTAGGCCTCTGATTGAGATCCTACGTTCCTCTGGGACCAATCGGTAATTTTGTAGATTTTTTCAGGTCGGAGGCATTCGTACGAAGGTAACCTCTGACTGCAATTTTCCCCCCATTGGAGACAATCGGGCAAGTGTCAGTGTTGGCACACAGGTAACACTCTCGTCTTTGACTCAGAAAGTTGTGGGTTTAAGCCCCATTCCAGAGACTTGTGCCCGTAATCCAGGCTGAAATGTCAGTGCAGTACTGAGGGAAAGCTTCACTATCAGAGGTGCCATCTTTCACTCTCAGGTGGACTTAAAGATTCCATGGCCCTATTCGAAGAAGAACAAGAGAGTTCTCCTGGTGTCCTGATCAATATATATCCCTCAACTAATGTCATTAAAAAGTTTGCTGTTTGTGGGACCTTGCTGTGTGCATAATGGATGCCATATTTTCCAATATTACAACAGTGACTACACTTCAGAAAGTATTTAATTAGCTATAAAGCACTTTGTGACATCATGATGTTATGAAAGGTGCTATATATGAATAGCACCTTTCGTTAAAGTAACAGGAGAAAGATCACTGAACATCCCTATCATCGACAATGGCAGAGCCTGGCAAGAGACAAGGGTGAAGTGTTTGCAAGAGTCATCGTGCAGAAGTCCTTAGTGGACGATCCAAAGTGGATGTCTCCCAATGTCCCCACCATCATGGATGCCAATATTCAGCTATTCATTCCACAACACATTAGAAAGAGCTGAGTGCACTGGATACAGCGAAGACCATGGATCCTGTCAAAATTCCACCTGTAACGTTGAAGATCTGTAGACCAGAACTAGCTGGCCCATTAGCCAAGCTAGTCCAGAGCAACTATGACACTGGTGTCTACCCAACTATGTGGAAAATGGCTCAGGTATATCCTATCCACAAAAGACAAGACATATTTAACCCAATCTACCAGCAAAGTAATCAAAAGTCATCAACAATCCCATCAAGTGGCATTTACTCACTAACAAATCTACTTGTGATGTCTCAGTTCTGCTTCATCCAGAACTACTTGGCTCCAGACTTCATCATGGCTTTGATCCAGCCATGGATGCAAGAGATGAATGCAAAGGAGAGGTAGAGTTGGTGCCCATGGCATCAAAGCAGTTTTTGACTGAGCAAGTCACAAAGGAGCAAGACTTCGATTAACGGGAAAAACCCTCCAGTGGCTGGAGTCATACCTGACATAAGGGATGATGGCCGTGGTTTTCGGAGGCCAACCATCAAATCCCCAGGTCACTGCTGCAGGAGTTCCTTGGACAAAATCTTGGCTTGGGTTGGCAAGTGTCAGATAACGTACACTCCAAATTTCCTGAGATGGACTGGAAGCATTGGAATCACCCCACTGTGACTTACTAATTTATCAGATCTCGTGATTTCCAATTGATCAATTTCAAAGTGTATTTTTAATTCTGACAACAACAACTTACATTTATATAACCCCTTTAATGTAGAAAAATGTCCCAAAGCACTTCACAGAGGCATAATGATAAAAATGGGCACTGAGCGAAGCAGGAGCTGTTAGGAGGAATTACCAAGTGCTTGGTCAAAGAGGTAGGTTTTAAGGAGGAGCGGAAGGTGGAGAAGTAGAGATGTTTAGGGAAAGTATTCCAGAGAGTAGAGCCTATGCAGCTGAAGTCACAGCCACCAATGCTGGAATGAAGAGGTGGGGGGGAATGCACAAGAGACCAGATCTACATTGTTTAAATACTTAGGGGTCGAAATTGATTACCGCCATTTATAAAGCGGTGTCACCGCTTGCTTACTAATTTTACCGCCAGGCGTTAGGTGCAGGCTCAAACTGCCAAATTCAGACTTTATGGCCAAAGATAAGAGAGCAGCGCTAAAAAGTGGCGATGCACACTCATCCTCGAGCGGGAGCTCAGGAGGCACACTGAATCTCGCTGGAAAACGGGAAGAAAAGGGAAGAAAAAAAAAAACCTCAAACTTCTCTGACTGACACACAAACTTCCCCACTGTTAAAACTAATGAAAAAAGAAGAAATAAAGAAAGAAAAAAACTTACCTTGCTCTCTGGCCAATTCCGCCCAAGTTCCGCTGTTTAACCACCACTTTTTTCAGACTGTATGGCCGCCAGCCGGGATGGCAGCCGTACAAACTAAATATCGCGATAGAGGCACCAAGGAGGCATTTCACGCGTACTGACATGATTTCCATGGCATTAGCCGGCGGGATGTAACGTTTTAACGCCCTTAAAATGACCACTGAATTTCGTGTCAGGTGTCAACAGCACCCAGTGCCACTCCCAACTGCCTAACTCCCAGTTAGCATCTAACACCAGCGTTATCAGCAGGCGTTAGCAACCGAATTTCAACCCCTTAACTTTTAAGCTATTTAAGTAAAAGTTTGTATATCAATGTTTCCTCTATCTATCATAACGTGACAAGGAGCGTGAAGAGGCCAAGCGCAGGCAGCGGAAGGAGCGCGCGGCAAACCAGCCCTACCGACCCCTCCCCTCGACGAATGTCTGTCCCACCTGTAACAGGGTCTATGGCTCTCGTATTGGACTGTTCAGCCATCAAAGAACTCACTTTGGGAGTGGAAGCAAGTCTTCCTCGATTCCGAGGGACTGCCTATGATGATGATGATGATCCTCTTCAACAGATGTTCAATGTTGATACCTGTCAAGGTATTATAAAGGAACAATTTGCATTTGTTAATATCAACTGCAGACTTACTATTCTCATTTATTAGTTCACCACTATGACATGGATCTGAATGGTTGAATCACATGAACCAAAGCAACCAGCAGCAGCTGTCACATTTTTATCCAGCCTGCACTGGAGACAAAACTGTCACTCAAATCAGCCTTTAAAAGGCATGAAACCTGCCACTTAGATATCTGTTTTCAAGCAGATCTGCACAACTCCAAGACAAAGCATACCAGCCTTAAATTACATGAAACAAAAACAGAAAATACTAGAAATTCACAGCAGGCCAGTCAACATCGACGGAGAGAAAAGACAAGTTAACATCTTAATGCTTTGAGTAGAATGGTTCTTTAGAACTGAAAACTGAAAGATAAACAAGCATCTTAGTAAAATCAGAAAAAAGAGGAGGAAGGGGGGGCAATAAATACTCCAATCACCAACCGGAAGTTCATGGGTTGAATAACTTGCAACCTGGTTAAAAGGAAAGTAGTGAATTGGTAATGATATAGAACAGTGGTGTCAAACTATAGAAGAAAAAGAAGATCATCTCAGTGAGACAGTGAAGCACTATAAAAAAAACAGAAAACTATGCAAATAGCTAAGTTGGTGAGAGGTCAACCCAAGGACAGAGGTGAGGTAATGAGGGAAATTGGGAAAAAACACACAGACAACCAGGTCAAAATGAACTGCTGGAAACACATAGGGCCCGAAATTGGTCAATGCACAAGGTCTGCCCATTTCTCGGCAGTATGCCGGCGATGTATCGTTTCAAACTGCCGGCATACCGCTGAGTCCGAAGAGGACAAAATTGGCCGATTTTTTTTCTGCACCCACCATGTGCCATGTACGGTGTAAATGTAGATTCAGTGTCACATGGATGATGTTATTTATCTTAAGGTTACGTCAATGTATTTGTGCATTCAAGCAATGACAAGAGGATCAATGCAGTGCTTTTTAATGTGTGTGTGTGTGTATGTGTGACCCTGTGTGTCTGCGATGTTAAATGGATTGAAGATTTTTACTTTTGTTTACTTTACTTTCTGCAGAAGAAGACATCTGCAATAGCAGCCGATCTGCGGCGTACGGGGGGAAGACCCACAACATGTAAGGTTACACATTTTGCAAAAGGCACAGAAAGAGGCCATGAACTAAAAATTGATTACATTGATTTAACACAAACATTTGGGATGAATTGGACAAAGGGAAAAAAAGGGCGCCAGCCTGGGGCAGGTGGTGACTCACCACCAATTAAGGACAATCTCTGTGGTCAAGAACCAGACTGGGTTTCTGCATGAAAACAATGGGGTTGTTACATTTCATAAACTAACTGAAGAGGCCCTAAGCTGATTGGCCAGAGGGGGAAAAACAAATCTCTCTGGAGACTCCAAGTCTGCAAAGAACCAGAACAACAAAGGGACCCCCACCAGGTGTACATTTTTGGAGAATGAGGTACTTAAGATGAGGAGTTATCTTTTGCTTTGTAGACTCGGTGTGCAAATTGGGGGCACCCAGGTCCATCATTGCAGTCAATCAAACAAGATCACCACAAACAAGGTATCGATCCAAACACATTATTGGAAACCGCAGCACAGCAGGGGATTATTCATAACATGGATATAAATGTGTGAGCTAGAAGCAGCTCAGAAGTGTGTGGTACAGAAGCGAAGCAAAGTACGGAACAAACACAGAAGGAACAGAACTGAAGGGGAAACAACCGGTCAAGGAACCACGACCACGAACCTACAAATCATGATTACAGCTACGAATTGGATGGGTGATTGTATGTCTTCAGTCAATTCTCTCAGGAATCTAGTTCTGTAGTTTTTAGTTAGTTTTTGCTTAATAAAACTAACAACTGGGTTAAGTCTAAATTTTGTGCTACGTGTTGTCATTTTCCTATAATTCCCAAGGTCTAAGAATCAAGGTAGAGTGTAAAAACAAACACCCTACAGAAATTGTTTTTGGAATAGGATCATCGACACAAAACCAGGGCAAGAACCCCTAGGGAGGCTTGGTTACGTCTCAGGTCAGCTAAGGTAGTCGTAGTATTTCTCAAGGGCGGCTAGGGCGACCAGGAGAGAAATAGTCTCGGACAGGCAGGAGTAGTCTCGGGTCGACTAGGTTAGCCACGGAGAAAAGAAAGTCGCAGGTAATCTGCAAAGGGGTCTCAGGAAGACCAAAGGTATCTCAAGGGCAGCTAACGCAACCAGCAGAGGAAGGAAACAGTATTGGGTAGGCTGGAGTAATCCCGGGTTGACTAGAGTAGCCACCGAAAAAGTTGCAGGTAGTCTGCAAAGGGGTCTCAGAGAGACCAAAGTACTCTCAAGGGCGAGTAGGATAGCTGAAGAGATCTGGCTGACTAGGGTAGCCACCGGGAGACGTAGTCATGGGTAGTCTGCGATTGCGTCTCAGGAAGGCCAGGGGTAATCTCATGGACGGCCAGGGCAGTCAAAGGAGAGAAACAGTCTCGGATAGGCTGGAGTATTCTCGGTTGACTGGGGTAGTCACAGAGAAAAGCCGATAGCAGTCGCGGGTAGTCTCCGCAGGGGTCTCAGGGAGGCCAAGGGTGATCTCAAGGACGACTATGGGACCAGGAGAGAAATAGTCTTGGACAGGCAGGGGTAGTCCCGGGTCGACTAGCATGGCCACAAAGAGAAGCCTGAGTAACAGGAACCCCAGGTCACTGCGAGGTGGTCTCAGGGGAGACCAAGGTAGTCAGGGGAAATTTCTCAACCAGAGGCACTGGAAATGGACTCACCGCAGCAAAACGCGGTAGAGCCCGCAGCTAAGAGGTCCATGGATGCTAAGGTAGCTGCATCAATACGCAACAAACTGGACATTTCAGAGCCATGGGCACGAGAAATGCTGCACTCTGCGGATCCACAGGAAAAAGCGTCAGAGTGGATAATCAGTAGTAACCACAAAGGGTCAAAAGAGAAGGCGATTTGGCTCATGTGCCTGCAAAACACAACTGTTAACGGAAAGGTAGGACAGCTGGAGGAGGAGAATAAAAAGTTAAAAGGCGAGATAGGCAGTTTTGAAAAAGAAAAGCAGGACCAAGGTATGAGGGAAGAAATGATGCGGAATCACTTAGAGTCTTTGTAGTGCCAGGTGACTGGGTGCAAAAAGCAGCAACAAACCTACAACGAACAAAGCAAAAGGCACTTAGAAAGAGCCAAAGAGGCGGGAGAACAGCACAGGAAAATCAAGAAAGCCTATCAGGTAGTGTTGAAGCAGGGTTACGAGAGGGCAGACTACAGACCTTGTAAGGAAAAGATCCGCCAGCTAATGGCAGAGTTAGACGGGGCCAAAGGGATGATTTGTCTCATGGCACCCAGAACAGGTGAGGAAGGTTGGGATCCAGAGGGAAAAGAGTCAGACGATGGGTCCAAGTATAGCGAGCATCGGTCAGCTCCCGAGGCACCGGGACCCCCAAAACCGATGTGTCCCTTGAGACAGAAGAAATTTGGCCCACCCCCATCAAATAGTGGTCCGGCTCAATTACAGAGTGACTATGTGATCCCATACACGCCACTTCAGCTGTAGGAGATGCTGACATGTAAAATTAAAGCAAGGAGGAGATGCATCCGTTCATTTTGCCAATATAGAGCAGATAGGGGGTATCAATAACTGCAGCGCGGAGGAGAAAGTGAAGTTAACACTGCTCTCCCTGGAAGGGAATCTTTATCAGAGCTTGTCGCCAGCCACCAAGTTAGGTAGAGGAACCCCACAGGGTTTAAAGGAGGAAATCTTGGCAGCGCTAGGATACAGTCAGGGTAGTCCGTTATGGCAAGTAGAACAGACTAGGTAGCAAGTAAACAAATCACCCGATACATTTGCAGACAGACTATGGCCTATTTATTTCAGGGCCACTGGGGGAAATCTGATACAGGCAGACCTAATAGGGGAACCCAGAAACCATTGGCTGAGAACCGTAATGGCTAACAGTTTGCCACGGCTCAGAGCAAAGGTCAAAGCATGGTTTGACCCAGACGATCTAAAGAATACAGAGGCAGGAGTGTTGAGAAGATTAACTCTAGCTTTTAAGTCCAGGCAAGGGGAGGAGGAGAAACTAAAAGGGAAGGTGCACGAAGTAAGAATGGTGACAAGAGGGAGATAATGCAGGTCGATCAAAAGGAGAGTGTTTTAACTGAGGGAGGTTGGGACAGGGAGCAAGGATTGCAGGCTCTCTAAAGGAGGGAAGCCAGATTATGAGGGTGCTGGGGCAGAAAAAGGCCAGAAGAAGGTAGACGACGACTCAGTACAGATTTTAGTGGCCGCATTACAGCAGGTTATAGGCATGGGTGGAGGAAAGCTGGACGCAGCAGTGGGAGGAAAGGGACCCAATGCATCGGCACCCCCGCTATGACGTTGCGCCCAGCCAGAATACCTGTGTCCGCTCATATATGATGAGTGGGTCAGGCCATGTGTGGACGTGAAGGTGGAAGCCGTTAGGGAAAGGTATCTAGTAGATACAGGAGCCTCTAGCACAGTTGTCCACTCACCGAATCCGACCACTTCCTCGTGGTCGAGCAGAGTCCCATTTACATTGGCGGGTTTTATGGTTAATGAACGGGCTGGGGCAGTGTCAAAACCCTTAACCATAGGGTTATGACCCAGCATAACAAAGTGGAAGTGCATTTTAATGAAGTGGGAACAGTCCGGTTCTGGAGTTCTCGGGTCCGACTACATGTTGGCACACCACGTCACAGTGGATATGAAAAACAATTGTCTATGGGGGGCAGTTGATGCAGATAGGATGGGTGAGATCGTAGTGATTCCCAGGGACAGTACAGACAAAGGCAGCACCTGCATGATGAAGCCAAAAGGGAGTTATGACTTAGGAAAATTAGTCGATAACATTCCGGCCAGGTATCAAGGGTATGTACGGGAGAATATGGATGCATTTGCCACGTATTGCGGGAGAGTAACTGGGGTAGAGGTGAAGATAGACGGGGATCTGATGACTTGGCCCCAGAAACAGTATCATTTTCCCCGTGAAGCAGAAAGGGATTTGGAAACTGCTATAAATTCCCTGGTGTGTTGAGGACCATAGCCACACATGTAAACTCACCCCTATGGCCAGTAAAGAAGCCCAATAACATGAAGGGCCAGGGTAGATTACCGAGTCCTGAATAAAAATATTCCAGCCTGTGCACCCACGGTAGCAGTGGTAGTAGATTTGATAGGATGTATCCCGACAGCAGCTACAACTTTCACCGTGCTGGACATTTCAAACAGGTTTTGGTCCATTCCCCTGAGATGGAAGGACCAGTATAAATTTGCTTTTACCTTTAAGGGTCAGCAGTAGACATGGACATGTCTTCCACAAGGGTTTCACGATAGTCCCTCGACCTTTCACTAGAATATGGCCGAGGCACTAAAAGGTTTTAGTCAGCCGAATCGGTTGGTCCAATATGTGGGCGACCTGTTGTTATTCTCCGAAAGTGCGGAGGACCATGGGCCATTATTGAGTGAGTTACTGCATTTGTTGAAAGAAGCAGGTTTCAAAGTAAATCCCAAGAAAGCTCAAATAGGCAAAGAGGAGGTGCAGTTTCATTAGAGCAGGAGAGAGAGCCATAGATGGAGCTAAGAGAAAGGCAGTCCAGGAACTACCTGTTCCTAAGGATGTGTCTGGAGTAAGCTCTTTCCTGGGAATAACGAGTTACTGCAGGGAATTCATAGAGAGATATGCAGTCATGGCAGCTCCTTTGTTGAGGCTTCTTAGGAAAGGAGTAGAATGAGAATGGAGTGAGAGTTGTCAGGAAATCTTTGTTTGGTTAAAAGAGATGTTACAGACTGCACCAGTGGTTGGGAGCAATAAATGGGGACCAGGACTTTAGTCTGGAGGTAGCAGCGACTGGGGACAGTTTGAGTGCAGTGTTACTCCAGGAGCGACACGACAAGCTGAGACCGGAGGCCTACGCCTCCCGGGTTCTCACTGAAGTAGAAAAGAGTTTTTCAAACTGCAAGCGACATCTGTTAGCAACTTTTTGGGCAGTAAAGCGTTTTCGGCCGTTCACAAGCTTAGCTACTGTAACTCTACTGACTTGTCACACCCTGACACAAATGTTACTGGACGGTAGAATGAAAGATGTGACAGTCAGCAGTAACAGGATTCCTCGCTGGACATTGTTGCTTGCACAGTTAGACCTGAAGGTCGAAAGGCTAGGAGAACCAAAGCTAGCCCTGAACCTGGTTTATTCAGGGGCTGCTCACGCGTGTTCAGTGGAAGGAGTGTGGGATGTAGAGATGGGATTCCGAGCTGGGGAACACCCACCAGGCAGGAACATCTATGTAGATGGGTCTAGTTCAGTGATAAAAGGAGAGAGAAAAACAGGCTGTGGGATTTACAATCCTGAGGCAGGGATAGAAAAAGCCATAAAACTCTCCAACACTTTAAGTGCGCAGCAGGCCAAACTGGCAGCTGTAGTGTACATGGCACACACCCTAGCGAATTCCCAACTCCCTATACGATATGTTGTGAGTCCATGTTCACTTGTAACTCTTGTACAGAGTATTTAGCCATATGGGCTAGGCGAGAATTTAAATCCTCAGACGGAAAGCCAATGGTGACGTCTCCTTTGTTAAAAGTCATTTTGGACGTCATGGGTAGGGACCAGAAGGATTACTATATCCAAAAGGTCAAAGCATGCTTTAAGACAGAGCCCAAATGGAAAGGGAATGATAAAGCAGGGGCAGGAGAAGGGACACCTTGGGACCCATACCACTGTGGACAGATCATGGCCACCCTAAAGCTGTTAGGAATACAGGGGAAATGACATGTGGCGTATAACCCCCAGTCGTCAGGTCCAGTAGAAAGGACAAACCGGACCATAATAGAGAGTCTTAGGAAGGAGATAGGAGATACCCCGAAGAAATGGGATGAGATCCTACCCCTAATACTGATGAGCCACGGAGCCAGTCTCTCGAAGAGTACGGACACTCCCCACATGCACTGATGACAGGGAGACTTACGAGGACCCTGACCCACATACTAGCACCAGTCCTGACCGAAACACAAGTTAAAGAGGTCACACAGGATAGGTTTGTCAGAGATCTGTATGATACTCTGTATTGAGAAGCAGCTAATAATATGGGCAGGCAGCACCAGCAGAATAATCTACTGCTGGAACCCCGGGTTACACAGGAATGGAGGGTAGGGGATCAGGTAATGGTTAGGAATTATGCCAGAACACGGGCATTTGAACCATTGTACAAAGGACCAGATAGCATTGTAGACAAGGCAAGCCCTATGGGTGTATGTGATCCAGCTGCCAAAACGTATAAAGTGGTTTCATATAAACCTGTGTAAGCTGTACAATGCCGGAGGGAAAAGTAAAAAGCGGGCCAAGGCCCAAGGAACTGTGATGAGTTTGATCAGTGTAAGCCTTCCACCAATGCTGTGGGATGATGATGATGGAGAAGTAAGGGACGGAGCAGTAAGGCGGAGTGGTCAGGTACTGTGACCTAGAGTACCCTGGACCCCTCCTCCATCTCCACCCCCGAGTCTCCGAAAGCTCAAGCATCGGGATAAAAGGAGAGGGAAGCAGTGATCGTAAAAAGGGAACATGTACATATATGAATAACTGAAGAAGAACCTGTGAGGGGGAACTCCCCACAGAGCAAAAGTATTTCTTTCATTTTGTCTTTTATAGGAGCGAATCGAGCCAGGGATACGAGATGAGGTGGATGCTGTGGATAGGCCTGAGGATGGCCCTGATTATTAAAGGATGGGGAGATTGGGGAGACACCGAGACATTTCTTACATACGGGTGTATGGGAGGAGCCGGCCCCACTGTAACACAAGGGGGAGCAATACGGAGCAACAAGGGCACAAACGCCTATGCTCACACTGAGTAATAGCTCAAACAGGCGGACCACAGGTACAAAAGAAGGGGCAAAATTGTATTGGGAGATGTGGTGGAAGGGATTTATGTCTGTGTGGTTGGATCGAGCCACAATTGCAGGGGAGGTGCGGGGATTGTCTTTAAATGGCAATGGCAGGATTCTGGGTCAGAAATGAATTGGACGCAGGGTTTTGATTCCTGTGTGACCGTGAACCCTCCAAAAACAGTCAATTCAACCAAGCTGATCGCGAGCAGATTAAACTGTCTCCCTAAAATGCTGGAGATTCCAAACCAAGAAATTCCATGTCCTGTCCTAACACCCGGACCTAAGAACAGGTTCACGTTAATCCCAAAAGGGAAAATGTTGTATCATACTGTATATTATGAAGTAGCATTGGTTATTCTAAATTTAACAGAGTTACAATTACCGCAGTGGTACCCGCCAGAAATGGAAAAGTTATACGAAAAATTGTTCAAAGAAATGTTTAAACAATTCTATCAGAAGAATTATGGGGATAAGAATCAGGGGAAATGTACAAACTGAGACAGAAAAGGGGACAAATGAGTGATGTAGCTACAGCATTTAATACAGGGACATCACTGTTAAATAGTGTGGACAACGTGCAGTTGCAAGTCCAAGTGAATACCTTAAGGGACCAATTAAAGAAAATATTGGAGGAGGGTAGTGATATAGAGGGTCACGAACTACAGGAGGACCAATCAATGACAATTTGAAGCAGCTAGTACCTGAGGTGGAAACACATGCTCAAACCATCAATGCTTTAATAAAGGAGGGTAGAAACACGTCAAATCAAACTACTCAGAATGACATGTGTGTCATGTACGGAGCTTGGTTGTTAAATGAAGGACGCAGTAATTTAGAGGATTTAAAACAAGGCCACGTACCATCGTGGGTCAGTAACAAGCACCTAAAAGCTTTGAGTGTCTACAACAACCTCCTGAATTCGTGCCAGCTAGCGTCAGCCTCCGAAGCGTACCCAGTCCAGGTCAACTGTGGTCAGAGTAAACAATCTATAATGGGGATAGTGCTTAGAATACCGGTGATGGATCAGTCACAACGACCCGTGAGACAATAATACCGGGTGGAAAACATTAGGGTAATTTGGAACTGGGTACATGTGAAGCATCATAGAACCCCGCAGTAAAATTGGGAGACTCAATAACCAGTGCTAGTCTGGAGGGATGCCAGAGAGGAGGTATACATGTGGTATTGTGCCCTATCATTTGAATCCTTTCGACCGGTTGGTATGTGGGTTCAAGTACGAGGATGGGCAGCCTATAAGCTGTATCATGGAAGTGACGGCTCACGACTGTGTCCCACCACAGGTTGCGTACAAGGGAAACGGGACATACTGTGTCACCACTAGCGAAAGTCGGTATAGAGTACACCAGGTCACTTGGTGTCCAGTGACAGATTCTACCTTTTGTTTCAAGCCCTGGGTAGAGACACTCATAGCACAAGAAAGGATAATTCCCATCTCAGACCACAAACACATAAGTATCACAGTCAATGGTACTTTACCAAACCTCCAGGAATACATATCACGTTTTGGATACAATATCCCGCCATTACCCGAACATTTGACCAAGCTATTAAAGGACATCGTGCTATCCCACAAACATTATTACACATTACACTAAACAAATGAGAAACTAAGGGAGGAAATCGAGGAAATTATGGCCCTGCCACAATGGGATTTGGGACTCAA